>NC_137456.1:262583868-262996943 GCF_964235325.1 Thermobia domestica
ACAGCTCACCTCTGGTGTGTGAGGTGGCAGGTTCGATCCCAGCTCGCGCCAAGTGGGCTTTGTGGTGGACAAACACAATGTGTATGGATTTTCTCGGTAATTTTCTGTTTGCTGAAACTTTCTTCATTTTACCATTTCATTCATTCTGATCATTACCGTGTCCTTTAGCCTAGCCGACATACCTATGGGACGTAAAACTCAAAGATTTCATTTCATTCCTAAATAATAACCTAATGCATTCTACACTGCTTTATTCCCCAATAATAGCGTAAAGATTGACTGTATTCTATGCTTCCAGATTGATATGCCATAACATTGATTATTCATGCAAAGAAATGTACCAACATCTGCCAGGTAGTCGCTACAAGAAAGAGTGATATATATATTTCGTTCAAATAGTGTTCTCTATGAAACGAGACGAGAAATAAGGTTTTCTCGTCTCGTCTACTAAATTTAATAGGTCTTGTCTTGTCTTGATCCTCGACGGCTTCTTTCGCTCTTGCCTCGAAATTCTATTCTTCCGTTTTGTTAATTTATCTTTTAAAAAATCATGATCTAATTGTTTTTCTTAATTTCAATTGGAAGTTATCACAACCGTTCTGCGTCACGAATGGTCCACGAATAGTGTGATATAACAACATTTAAACCATACTTATTATTAAAGTACATTGTGTAATGACTTGTATATTTTAAACGTAGGTAAATGCTCTTCATTGTTTTCGTACCATCATTTTATTAATTTGTAGATTTTACATATGAATCATGTGATACTAAAATAGTGTTTGAGATCCAAGACTTGGGCGACTTAGTGTTGCCCACAGCACTCGAGGAATTTCTCGTCTCGAAAACGAGACGATAATTGTTGTGTTTCTTGCCTGGTCTCGAATTTAAAAATGTAAAAAGATATAATGTCCAGTTTTTGTTTTCTTCCGCCACAGTGAAATATTTTCCAGTATAAACTGACAATGCACTTGTAGATATGTTAGTTTCAAATGCAAATTAACAAGTATATTTGACATTTTCATTCAAGAGGTCAACCCTTTGAAACTTCGTTCGACAACACGACTACAGTTATTAAGATCTTACGTGTTCTTATTTCTGTGATAATTCAGGTTTGAACTTCCTATATAGTATTACTGCTTATAATACCAATTCAATATTATCAAAACCGGTTGCAAATTTAGGATCTTGTTTTGGGGGGAAGGGGGGGCTTGAGAATCAGTAAGATGCATTTGTGTTGTGCGTATAATGCGAAAAATAATAATGAAATTATTTCGGTGGGGGCTTCGAGTTCGATAGTCCCTCCCAAAGATGCCACTGATCAGAATAATCTTGTTATAATTATTAGTGCATAAATATAAATTAACGTTCATAATATTACTAAACAATTATGATCACATAGAACAATATCATGGTGATGGGGCAAACTTTTTAGCGCTGTATCTCAGTTACATGAGTTACACGTTATTCGCCTACATAAATAAATTCTTCACTTCTGAATTAACAGATTTTACATCTAAATTTAAAAAAAAGTGACACTCCATTCTTGTTCTGCACTTTTATCTAATTAAATTATATGATGAGCGAACGCAAGTGTTATATTAATAAGCCGGGAACTAACTGCTTAAATATATTTCCTTTCCTCTTTCAAAAATTAATTGAATCACCCTGTATATACATAATTGAAGAGTTTGGGGGAAAACAATGATAAAACTCATATGAACGTCGAAAGAGTTCAAGTTTGAAACAACAGCATATTCAGTATGCTTTTTTTTTTTTTTAAATCTTGAATTCTTTCAGCAATTCAGCTCACATGAGTGTTATTATTGTTTTCTGTAACCCTGTAACCAACTCACACGGTTTTAAAATTAGAATTATCGTTGTTTTCCCCCGAACTTTTCAATCAATTCTGTAAATCAGGTTGTCAGTCAAAATCAAGTGAAAAATATTTCACTTGCTTATCTATGGAATGCCAATGTCGGGTCCAAATGATCTAGATCCGCAGAAATATTGTAATATTTATTTATTTATTTTGTATATTACTGTTAGGCACACGCCTGAAATTCCATGATTTGTTCTTTCATCTTCCCAGATATTTCTTTCAAAGTTGTGTGTTTTTTTTTTAAGTTACATTCCTTATTTTGGAAAGCAAAATATTGATAATAATGCTTTTAGTTTTGCGTTTCCTCTGTTGTTTCTCATCTTTTTTACCGCGCAAAAGTCAAGACTTAGGCTTAAAAATGGTCGAAAAATGAAAATAGAGAAAGTGCATCCTGTTTGACAAGGCTTGTTATAAAATACAAGTAAAAAGATGTGTAGGCAGATAAGGTTGTCTCATTTCTGACAGCAGCCAGTCTTGCCTTCCGCAACCCTTTCTTCTTCCGAACCACATGATCAGATTGTCAACTAACATAACTTTGAAGATATACACTCTCCACATTATTAGATGAACAACCTTTTCTCATTTCATAACTTGTTATCCTCCCCTACCAACTTTTTGAATATCAGTGAGGAACAATGGTGTGAATGAATCAGGAGAGATTGTATCTGCAACTTCACGAGCAGGAAAAGAAACCCTGGTGATTCTAAAAAAAACCTGAATTTGTGTTTATTTTTACATTATTTCCAGTGTTTTCACATTTATTTTTAAAATGTAATATTAATGAACTATAAGAGCTAGATTAAAAATAGAAAAGTGTACATGTAGTATTGGGGTAGGTTAACATCTGGAGAAAGTTTGAACTGCATAAGACAAATAGTTTTCATAATATTTTGGAAAGAAGTTCAGCATGTTATTATATAGGAATTGATGATCTCAGCTCAAAACGTTAGACACGGCCTTAACTTTCATTAATTCATCCGTCTCCTTTATCCTAATACTAGTATCGTGTGATATAAAAATGGACATTTCATTTCATTTACATAATCGATTGAGAAAATCAATTGAAGATTTAGATCGAGTAGAGTTAGCAACATCAATTCTTTTTCAGTTCTTACAGGGTTTCAACATTTAGTGCATATTATTGTATATAAAAATGAATAACTTTGTTTGTAAGACATATTCTATATACGATCATATAACAGCAAAAGTTTCCTTTAATATTTGTACCTAATATCAGATTAATGCCTTCGAAGTAAAATATCACTGGGGGCTCCAGTTCCAGGGGATGATTTTTCAATAGGAGGTAGGGGTGAAAAGCCAGTTTAGTCGCTATTAGTAATGTGGTTTTCCTTTTGTACTACTCGATACTCGCCACTGATAGTAAATAAGCTAAGTAAACTAAATAATATATTTAATACAGTAAATAAAATCCGTGAAATGAAATTAAAGTCCTTGTGTAACGTTGTGCATTTAATGAGGTTTTTATGCTTATGTTAAAAACATGTTAAAGTACTGTTCAACTACCTATGTAGCAGATCAACGTGATTATGTGTGGAGTATATATTAGGAGCGAAAAGAAAAAATATATATACCATAGAAACAACGGGAACTTCTCAATTTTGTAATATGTAAATCTACTCATAGTAAATGACCTTTCTATAGTAAATAATATTTGTATAGTAAGTAAGTAACCACAGTATAGTAGCTGAATAATATTCATACAATAGACATTTAATAATCTCGTTATAGTAAATAATCTCATTCTAGTTGAAACAAATCATACAGTAATAAGTTTAGTGTGGTAAAGAACATCTGTATTGTAAAACACCTTAATATAGTAAATAAAATCTATAACACTGAAAGTTCTAGTTTAATGTTCCAGGTATATGCCTTATAAGTTCAATGAGATGTGTAATTAATCTCGTAAAAGTGAATGATTATGATAGAGTTGATGAATTTAGATAATAGAAAGAAATGACAAAGCTTCGAGAAAACTCATATATGCGACGCCCGCCACAAATGTGGATGTCCTGGGATCAATTCAGGAATCATATGCATCAGAAATGGATTCTCTACCTCTCTTATTTCAAATTCTTTTTACTATTATTTTGTCTTTCCTTCGATTCCAGTTCTTATTAGACCCGGCAGGGATACGAAATAAAGATCATCCAAGAAAGTTTAAAACATTCATGCTCTCAAGAAATGCATCAATTTCTATTAGATTTTTGCCCAATCATTGTCATCCAAATGCCACAGAACATTTGTACACACCATACTGATATAGTTCACCAAAGTGTCCTATAAATATTGTTGCCATGGAAAGAGAAATAACAATTTCTAGTCTCGTAACTTTTGTGTAAGTCTCATAACGTCTCGATTCTCCAATTATTTCTCGTCTCGTTTCAATTTTCGAGAACGTTTTCTCTTTTCTAAATTGTTCTCGCCTCGTTTCGTAAACTTGTTTAAGATCCATGCAACGACTATTTCTACATTTCAGACAGTAGTGATCACAATGCCAGTAAGTCGAAAGAGATCCACGAAAGGTTTGAAAAAACAATATTTAAGCAAACATTGAGCAATGATTTACATTCGAACACATGTATTATTGAAATACACTGATAAATGCTCATTCCGTCCATGCAGTAATTTTATCAATTTATAGATTTTATAGTATGAGCCGGGTAACAGTTTTCGAAAATGAAAAATAATCTTTCACTTTTACGTCCTATAATTATGCCGGCTAGACTAAAGGAGACGGTGATTATGTGAAATAAAGGAAATGGTGGAATTAAGAAAGTAGGAGAACCCGGAGGAAACCCACGCGTACGATGTTTGTTCACTACAAAATATATTTGGATCGAGCTGGGATCGAACCAAGGACTCCATGCACAGGAGGTGAACGTTCTATCACTGAGCAACCGCGGACACAAAAAAAAGTAGTTTTCGAGACCTTGGACTTGCTTGAAATCGTATTTCCCAAAGCAGGTCTCAAACATCTAACTTAATCTTCATTCTGGTCTCTAAAACGAGATAATTTTAATGTTTCTGACTCATTTTGAAATTAAAGGTACTTCTCTTGTCAAGAAGTTAGCGGAGGACCGTGGAGCATGGAAGCTTCTCAGCTGCGGCAAGTGACCTGCCAATAAAGGCAGAATACCTATGATGATGATCTCTTGTCATTTCAAGTCGAAATGAGAAATTGCTTGTATGGTGGGTAAATATAATAGATAAAGACATAATATATCTAGTAATTAATAATCGTATAGTAAATAATATTCTGTAATAAATGCAGTAATTCCGTGTAGAAAAGAAACTTTGAGTAGAAATTACTTTTGTACAGTAAACATTTTCCGCAAGGTTTCCCAAGAGGGGAGACAAGGGAAATTTTCCGTGTATAGATCTGATACGGGACGGAGGTCTTCAGATAGAAGCAGATTGATTTTCAAGGCGAGATAATATCAACTCTTATCTAGTAGCCAACCGTAGGTATCCGTAAACCAATCTCTATATTGCGCCTAGGTACATAGTAATCCCAGTATATTAATCTTTGTATAATAAGCAACACATGTGTAGTAAATAACACCCGTATAGCGCCAGCAATAAAAGATATTGCTCAGGATAATAATACGTACCGGTATTTCGCTCAATTAATCTACTCTTTATTTCATTCTAGTTTCGCCGTGATTCAGTAGTAAAGCACTCGTCTCTGTTGTGTGGGTTTCTCGTTCGATCTCAACTCGCTTCAAATGGACTTTGTGGTGGGCACTGTGTGTGTGAAATTTCTCGGTGTTCCCTCGTTTCCTCCCACTTTCTTCATTTCAGCATTTCAATTCTTATGATCATCGTTGTCTCGCTTTTCTTGGGTGCGTAAATGTAGGACGTTGAATAAGAAAGTGTATTTCCATATCACGTTTTCCTATTTTGTCAGCTCTAAATTTGTGTACTTGAACTTATATATTCAATTTCTTACCTTGAAATTGTGGGTAATCCAACCTCTTAACAAATGTAATCCAACTGCCAGGTCTCGAATGACACGTAATCACAAAGCACCGTTACACGAAAATGAATTAATCAAACATTGTGTTGCTTCATTTTGTAATAGACAGGAAGGATGTAGATAGGTTAGAATATTTTATCTGTTCATTATTTGCAAAATACATTTATCTTTTGGAGATAGCACATTCTTATCAATACTCCGGACTTCAATATTTATAGATTAAGCAATGCTGCAAGAGCTTTTCATTTTACATTTCGAGAATTCCACGTTTAGCGAGGATGAAAGCTATGTTTAAATTGGAAAAGCTAAACTTTGCTTTAAGTGAGGCCAAGAGCTACAAAAATGCTTAGATCTACAATTTACATTTACAGAGAGGATCTCAATTTCGAAAGAAAAATCATCCTTGTCCTGTGTGCGTCTTCCTTGATGTTCCTGGCGTGTGATTTAAAATATGTTTTCAATGTGTTCTTATTTTGTTCAATTCATACCTGCAATCATGTTATTACTTTTCATATAGCCAACATATATACAGTGGCGGATCCAGGATATGATCAAGGGAGGGGCTAAACCTTAGTTTGCCACTTTGCCGCTTTATATAGTATAAAACAGGATTGAAGTCCATTTTATCCAGTGTATACCTGGGGATTTAGGTGGGCTATAGGCCTCCCCTTTGGAACCGCCTTTGTATATATATATATATATATATATATATATATATATATATAATAGCGAAGGTTAAGGTGAAAATACTGTACATTATTCTCGCTCGCTGTCGTTCGCTCTCTCATATAAGTATATACAGGCTGAGTTAGGGAAATAAGCATTGAACAAAGAAAAATGTCCATTGGTTAGAGTTTAGCATCGCTCTAAACATCCAGGCTATATGACACGTGGACCAATAGTTTAAAGTGGAATATAACTCACGGTAATGAGTTCAGGGTTCACTCCTCTCTCACCAGAAATCGAACCCTGAATTTCATGAACCAAAAGTGTTCGTGCAAGCTACTAAACCAGACAAAATTAATATCTAAATCAAAATTAATATCTTTATCAAATTTTTATTAATATTAACTTTATTAATTCAAAATGTATTACCTTCACTCCCCCTTCCGTTACCTTTGATACAAATGTAAAAACAAAGATCCACACGTTAGGAAAGCAACACGTCTTTTTCAATACTATACATCTATAGATAATAATATTAATAATAATAAATAATAATAATAATAGCTGCTTTCCTCGTTTTCAGCATACTACACGAGTTACAAAATTGATATATAGTATATCACGTCAGTAATGGAACGAGTCACGAACGTTGTCACCTATGACTCTACAAGACACATGACTTTTTGTGGTCCTAACTGGCATATAATCCTGTCTATCCTGGTATGGTCTAACGGGCCTGGGAACTAAGAAACTTCATCATACGCAATGGAAACATCATCTCAGATAATATAATGCTTGCGAGCATTCTCAATAGACGTATGTTTCAGTTTCTGTTTATATATTTGTGTTATATATATATATATATATATATATATATATATATATATATATATATATATATATATATATATATATATATATATATATATATATATGTAAACAGAAGTTAACACATGGGTTTATTGAGAATGCTTGCTAGAATTACGTTATCTCAGATGAGGTTTGCAGTGCGTATGATTGCTAGTAGGAGTGCAGCACATCACTAAAATCAGCATACTAAGGCCGAACGCATGTTGACCAGAGGGTAGAACAGCTTAATCAAGGTATACTGTTATCAGCAATGCAACTAAACCACAAATTACTCACTCGAGTACTTGTTAGGCAAAGGCCTCTCCAAAGGTTTGATTGAGACAAATGGTGAAAGCACTTAAACTTCTCTCTCCGCATTTTATCCAAACTCCGCCTGACTCAGCTTAGTTGTCCAGACTTTGGTCAATGTGCGGCCGGCCTAATGAGGCGAATCCTCCAATATTACAAACCTGGAACGAGTATCTTCGAGTAATGGACATCATGTGCCCAATAAAGTACAAAATATTCCTATACTGTTCTAGTATTCATGGGTTTGTTGGCGTCATCGGTTTTGTGTGGGCCACCAGTCCAACTGGATCTAAGAAGCGAGACGCTGAAACTAGTGACACGAAAGAAACATGACGCTTTTAGCATAGCACTATACCACGTAATAGTATATATAAATAGGGAAATGTGGCAAAATTACTGATTTTTTATTCTGTATTTATATTTTAAGCCCCAACGACATTCTTTTTTTTTTAATGCCAGAATCGATTTTATAGTTGTAGACACAATTTTAAATATGGGTGCTATACTGAATTTAGAGTCAACCTGGGTCACTACGTCTGTCTGGGTCGTCCTTCATTACGATCCACCAGTCAAACGTGATCTAGGAAGCGAGTCGCAGACACAAGTGACCCGAAAGAGAGAACGTCCAAAATAGACCAGATATCATGATGAGTCATGTCTTATACCATAATTAAAGCACGTGATAATGCATATAACTAACTAAATAATCCTATGGCCTATGGAACCTGGAGGTTCAATGCCACATTCACAAAAGATCTCTACTGACTTCTATCCTTACCCAACTCAATCCAGTTTCTATTTTGCATTTCTATTTCTGCGAGATCCATCATAATATTGTCCTCCCATTTGCGCCTAGGTATTCCTAAAGGTTGTTTTCCGATTGGTCTTCCAGTCAAGACTTTCAAAGCGTTTCTACTTTCTTCCATCCTAGCTACATCACCTGCCCACCTAAGCCTCCTAGACTTGACGACCCTAACAATGTTGGGTAAAACGTATAAATTATGTAGTTCCTCGTTGTGAAGTTTCCGCCATTCCCCATTCCCGTTCCTCTTGGGTCCGAATATTCGTCCGAGGATCTTGTTCTCAAATACTTTCAGTCTATGTTCTTCCCTCAGAGTAAGCGACCATGTTTCGCAATCATTCAGAACAACAAGTATCATTATCGTGTTATATATTTTAAGCTTCAAATTCCTCGACAGCATTCGATACGACATGAGATTTTGAACTGAATAATAACGAATTCCCTGCTTTTAGTCGATATTTAATTTTTTCGTGAATATGATTTTCGTCGGTTAATATTGATCCTAGATATTTGAAAGTATCTACTTTACCAAAAGTATTATATAATATTTTAACGCATCTATAATTTGCCGTATTACAGGTCCCGACACACATGAATGTATTTAGTTTTCTCTGCCTTTTCTTCTAATTTCATGTCCCTACAAGCGTTTAATAAGACCTCTGCATGTCTTTCTATTGTTTTGCTATCATCCTTTTTTAAATTTACACCATCAGCATACCCCATAAACTAGTGAACACCGTTAACCCTAGGCTCTGGTTGCTATCTTTGATTTTCCTTATAACGTATACCAGGACAAATTTGAATAATAATGGCGACAACGCATCTTCTTGTTACAGGCCATTCTCGGCACGAAAGCTTGTGGACAAATATTTCCTACCCGGACTTTACTTTGGGATTCATTTAAACATACCTTAATAGTTCTAATTAGCTTTTCCGGTATTACAAATTCTGTAAGGACGTTGTAGAATGTTTCTCTCCTAACCGAGTCGTAAGCCTTTCTAAAATCAATAAATAGTTAATGTACAGTACCGGGGTATTTTTTTTCCCATTTCTTTTCGCGTACTTGTCCAATGCTAAACCATTGGTGGATTTTGTCTAAATCCGCACTGATAATATCCAATACTTTCATCTGCGTATGCGGTCAATCTTGCTAATAGAATGTTTGAACGGAATTTATATGATGTTGGGATAATGCGTATATTGTGAGAAAAGGTGACAATGGCGATCGATCCTTTAAGATTCTAAATCTAAATTTATGTTTCCGGCGTTATTTATGTTTTATATGGAAGCGCTTTTGTAGTTGTAAATAAAGTGCGGCCTATTTTCTTTTATATTTGTTTGTGACCTAAAATTTCACTATTTTCATTATTTTAATTTTTCGTTTCTTTCATTTCAGACACTTGGACGGAAATGAAATAAGTAGTATTCCTATTGGTACATTCAGGAACCAATTGCAATTAACCAGAATGTAAGTACATATATCTGAACTACTGTATATATTTCACAAAATAAACTGCGGAAATAATTTATTTTATCAAAATATTTCAGCAAAATTATCAGATTTAACTATTTGAAATCATTAGAATTCTAAGACAGCATTTCGAAAGCTCTGGTTTTTTTTTTTTTTTTTTTTTGGTGCAAAATCATTTTTAAAACCCTTCATTCACCAAATATCCTAAATATATTTAACCTGTATCCCTGTGTGTCCGTCCGTCCGGGAGACAAAAGGAATCTGAATAAATATTTGAGAGATCTTCAACTTTTGTCAGGACACAGAAGATTAAAAATTCGATTTTGTTCTTTGATAAAAGTGATATTGAAACAAGATGTTGTAGAAACAAGCATTCTCTGCTTAATGTTGATCAGTATGAATCAAACTCGTATAGACATTAGAAATGGTTTCCTCCAATCGATTAAGGGTTTTAAGGATATATTTCATCTTCACTCAACTCCTTATTAAGACCAGAAATACCAGAAATGTATTATATCTTCCGATTTTAGGGTTGATATTAAGTGAGAAGTGGTTTTCTACAACCGATTAAGTGTCCCATTTGGGTCCATCCTTAACTTTCTATTAAAACCAAAAGTGATAGAAACATACTGCTACTTCCGGTTACAATATTAAATGAGAAAAATATCACGCCATTCAAACCAAAGTTCTTCACGTGGTGTACACGTAGCACTGATACTTCTTTGCTGTAAGAATATTGTGGGGTCGTTTCACTTTTTTGTACGGATTTAGCCTGTTTTGAACATTGATTATCATGTAAGAACAAGTATTAAGCCAAATACAGTAGAAATAAACTTAAGAGTACACAATAAGAATTCACAGGATGGACCCAAGGATTAATTATGAAAGTAAAGTTATGCTTTGTGGTTGTGATTCTAATATGGGTCCTTGGTGGTTATAAACCTAAACATGTGTCTCCGTCTGATTGTGGATACAAGAAGTGTTCAGTAAGCACCTCAGACAAACATTCAGTATCTGAATGGCCAGCTACTACTTAACTGACGCTTTTAACAAGTTAACTGAAAAGCTCGAGTATATTCGAGATTTTAATTTTACAAATAATTTAAAACCTCGAGTATATTCGGGCATTATTACAATTGATCACTGTTGAACGGTACAAAGTTTACAAGCTCGAGTATATTCGAGGTTTTATTGAAAGCACATTTTAGGCTTACTTAAATCATTGTTGCCTTCAGTAATAATAATCACACCGTTGCCATTCGTTTTGTTCCTAAAATGTTAGAAGATGTTAGATGTTAGAATTTAGCAATAAAAAATAGGTAAAAATTGAAACGCTCCTTTGGAAATAATTGGTAAGTTAACCGTGGAACGATGATAATTGCCAGCACTCCACCGTTGTACCGGATCGATTACACTGAAGTTTAAAGACATTATACGGAGTACAAGTCAATAGTTTCTTGGAGGTATGGAAATTCTCATTACTCTGTTTTAAGATAGAGTTACGACAAGAGTCTATCAGTCGAAGGAAAGGATTGATAACATCAGGAATCTATTACATGTCTTATTCTCAACTGAATGGAGACCATGGGCTAACTAGATGCATAGATGATTGACCCTTATGCTTCATTTACTGGCACACATGACGCCTACAAATGAACACGTGTCCTATTCAACATTGACTCTCATGGCAAAATATCACCCTTCTCTTTTGATCTTACTACTGCAGTTTCTGCTGTTCTTCGATTAAATAGTATTCGTGCACTCATACAGAGGTCCATGATATGACCGATTGTACGATCAATTACAATCCTGTCAGTTACAGTGGCCGAACGATCCTTCTATCAATGCACTTTGAGCAGCGTTGCAAGGTCAATAGTTGATAGATTTTGCTATTGAGACCCTTCTGTTTCCTATCGTGTACCCACAGGTGGACTTTTGATACATCACGATCTATATAACAGTGTAATTTGGCTAGGTGACCAAATTACATACTTTTGCAACCCTATACGATCACACTGGAAGACACGTAATTGCTTCCTGGCTTCGGCCTGGCATTGTGGACACAAATTGTGTTCATGCCTCACGGATTAAAATTCAGACTTGCTCTCTTCACTTATCCATGATTTTGAAACAACTAACAACAGGATTTCTACCGACTATTTTCAGCTTACTTACTAATGCGATCTCCGTGCCAAGAAAACACTATTTTTAGTTTCCCGGGCGGGAACCACAATTTTCCGGTGTTATTAGGCTTCAGAAACACTAGGTGTAAGCAATTGTTTTTTAGCTTCGTACATTATAGCTGGACTCCGCAAAATGACCGGCCCCTCCTAGATAAACCTGCTGGCTACATGTCTGGAATTTCTTTCCAATGGAAAGATACAATGAGTGTTCTTAAACAAATTTTCACAAGAGACTGAATTGTAATTTATGGTGATAAAGTGATTATTGTGCACAAGAAATATAACAGTACTTAAGTGTTACTGTTTAGTAGCTAGTTGTCACAAACAGTGATTGTTGTGTTACTAATTTAAATTTTCCTTTTATAGTAAGATATTTTAAGTAGGTAATATTTAGCTTTAATAAATTTTTGTACGACAATTAGGAGATCCAAATGAGATAATCGGTTTTGTTTAAATATTTCATTATTAAATGTATACAAACTTGTGATTTTTTTCCAGTGGCAGAAATGACTCACAGAAAAGTTATATGATTGTATTGGTTTTTATGCCTAATGACCATATCTTAAAAAAAAAAGAAAAGAAAAGAAAAGAAAAGAAAAGAGAAAGTAGAACTTTGACATATGCCCTTTTGCAATTCTCTATATTTATTAAGAAAAGTAATGATCTTTTGAAGAGTCAAAACAAAGTTTCTGAAAGTATATATTGGAAAAAACTTTTATTTACAAATTTCTAATCACTGTCAGTGTCATAAAGATTTTTACACTTACTGCATTATCACTTGTAAATATTCCGTAATTCTTTACCGGCTTTTGGTAAGATGACTTAAACTCCCTATTTATACTATCTATATACTTAATTGTATCTCTTTCTTTTACCACTTTCAGTGGTATTTCTTTATAGGCATTATTACTGACGTTCTTACAAAGTTCAGTGAACTTAGAATATAATTGTACTACTGCGACTACATCAACTCACCTAAATTTTAATGTTGCCTTGCAGGACGTTACAGCCCACATTTTTCTATCATTACGACTTGTATAACAGTATTGGGATTTATTTTGCCAAAGTATGTTTTATAATATTTGATTATAGTTTGTTTGACTTCAGCATACGTAACATTCGCTGAAGAATCTAACTTTAAAATATGAATCCACTTTTCTGCAGTGTACACAGTTCTTTTCAATAACGCTAAGTGATCAGAATGTCTGTCCCAAGGGAGATCAAGAATGCCCCTGTGTTGGGTATACGTAGCGTATAGATTTAAAACGCATATTTTTCACCAAAGAATGAAAAAAGTTCGGAACGGTATTGTTTCTACTTTGTGATGTATACGCATCCTTGAATACATACAGTTTCTAGATATTGAGGCTTATGTTATTGAATATAAAATCAGCAAGGAATAAAACCACTTCATTTCAAGTTTTCCTGCTTAAAACTTATTGAACAAAATATGATCACATGAAACTCAGTGAATTTCAAAAACATAAACCATAGTTGTCGGCTGTCAAACATCTCACTGCCCGGTATATGAAGAAATTGTTTGATGGGGATATAGTGAAAACACATGCACTCACTGATACCGTATTCAGGACTACGTTCTTGCACTAGTGTGGCTGCTACTTTAATATCCTCATAAAATTATGCAGCTTTGTTTTTATGAATCTTTAATTTCTCTTAAAATTTGTTTCGCTTTACACCATTCTTCGTGACCAGTATCAGGACTTCGTTTTCACAAATGGAACACACATCTTTTCTAGGACAGCTAAAAGAACACTTAAACACTATTTTATAATAATGAGCAAGAAAATGTATCCCACCTCATAAAAACAACTGTTCATATTTTTTGTATATAGTGAACCCATACAATATATATATAAACAATGGAAGGTACCTTGTCTTCTTCCTTAATATTACATAACGCTCTCTCAAAACGAGTAGCTGCGAACATGATATTTAACATTTCCCCATGACTGAGGTTTTGTACGACAGGTTTGACGTAATCCACCCCTTAAGTCTCTTGGCGACACCACCCCTTGCTGTTTAAGAATCCAGATTAGTCGAAGTTTGATTAGATTCCACATGGCAGCCTTAAAGACAACTCTTTTATAGCCATAATATTTCACCTGGAAAAGCAGAGTATCATAAATCATTTAGATTTTATTATCCAGCAGCAGTGATTTTACAGTACTGAAAGTGGTCTGTATTGTAATGCAGTAAAAGTGAGAAGTTGATTGACTAGTTATTGACAGATTGTGTACAGTAAATTTCTAAAATATTCCATAGCTATCCCTTTATCATATTTAATTGCACTCATTTGCATAGTACTTCAGAGATTTTAAACAGTGTATTGCTATTGTTCTTTATCTATGAAAATACTATTGTTACGGTTTATTATTATTTTCAATATTATTTTTTATATTAAATTTACCTTACAGTAAAAGATGGCACAGTGTGACTTCATGGGATTCTCAAGTCGAGGTCGCCTCCTCTGACATGGGATTACGGTTACTAAACTAGTCAAATATATATCCTGGATATTTTCATTCTCCATTTTATTAAAGAGCTCGAGAATCGTATATCTACTTTCCATGGTTATGATAACCGTATAGATTCTTCGACACCTATTAAAGAGATTCATAGGATGTCAGCCACTAGTACATAATATAGGTTTATGCTATAGATCAAAATATCAAATATGTAATTTACACTCATTACAACAAAACATTCTCTAAAATAAAGATATGAAAATGTGATTCTCATAATTGCAATCAGCAGCAGTTGTACGAGCGGGAACAGGTTTTCCCATGGGGTTCACATGAGCATCACTGAGATTCTTTTTACGTTGAATTGACTTTCTCTGACAATTTTCAGTAGCTCGACGTTTTCTTGCAACTTGTGTTGACTCATCTTCACTACTACTGCTATCCATTGTAGGCTAAAACCAAGTAAAATAACTGAAACTGTTTTTATCCACTTGCCTGCAAGCACGATCAGCTGGTGAAACAGGAGACTGTGAGTGAGCTTTTAGAGGTAGATTACTCATTACTTAATGCTCTTCTCCTATTGACCATGGTTAGATGTGACGTGCTGTATCAGTAGCGAAACATCACAGGTTCATAATTATGTTTTGCGACTGTTTTCATTGTCTTCAGCTAATTTTAGGATCTTTATAATGGAAATTTATGTTGTTTTGTACAGGAACTAATGCAAGATATTATAAGGAACACTATTCCAGTCTTAACTCAATTTCGGCCAGAAATAAACTTATGCGGTTTTATTTCGGACTTTTTCACTTACTTTATAAATTAACAAATACATCTAATAGTTTTATTTTATAGTGAGCTTTATTAATTTATTCCTCTTTATATTGTCAAATCAGTAATGATATAATTATTGTCAAATCATAAATCACTAATCAGTAACCCTTCATAGTATATTCAATACTTAGGGTGCAACTACTCATCTCTAAAACGAGGACCTTTATATATATATATATATATATATATATATATATATATATATACATATATATATATATATATATATATATATATATATATATATAGAGAGAGAGAGAGAGAGAGAGAGAGAGAGATAATAATTTTGTATATTGCTCTAGCCTATGTTCCGCGCCAGCTATGATCTAGCATCTAGGTTTACTCAGTCAGCAATGTGTCTAGACCAGTTAACTAACTTTCCACTTTTCAGAATTGCGTTAAAATAATTAAGGAACAAAATTTATCCTGTTATTCTTTGCTCCTTTATTTAGTACTATGTTCAAATTTAGTGTAGCTAATAATCTTTGTTTCTACCCTCCGAACTTGTTATGCATAAATATTGAAAATCTTAGGATAAAACTGTTATGTCCGTTCGTCAATCTCTCAACAGATGTCACAGCAGTAATGGAAAGGGATATCGAGGAACAGATTTCTGATACAAATAGACTTTTTCTTCACCTATATGATTGTACTGAAATTCGAAATGGTTGGTAACCATAGAACCTTTCTCTCTCTAAATTTACTCCCCTATACCAGAGCGATAGTTGGAAGAAAGAAACTTTTAAAATAAATGTTTAGCCTTAATTATATTATCTATTTAGGTTCTAATATGTACATAACAACTAGGGGTAGCATAAATCTGACATCTCTGGTTCCAATATGAACCACTATGGAAGACAATTGCAAGAGAACGAAAAGCGGATTTTTTACATTAACACTTTGACTACAATTTTTTAAATGTAAATATTCTTTTATATGTACATATATGATTCCTTTAAAGTGGGATATTCCTGGCATTTGTACACAGTTTCGGAAAGTAAACACAGTCTCCTAGTCACATTTGAACCGATGGGAGAATAACATGTATTTTTTTTTAATTTTCTAAAAGAATCCCAACTATGTTTGAATGGGACACATGCATTCCGTTGGTAGTCAAAGGGTTAATTCAAGGGTTCCAAAATGAATTCTCTCTGCGTCTATATCAACTTACTGAAGCCAGAAATAGTTGAGACCCACTGCACATTTCGGTTCCAATACCATTGTCTCTTATAGAGAAACAAGTGAGTTACGTTTCACAATATGAAATTACGGTAGTCTTAAAATCTAAAGAAATTCAATAAGCAAACTCCAACTAGTACATCTATAACTACTGGTTGCGATAGATTAATAAAAAACAAGAATAAAACCTAGTTCTGGGACGCTGAATCCATATCAAAAAGCTATTAATAGCCCTGTCTTATTGATTTTGTTCTGTAGTGATGAAACTGGAAATCGTTGATTTAAACTACTTCTGATTTGAATAAAAGGTTAAGAGTTAAGATTTATCCTACTCTTCGGTAGCTCAATCGATTTCCAAAACACTGATTCTCGATATCTTCTCCCGTTTTTGCTCTATGGAAATCACATTGAAAATCGGAGTAGTAGTAAATTAGAACCATTTTCGGTTTCGCTTTTGGTTGGTATACTGTTGCAGGTTATGGTGGTATGTTCTCTTGACACAATGAATTGATTGCAGAAAACAGCTTGTCTCTATCAATTACTATTTTTGTTCTATGGCGGTAAATGTTGAAACCGGAAATGGTTAATTTAACCACTTCCGGATTTAATAAAAGTTTAAAGGGAGGAGACATATCTTTTCGCAATCGATTCAGCTTCTATCTCGATTTCTCCTAATGCTTTTGCTCTACCGAAATCAAAATTAAAACTAGAAGTAGTAGGAAATTCCGACCACTTTCAAATTTGTTATAGTGTTGGGAGTTTTCATACTATGTTCATTTGATATCCTGAATCGATTACAGCAAACCTCTTGTCGCTATATATTAGCATCTTTGCTCTTTTTCGATTAATATAAACCACTTCCGTCTTGAATATATGTCTAGTTAGAAGGCAGAACCTGTTCTTGGGAAGCTGAATCAATTGAAAAAAAAAAAAAAAAAAAAAAAAAACTTGTTTTCTCTTAGCGTATTTTGCTCCTTGAAGATGAGTATTGAGGCAGGAAATAGTAGTAAAATTGAAACTGTTCCAGTTTCGGTAGAGTGCTCAGATCAGTTATAGTATATTTTCTTGACATCATTTGCACTCGCTATCTTTCCCCGTTTTCGTTTTATGACGGTGAAGTTTGAAACTGAAAAAGACAAAGTTTAACGACGGAGGTGGATCCCATTCTTGGAACGATAAATCAATTACAAGAAATGTCATCTCTATACCTCTTACTTTCTGCTCTTTGAAAATTAGTATTGAAACCGGAAGTAGTATTAAGTTTCAACCATTTCCATCTTTGGTAGAGGTTTTTGGAATCGTCATGTTACGTTGCCTTCAGACGTGAATCGTTTCCAAAGACAGAAAAAAGAAAAAAAAATTCTTTCTGTCTGTTACCGTTTCGTTTCGTGATTATATACGTTCAAACCGGAAATGACTAGTTTCTGTCAGTTCTGATTAAAATCTAGAGTTAACGGAGAACGTGAATCTATCCTTGGAGCATTGAATCGATTGAACAGAAAAACATCCCGATATCTCTTACCATTTTTGCTCTCATAACTGTCAACAGACGGACGATTGGACGGACAAACCCTTTCTATACGACTTCCGTCACTTGTGTATATAGAGATAGTTTGTGAGTACTTCAAATTATATGTCCGTAGGGAAACCACCTCCATAAAAACTGTTGCGTAAGTACCGCAGGATTTTGAAACATGGATTTTTGGATAGCTCACACATTAGTTCCTAAGTGAAGTCTTGACCCGTCTTCGGTAGGCCCCAAAGTTTTGGACCTATGGACGATTAAAGTTCAATCTTTCATGATTTCTGTAGCCTATAACTCCGAAAGGAAGCATTTGTGCACCCAAGTTGCTCTATACTTTTTGTCTTACCTTGGTGTGAGGAATCACCTCCCAAACGTTGTCGGTGTTGTTTTGAAACACCCTGTATATCAGAATAAATAGGAAGAATTCGAAATTTTCAGCAGTGTATGATACATGTATTTCACGTTTCTAGATTTTCAGATATGACTTTTTTTAATATAAAAAGGCGAACATTCTAGGAATGACTTGCGACCTAGAGGTCAGCAATTTAAGTGTTTATTTATCATTTTGTTCTTGTATCAAACATGAAAATACAAATGTAGCACTTTTACTCAAGATATTTTCATATGAATACAGTTTTCTAATGTTACCCACTTCAATCTTATTTAGTTCATTTGAAACCTGACAACGTACTACCATGAGCAAAATAAATGACGCGTCTCTTTATTTTGAAGTTTTTTGAAAATATCTCCGTTTTCTTTATATGTTCGAAATTTCGGAAGGTTTCCCCAGCAGGACAGGTTAATAACAAACCCGTTTTTAATATTTGTATTAGATATTAGCTTAAAATAAAGAAATTAGAAGCAAAAAACATAAAATCGACAGAAATCTCGAGAATTACCAACTCTGCTAAAGTGGAAAATTTTCAAGAACACGAGGGAATTCTGCATTTCAACACGAAGCAGCGACATCTATGTCATTGAGAAAAATGTGGATTAAATCTACAAACTAAACTTTTAACGAATATTTCTAGTATGTCTTATTATATGCAGTATCAGCGAATTCCAAATATATGAATATATGCTAAGTATTAACATAAAGATAGAGCAAATAGTGGAAATTATCTATGGAAAAGGACGAATTGGAAGAGACGATCGTAATGAAATATCGTCTTTACCGGAACAGGCTCTGTTCACGTAAAAAAAAAAAAAAAAAAAAAAAAAAAAAAAAAAAAAAAAAAACAAATAGCTCAGTTAGTTAAAGCAACGAGTCTGTATGCTGAAGGTAGCGGGTTCGATCCCGTGGCAGTGCTGTTATCATTTTTATCACTACACTACGGTTATTTTTTTATTTTTTTATTTGGGAAAGAATCAAATTGTAACGTATGTGTAAAACTCATGACGATACCAAAAAAACAAAAAAATGCTCTTGTCGCACTTGCATTAGCGTCCCTAATTTTGTTTGCAAACAGTTTCGTAATTATTTCCCCTGTGTTCACTGCTCACCATATGCTCGGTGGCGCATAACTAATGTTTCCCAGTAAATGTTAATTCTAATTTGGAGAATTTTATAAAGTTTCACAATATTTCTCACTAGATAGTCTTCTATCTACGTGTTTGGATATTTTGATAACAGATTTCCCTATTAAATGTTTAATTTTCCCTAGATGTTTAATTACGGAAAAGTTTTACAATGTAGTATATTTGTATTGAATTGAAATTGTTTTGAATTTACTACATAAGGTAAGTAGACCGAAGGAGGAGAACTCAAGTAATTGATATTCTACGTAAAAGCAACCTATTGTAGAATGATGACGCTTCTTACCTTCAGCACATAATCTTTACGTTAGAGAGTCAGACAGAGAAAAATCCTGGTTTTTCCTCCTCTATGAACACCCATCTTAAACCTCTACATATCATTGTTCGTCTCACAAAATTTCGGTGCTCCAAAAACATTCAAATAATAATAATAATAATAATAATAATAATAATAATAATAATAATAATAATAATAATAATAATAATAATAATAATAATAATAATCCTGAATATGCCATCCTTACATAATGTAGGATATCTTAGTTTCCTAGTTTAAATCTTAAATATCTTAGTTTAAAATGCTTTCTTTAGTACTTATTTGAGCAACCATGTAGGAGGGGGTATTTTTATTTTGCCCCTCTCATTTCAGTAGCCTTCCAACAGAAAGTAATTTTTGATAAGCAGGACAGACAAAATGAATAAGAAATATATTTACAGCATCCTCTCCCCTTTCATGATTGGAATATCACGTAATATTTTTTATTCTACGAAAGATGGCCCTGTGCGGTTAGGGGTAGGTAACTAAAAAAATACCTAATATATAGCGCCCCTTGATTGTAATATTACCGCTTCTTTATTTGTACGAGGGAGCCCCTACACAATCAAGGGTGACCAAAATAATAGGAAGAGTGTCTATTGATTCCAGTGGTGGATCCAGCACGAACTCCTGGGGGAGGGGAGGGGAAGTGAAACATTCTTTTGATGATGTGAAGCTGTCACAAATTACCAGTTAACTAAACTAAACAATAGTGGGGGGAACTGGAACCCAGTCAGTTTAAATTGATGTAAAAGTTTAATTTTTTGAGTCATATTAAAGTTTTGGTTTCAAATGAGAATTTCAGTCCAAGTGGTCAATGATCAAATCTCGTGGGGCTCTTCAGTGTAGGCTAATACGGCCCCCTTATGAGAAAAGGCAAAATTATTAACATGTTTATAACTTTCGAATTTTTCGTCTATTTTAAAGAAATATTTTGCTTCGTATTAAAGTGTTGGTTCCAAATGACAAACTCAGTCCGAGTGGACAATGATCAAATCTCCGGGGGGGGGGGTCTTCAGTATAGGGGGCTACGGCTCCCTTATGGGAAAAGGCAAAAATATGAAAATGCTTATAACTTCCGAATTTTCCGTCTATTTTAAAGAAATTATTGGCTTCATATTAAAGTCTTGGCTTCAAATGACAATTTCAGTCCGAGTGGACAATGATCAAATCTCGGGGGGCTCTTCGGTGTAGGCGTTTCGGCTTCTTTATGGGACAAGATTCACGTAGTTGATATTGCAAAATTGTTTTCTATATATAAGTGGAAACTTGCACCATTTGGTTAATTTTACCTCTTATGTTTTGCAGATTCATATTCCAAGCAATAGTTACTTCGCAGAGCTAAAAAAAGGCACTTGCTAGTTTCATTAAAATGAAATGACTTTTATGAGAGGAGCAGACGAACGAACAGGCACCCAAACGTTGGTTGAGTCGTACGGTTGAAACTCGTTAAGCTCGCTTCAATTATTATTATTATTATTATTATTATTATTATTATTATTATTATTATTATTATTATTATTAATAGTAATAATAATAATAATAATAATAATAATAATAATAATAATAAAGCATTGCAGGGACCTTTGGTGCAGGGGGTCCGTGGCTCGATTCCACTTCGTGCCAAGTGAAATTTGAGGTGGACAAATACCGTGTGCATGGGTATGTGTTTTCTTGAGATTTTCCATTTTCCTCCCACTTTCTTCATTTCACCATTTCATTCATCATCATTCTCCCTTAGCGTAGGTGCATAAACGTGCAACGTTATACTAGATATTCCATTTAATTTTAATTTCAATAATAATAATAAACAATTAATTCAACTGAAAGGACTGTAATTTATGTTGATGGCAATTATCATAAATATGCAACCATTATAAAACAATGCTTTGAGTAGAAAGATAATCCTTCCCAAGTGTTAACGAATGCGCACGAGATAAGACATGTCTCGAGAAAGAGACAAGACGCGCTTTGTGACATCCAAGATAATACGAGGCAAATGTTTTGGAAACGAGATAGCTTGTAAAATGTATCGTCTTGTCTGGAATGTCTCGAAAACAAAAGTCTAAGTTTTAAAAATATTTTTCAAGATCTATTCTCTCAGAAGTAGTTCTCTGCCTTAAAATTAATAACGACATTTGTGATTTATAAAAAGATAAACAATGCCTAAAGTTAATAATTAACTTTTCGAAAAGAAGCTTCATTAAGGGTGAACCTGAAAAATGTCCACAAACTTCGGGAGGTGATTCGTGACATCAAAAGGAGACAAATGGTCCTCTTGCAGTTTTCGAATTCAGATTCGTTGTCGAGATACAGGGTTGCCAACTGGTCGTGTTTGAGAAACTCACTGGGAATAAATTCAAGTCCAAGAATAAACTACTACTCATATATTTTTCAGGTCAATTGACTTATATCATGTTGTAAGGTCAAATATTTATTTATGAAGTGTGTACAAAATTCGCCAGGGTTTTTTTCTGAGAAAATCGACGAGAAAAAGTCACCTCCAAGAATAAACTACCCCTCGTAAATTTTTCTAAGAGAAATATCTGATACTGCAATATAGGGTTGTTAATTAAATATTGATTAATGAAAAATAAACAAAATTGTTAAAACCATTTTTGAGAAAATAGCGTTTTTCGATTTTCGGCTGTTTGTAAACCACACTTATTTTAGGTGGTAGGAAAAAATCGAAAAGCTCCTGTAAGATTACTAAGTAAACCCTAAGTTTAAAATTTGGTGTTGATAAGTTGAACGGTATGGCCTCTAGGCGAGTGCATATAAAAGTGTGCCGAACGGACGGACCGGAAGGACGGGTGTCGAAAAGTCACATTTTCGGTATGTAGACGCCATGAAACATGTAAATCCGTTGAAATCTGAATTTGATATTATTTTCACAATCACTATATTTTCTTCTCTCTTTTGTCGCTCGAAAAAGAGAAGCCTGAGTTTACCACAAAAAGCTAGGGAGTTTCTCAAAAAATATTCAATTACAGGGCCACCGCACTAAACTTTTTCAATTCAATTTCTTAACTGTGTTAGGCCGCAGTTGTTACTGAAGTGTGTATTTGGATAATACGAATAAAATTATCGTATTATTCAAATACATCGAATGTCAGATTATCGAATAAAAAACTTCGATTGAAGAAAATCCATACTACAAAACTAACTCACACTTTGAGCACATTTTCATTAGACATATAATAGACCAATTAATGCAATCATTGTTTATGAAATATGAAAAAAATCAAATGAGTCACTTTGGAAAGTCGTTCAAAAAGAACACTTCAGGAGTAACCTACCTCTTGTGAATTGTTTCGAACAATGAGTTAAGATATACTTTTGGTTATTAATGAAATATTTATTTGCGAAATTTGAACAAAATCGCCTGTCGTTCGAGAAAATTGTCGGGGAAAAAACTTTGACCCCAAAAATAAACTATCCGTTGTAATTGTTTTTCATAGAAATGACTTATACTAAAATATAGGGTTATTAATGAAATACTTATTTATGAATTATCAATAAAATTGTCCGAGTAATTTTTGAGAAAATCGTGAGGGAAAAATAACTCCCCGAATAAACTATCTCTTGAGGATTCTTTCAGGGTAAGCGAGTTATTCCATATTACTAGGTTTTTAATGAAATATTTATTTCTGAGTACGAACAAAATTGCTTGACTCATTTTTGAGAAAACCGTGGAGGAAAAACACCCCCAAGAGTAAACTACCCCTCGCATATTTTTTCAGGACAAACGAATTTTGCCATATTTTTCGATTACACTAGATAACAAAGGTTTTGTTACATAAAAGAAAATACCTGTTCTTAAAGGAACTTTTTGCGCTGAATTCGAATATGCACTCGGTTTTTCTCCATCACGTACGATTTTCCCGTAACAGAGGGATTTTCGGGAAAATCCCTCAAAAATTTCCCTTTTCGTTTATTTTACACCCCAAGATCTTGTCCCCTTGCATATACTAACATAGAAATTATACCTAAGTATACTTTGATTCATATTTAACAAACCCTCCAAGTTTCGTAATAATCGCTTTATTCTTTCTAGAGAAATAAATATGTTTGTATGTATACTGTGTGTACTGTTTATTGCACCTTATAGTAAGGCTTTCAGATCTCTTAAGTTGAGGTAAAACGTTTTGCTTTATTACCACAAACACATATATAAAATATAATAAAATATAATTTACAAGTGTGACAATTTACAATAAACAATAATACAAATGTACCAAAAGGTCATGAAAAGACAATCAAACTATCACAATATATGAAACTTCCATTGGGTTACAAAAACGTACACTACTTCCTTCTTTTGTAAGAAATGTTGCATTCTCTAACAAGACCCCAACAATAGTCCCCCATCATTGAAGAATCCCATCGTCCCTGGTACCTTTTCTCCATTGCCATTATATCTTGGTGGAATCTTTCCCCCAGTTCGTCGCTGAGAGCACCTAGGTTAGCAGGAAAGAAGCTGAGGTGGGAGTGCAAAAAGTGGATTTTTAAAGACATCCTACAACCCAACTCTTTGTATTTCTGTATCATGTCCTGTACGATTTCTGTGTAACTCTCAGCTTTGTTATTGCCCAGAAAGTTACGCACAACACACTTAAAAGCTGTCCAGGCAGCTAGCTCAGCACTGTTTAACTTGCTGTCAAAGCTATCATCAAGCATTAATTTCCTAATTTGGGGACCAATAAACACTCCCGCTGAAATCTTAGCATCACTCAGGTTAGGGAACTTATCTCGCAAATACTTGAAACCTTCACCAGATGTGCCCATGGCTTTGACAAAGTTTTTCATAAGTCCTAACTTGATATGAAGTAGCGGTAGTAATATCTTATTAGGATCTACCAAAGGAGCGTATTTGACGTTGCACTCTCCAGGTACGTAATTCACTCTAGGTTCCCATTCCTTCACTTCATAATGTTTGTCATCAGCTCGGCTATCCCATAAACATAAAAAACATTGGTACTTCGTGTAACCGCACTGCAGTCCTAATAAAATACCAACTACCTTGAGATCACAACATATTTGCCAACAATGGTCCTTGTAATTTATAAGATTTAGCAAAGTTGACATGGTGTAATAGGATTCCTTAATCTTCACTGAGTGCGCAAGTGGTATAGAAGTTTTTTTATTTCCATTATGTAAAAGGACAGCTTTAAGGCTGACCTTTGACGCGTCGATAAATAACCTCCATTCTTCTGGAACGTAAGGAATTCCTAGCTCCGCCATCAACCCATTTATATCCGTACATACGCACACATTATCTTGCATTGAGAAATAGCTTGAAAATTGAACACGCCTTTTCCTGTACACTGATATGTTCGTTTCTGCATCCAATAAGTTCCACTGCTGGAGCCTTGATCCCAGACGTTCCGCCTCTTGTTTTGTCAGGTGCAAATCACGGACTAGGTCATTAAGTTCACATTGCCGGATGAAATGTGGCTCGCGAACACAGTCAGGGATGAACGTTGGATCCTTGGATGTACATGTTGATGTCGATGGTTCATCAAGGTCATGATCATCATCAGAGTCTTTTGGCCATATCTCTTCCCAGTTGGTAGGGGGCTCGGGAAGTGGAAGTTCATCCCCGTGCGGAATAGGTCTAATTGCGGATTTAACGTTGGGATAACTTATTGTGTATTTGCTTTTTTTTAGAATGTCCCTTAACTACTGTGAGACAAAAATAACAATCATCCAGATGGTTGGTGGGCTCTCTCCACACCATTGGTACAGCAAATTTCATGAACCTCCGTTTCCCTTTGGCCCATGCAAGTAAAGTGACGTAGCACGACGCACAAATTATGTTGGGTGCCCAAGTTTTGTCCTGATCTCCCACACGACATCCGAAATATATATAATATGCTAGTTTCACCGATGGCGTAATGGATCTATACTGTCCTATAACTACAAACTGGCCACACACATAACAAAAACTATTTGGTGAGTTAACACACGAACGCCGTCCTCTTGACGCCATTGTACTGATCACAAACTAAACTTCTGGTCTTAGTTGGGTATAATGCCGTTAAGATCAAACATGAAAGCACTCTTAGCAGCAAAGACAACTTTGAAAGTGAAGTAGTGTTAAACCACACGTGAATATAAAAATGTACAAAACTCCCTCACCAGGTGTCAAGAACACAAGAAAGAAAGAAATGCGCGGGGGGAGGGGGGAAACGATACTGTAGTGGAAAATTCAGACTGCATTAGTTCATTGTTGTCAACAATGAGTCTGTATTCCATTCTTTCTTTATTTTGCATTCTGTTACATTTGATAACAAATATTGATAACCATTTCATGAACAAAACGAAAAAACTTGGAGAATTGTATATATATGTATTAAGATATACATATACTGTACGTTTAAAAAAATATACGTTGGAAGTACATTCTATTTTTATACACGTTTCTAATTTACAGAGAGCAATACAAGTGTGTTGTTGACTATTGTAAATATTCATTTTTATGTCTGTGTTTGTAGTAATAAAGCAAATCGTTTTTACCCCAATTCAGGAGATCTGAAAGCATTACAATCAGGTGCAATAAACAGTGCACACAGTATATACACAAATATATTTATTTCTCTAGAAAGAACAAAGCGATTTTTACGAAACTTTTAGGGTTTATTAAATATAAATCAAGGTATACTTAGATATAATTTCTATGTTACTATATGTAAGGAGACAGGAG
The DNA here is from genome assembly GCF_964235325.1 of Thermobia domestica. Classification (NCBI taxonomy): domain Eukaryota; kingdom Metazoa; phylum Arthropoda; class Insecta; order Zygentoma; family Lepismatidae; genus Thermobia; species Thermobia domestica. Next base: position 262,610,607 of record NC_137456.1, read on the forward strand.
CTAGGGGAATAAAATATCTGGAAAAGGGAAATTTTTGAGGGAATTTCCCGAAAATCCCTCTGTTACGGGAAAGCTGTACGTGATGGAGAGAAACCGAGTGCATATTCGAATTCAGCGCAAAAAGTTCCTTTAAGATCAGGTGATTTTTCTCATGTAACAAACAAAAAGTTTAAATTCGTTAACTAGTGTTATTAACGAAATATTTATTTTTGAAATATGAATAAACTCTTTTGAGTCGTTTTTGAGATAATCGCCCAGACAACACTCCACCAAGAATAAACTACCCCTCGCATTTTTTTAGGACAAACGAGTTATGCCATATTGATAAGTTATTAATGAAATCTTTATTTATGAAATATGAACAAAAACATTTGAGTCCATTTTGAGAAAATCACTGAGAAAAAACTCACCCCTTAGTATAAACTACCCCTTGTAGATTTTTCTCAGATAAATGCCTTATACCACAAAATATGGTTGCTAATTAAATATTGATTTATAAAAAAAGAAAGAAAACAAGATCGTTAGAGCCAGTTATGAGAAAATATCTTTTTTTATTTTCATCGTACAGGAAACTACCCTTGTTTTGGGAGTAGGAGGGAAATAAAAAATACTATAGGAAATACTATGAAAATCTTAAACTAAAATTTGGTGCAGATAAGTTGAACATACCGTAAATTTTTCAACTAATTTACGGTATGTTCAAGTATGGCTTCTAGGTGAGGTATGGCTTCAGGTATGGCTTCTAGGCGAGCGCACAGAAAAGTGTAGCGAACGGACGGACGAACTGATGGACATGTATCGAAAAATAACTTTTTCGGTGTTAGGGGCTATAATACGTGTAAATTCGTTGAAATCTCAAATTTGATTTTTTTTCGAACACCATACTTTCTTCTCTCATTTGTCACTTCAAAGTAAAAGGAACTCAGAACTACAGATAAAAGACACCTACTTTTACACATAGACATTTATTGATTTAAAACTGTTTTAGTTTGTGTCATTTCACTTCCAATTGAAAGGTTTTACAAAATATTAACGGCATACCAATGACGAGACGGAAGTTTTCAGGAAGTAAATGCATTCAGAAGTCTAGACTGCATTACAGCCTGTTTTTATTTCTGCAATTGTTAACAGCTGTAATTTCGTCCAAACGCTACATGAAATAATTTTTGGTTGACGTCATTGTATTACTATTTTAGTATTGTTCTCTTCAGACTTGGTTGAAGTTTTGTCTTAACGGTTATACATTTTTTCTTTCTTATTTCATCGTTACACATAAGAACAAAATGTTATGGTGAGTGGATAGATTCGAACCTACGAACATTGAGTTTACATTCTTCCAACACTTTACCAATGGACCAAGCTTTGTCTTCACGTTAACGCGCGGTTACAGGGCTTACTACGATTTAAATAAAATGGCTGGCTGTTAGAATTCCCTGCTCACATATTTCGATAAATAATTTTCATTGCTTCGTAGATACGTAGAGCAATGTTTAGATACACATTTTAGGAGAGTGAATTTTGGTGTATATAATAATTTCATGCCAGGTAAAAGCTAGATAAGTTTTGATAATATGTTTCATATGTAGTTCTCAATAATAAGCTTGCTGTTCGGAGTGAAGTTCCAAGGTTCAGCATTGCCTAGCAGTTTTTGCTATTAATATCCCTTCTAACAATATTGGCAGTGGACAAAAGTTAGCCCGTGTTGAAGCTTTTTGCTCCTAATTTAGTTATTTTACTTATTTAAGGAATATATTGAAAGTTGTCAGCAGGCACGTATGCAGTAATTTATTTCGGGAGAAGTCCGACTTCAATATTAGGATAAATTATAATAAAATTTAAAAGATAATCCTTAAATTTAGGCTAAATTTACATAGAAGTTGGGATTTCAGAGGGGAGTCCGGACCACCTGGACCCACCCCTAAATGCGTCCTTGTTTGTCAGTAACGTTTCCTCATTTTGAAACCCTCAAAAACTTCGGATATATAAAGGAAAACGAGTTATTTTCGATAAAATATCACTTCAGAAGACGCGACAGTTTTATTGCACATGGTGGTATCCCAAGTTCACAAGGGCAAGAATTCATTAATTTTGATTCTCTGTCATTGTGCTCTATCGAAAGGTTAGGTTTGTAACATATTACTCCTACGAACAAGCATGATTGGCAGATAGGAATACTGAACACAACTCCAGAGAAATGCATGCTGAACTTACGTTTATAGCTACGCTTTGGTGATTTGCCCTCAAGGTCAATCGAGTGGTAATTCAGTTCCGTCCCTGTTCTTAAGCCATGTTCGTATTACTTCGAACAGTTTTGATAATGAAAAGCATGCCTCTTAATATAACAGACTTCTTTCACGTAAGAAATCGAAACTCAGTTGGTCAGAGCAACTAGTCTGTAAGAATTAGGTTGTTAGTTAGTTAGGAGCCCAGTACGAGTAAGGGTTTTTATTACTATTGTTTTTATCTTTTTTATGTGAGGAAAAATCAAATTGTGACATCGCGATATCAAATGTATTTGATTAGGTAGCTTTGTCTTAGCTAAACTTTAAACATCAGTAACCGTCGAAATTATTTCACCAACTGATCACTTACTGAACATTTCAAACACGTCAAACCAGTGGCATAACATGAAGGTTAACCTCTCCTCCGCAGTCCTTAGTTATACGTCCGTACTTTCAAGGGCGGACTAAGGGCCGGGCGACTGCCCGGGGCGCCAGAGATAGAGGGGCACCAAAACGAGCCTCAAAAAGTAAATTTTATAATGTGCTTTCTACTGACGTTTTTGGTTTATATTCTTGTAAAGTAGTGGCAATTATATGATCTTTTTCCATTTCACTATGGAAGAAGAGAGTTTCATAGTACTAAGAGGGCTGTATCGAAAAATTGAGAGATGGCATGTAGAATAAAGAGTGCCGGGAATTAAGTATTGTTTGTTTGTTTGCTTGAGTTTAGCGTTCCACGGTTATGCCTTAATGGGCAAGGGAGATGTGGATACTAATTATAGTGGAATCCGAACCACTTTTATCGTTCAACAGTAATCCACTGGGAATTGGACCCGGTACCACAGAAGGCAGGCGTGCTAGCCACTAGACCAGGGGGGGTGGAGTTGGTATTGTTTATAGCGGGCCATATTCTTTGTGGACTTTTCCTAGGTAATGGATTTCTTTTTGAAAATGGGTTTAAAACAGGGGCGTCATTTAGGGAGGGCAGGGAGGGGCATTTGCCCCTCGTGAGTTTGAGATGTATATAGATTTTATCATTAGAATAGTAGTAAATCAGTGAAAAACGCGAAATTTTACTTATTCAAGAGGTCTTGCCCCCCCCCCCCCAAAGCAAAATCTGAAATGACGCTCCTGGTTTAAACTATTAAAAACACTATGATAAAATGTAAAATATAGGCTACTACTAGGGGAAGGGCGCCAAAAAGTCACTTTGCCCGTGTGAAAATTTGGCCTGCTCCACCCCTGCGTACTTTCTGTATATTTTTTGGCCTTGCAGCTTGTGTGGTCCCCACGCCACATTGTTGCGGGGGCGCTATTTACGCCTACCCTTCGAACGTAATTCAATAACTGTTTAAGAAATTCTACCATCAGCGTGAAAACGGGAATATATTTTTCTAATAGTCCCATAGAACTTTCACTCAGAATGCCAGATGCAATTTTTCAGAGTGGGCTCTGGCTAAGTAGAAGGAAGATCTGTTTCCTAAGTAAGTTCCTTTCAGAAGGTTTGCTATTTCTTTAACAGTGATGTAAATAAAAATACTTATCGTTATTAGCTCGACACCAAACCATCCTGGACAAATCCCTCTAGAACAATGATCGAAAAAGTTATTCTGCATAATTTTATAAGCGACTCAAGGGTGAAACACTTGTTAACGAAAGCAATGTTGTGTATATACTGCCTTGTTTCTGACAAAATATAAAGTCTTTTGTAATCTTTAGACACTTTTCCTATTCATTTTGTCACCCTTGGTTGTGTAAGGAAGCCTCGAACAAATAAAGAAGAGGTAATATTACAGATAAGGGGCGCTATAAATATATTAGGTATTTCTTTTGTTACCTAACTATAACGGCCTAGGGTTGTCTTCAGTAGGATAAAAAATTACATTCACGAAGGAGGAAAGGATGCTCTAAATATATTTCTTATTCATTTTGTCTGCCCTGCTTCTCAGAAATTATATACCTTCTGTTGGAGGGTGCTGAAAAGAGAGGAGGGGAAATAAAACGTCGTGCCCCCTCATACATTTTAAATTTTGTGACGTGGTTGCTCAAATTATTACTAAAGAAAGCACTTTAAACTAAGATGTGTAAAGTTACAACATTATGTAAGGGTGGCATATTCATTAATAATAATAATAATAATAATAATAATAATAATCATCATCATCATCATCATAATAATAAATATGAATGTCTTTGGAGAGCCGAAATTATGTGAGACGAACAATGATATGTAGAGGTTTAAGATGGGTGGTCATAGAGGAGGAAAAACCAGGATTTTTCTCTCTCTGACACTCTAACGTTAAGATTATGTGCTGAAGGTAAGAAGCATCATCATTCTACAATAGGTTGCTTTTACGTAGAATATCTATTACTTGAGCTCCCCTCCTTCGGGCAACTTTGCTTATGTAGTAAATTCAAAACAATTTCAATTTAAGACAAATATTTATAGAGAAAATTAAACATTTAATAGGGAAATCTGTTATCAAAATACCCAAACACGTAGATAAAAGACTATGTAGTGAGAAACATTGTGAAACTATAAAATTCTCCAAATTAGAATTAACATTTACTGGAAAACATTCGTTATGCATCAGTGAGCACAGGGGAAATAATTACGAATCTGTTTGCAAACAAAAATTAGAGACACTAATGCAAATGCGACGATATTTTCTCTCTCTCTCTTTTTTTTTTTTTTTTTTTTTGGTATCGTCATGAGTTTTACACATATGTTACAATTTGATTCTTTCCCAAATAAAAAATAAATAAAATAACCTTAGTGATAAAAATGACAACAGTACTTCCACGGGATTCGAACCGTCTACCTTCGGTATACAAACTCGTTGCTTTATCTAACTGAGCTATTTGCTCTCTTACGTAAGCTGAACCTGTTCTACAGTAAAGACGATTTTTCATTACGATTGGGCTAACAATTCGTCTTTTTCCATAGGTAATTTCCACTATTTGCACTATCTATACGTTAATACTTAGCATAGATTCATATATTTGGAGTTCGCTGATAATGCATATAATAAGACATACTAAAAATATTTCGTTAAAATTTTCGTTTGTATATCTAATCCACGCTTCTCTCAATGACATAGATGTCGCTGCTTCGTGTTGAACTGCAGAATTCCCTCGCGTTCTTGAAAATTTCCCACTTTAGCAGAGTTGGTAATTCTCGAGATTTCTGTCGATTTAATGTTTTTTGCTTCTAATTTCTTTATTTTAAGCTAATATCTAACACAAATATTAAAAACGGGTTTGTTATTAACCTGTCCTGATGGGGAAACCTTCCGAAATTTCGAACATATAAAGGAAACGGAGATATTTTCAAAAAACTTCAAAATAAAGAGACGCGTCATTTATTTTGCTCATGGTAGTACATTACGTAAAAGTTAGCTAAATTGATTTTCTGTACCTAACGATAGCTCTAAAATGCGATGTATATGCTCTGGTGGGTAACTACGAAAGCAGCTTCAAACTTATATCCACTAACTATATTTCTATTATACAATGGAAAACTTTGTAGAGTCACCAGTAGAAATACCCCTTCCTGAGTGATCTAATTTCATAACCTAGTATCCAGATAGTACGGGGGAGAAGCTGATGAATCATATTTTATATATTTACATATAAGGTTTTTCAGCTGATCTAATATGATTTTGGGGAGCTTATTTCGAATCCGATCAATGCCACTCTGTAAACCTTGGGGAAACTTCGCAAAGAGGGGGGAGGGGGCGATGTTCTCTTACTTTTCATGCTTTAAATTATTGGATTATCTCCGCATTGTTTCATTTTTCTCATATCCTATTGACAGCAGAATGCCAACTCATGCATATGTTAAAATAAACCATACTAATAACCAATTACGCGAGATTGATAGTTTTCTTTAGGGATGCGCACGAGTCGAGACATGTCTCGAATCTCGACTCGACTCGACTCGAGTCGAGACACACTTTGTAAAATTCGAGACGAGTCGAGACAAACGTATTTCTCGACTCGAATTTTCGAGTCGAGTCGAGACAGCTCGTAAAAATCTCGACTCGACTCGAATGTCTCGAAAATCTTTCTATAATTTTAAATATTATTTTGAAGAAAGTACTCACTCAGAAACACTCGGCACGAGAATTTCGGAAACTGGAGGACTTGTCAGATGTTCGAGGAGTGTTGTGGTGAGTGTCTTCAACAAGTGTAGAAATCAAGGGGAAACGACGTCCAAACTTCGAGGTGTTGGGCGCCCCCACCTCATTACATATGTCGGACGTCGTAGACTGAGCAGACTGGTAAAGCAGAACAGGAGCGATCTGCGTCGGAACTAACATCAAAGTTTAATGCTGGGCAAAGTACAAGTGTGTCTAAACTAGTGTTCTAAAATTTCCGGAAATTTCGAACCTGTTGGTAAAAAAACGTTTTTATTGATTTCTTTCCGGAAAAATTGGAAAAATTGACAAAATAAAAAAGTTTGTATTAGGTTAATTTTACTTGTAATGATATATTTTTTTAAACCCATGAAAAATATAAGTTCAAAAATTTCATATTGGGAATATTAAAAAATAGCACTCGAAAATCAAACTATTCCAGTTAATATCTATATATTAGAATACTAGATTTATGCGTATATGCTTGACCCCATAGAAAAGTTTATATGTTTGTCTCCAGTCCTTGCAGCAATGAGATCTTGAACCCACAAGTGCTAGAAAAGTGCCGTTTTCATTGGTCGATTCCAAATTTTGTGTAAATTATCCAGTTCTAATTAATATATATTTTTAAAAAAGCATAGCCATTAGTTCTTTATTAAATTTTTAGGGGTACACTAGAGGTACTGAAATTTTTGAAAAAGTAAGGCATCATTCCCTACGAGTTATATATTCTAACATCACATAGTTGTATATGTCTCTCTCTTGTATATCTCTCAGATATTTGTTTCATGGCCAAATGATAAGAAAACGAAGGATAACAATTTCTCCAGTCAAAGATGAATCTACATTGTTTGGAGAGTTTTTTTTTTTTAAATATTATTTACTTGTTACATAATGGATGCAAAAAGAAAGAAAACACTGGTCATATATAAAGTAGAAATTCCAACCACAAGTGGGCTCAAATCTTGGAAATGGTGCAAGATATTGAAAGAAATCGAAAAAAATCCCCTTTATGATACATCTTGCCGATTTTAATGAAGGCGTCCTTCACTTGTATCTGTAAAGGGACATGTACAGATATGAGAAATGACAAGGAAATTCTTGCTCATATATAAGTAATGAGCTGTGTAGAGAGTGCAGGTTCAGCTAGTTGAAAATTAATAGTCTGCGCTTATTTCTCTTATGTCGTTTATTCGTGGATGTGAATTAATTACAGAACTTTTACAGTTACATGCAAGCCTACCAACATGAAGTGTTTCTATTGCATCAAATAGGTCTCTTGAATGAAACTGAGTTCTTAATATGCTCTTTGACCTGGTGAAGTTTTGTTAACTTTAACCAAATTACTTCTTAAGAGAAAGAGCAGTACGCAAATTTCACTAATACTCATGCACTAAAACATACTCGTATAATTACTATTATTTAATATTTTAAATATTACACCTACACATCTGTCTAGATTTGAGGCTGATCTCAATTTCTTTATTGCAATAGTACGTTTTCGTGTACCCCCACTTAGAATATTACCTAAGGAGGAAATTTTGCGATATCTTAATATCCAGACGCCGGAAGTACGCATAAATAACTCTGATTTGAAGTTTCTTCATAAGATAGTTAATGGGAAACTAAGAACAGAAACCCTAATTCAACAACTATCCTTACGTGTCCCTTCCCGCAGAACCCGGAATACCCACCTATAAAAATGTTGCACGAACTAGGTTGACAATTGTACAGAGGTCTCTTTTTCACCGAGTACCAAACTATTATAATAATCTAACTAGTAAGGTGGACATTTTTTCGAGCTACCCGGTGTTTGAAAGAGCAATAAACCGCGTGCTGGCCAAATAATATTACTTGTGCATTTTTTGTTGATACTATTGATATTACTGTTGTTGTTATTTATTTTTTTATTTTTTCTTCTTTTCCGTCTTGTCGACATTTCCCTGTGTAAAATGGTACAATTATGCTGTATCTGGGAATTTGTTCAATAAATAAATAAATAAATAAATAAATAAAATATAGACATTTATGTAAACTTTAGGTACAAAATCCTCTATGTAAACAAATACATGTTTTCTAGTGCGACAGATTATCTATTACAACCAAATTGAAAGTCGCTGTGTTTCTAACTTAATAACTCTTGAATCATCAGACCGAACTCGCTAAAAATTTTCACATAGATGAGGTTCGGGATGGCTGGTTTTTATCATTTCACTTTGAAGGTGCAACTTGAGGGAAAGGGAGAGGGGAAAATTACAGATATTAGTGTCAAATCCATAATTGTCGGGGTCGCTGAAATGAACAATGACACTTCCGATGCCGTTTAAATCAAAATTCAGCCCCGCAACTTGGAGGACGGAGGAGATATATAAAAATTATTGGAAATGAGCGATATTAGTGTTGAATCGATAGTTTTCGGGGTCGCTGAGATGAACAGTGACACTTCCGGCCACTTAAATTCAAATTCAACCATGCAACTTGGGGAAGGGGGAGGATATATATATATATATATATATATATATATATATATATATATATATATATATCGATTTTTTCTGGTGGTACGCAACGGTATGGCATACCGGCACCTTTTAGTGGTAGCGGAATATTTCCTTTTCTGTCTTAAAAATGGGTTGACAAGAACTTTAAAAAATACCAAATAGTAAATGTATAGGTTTATTGAAAATCCGAGTTTTTTTTTTTTCTTTTGTTGTTGTTGTTGTTTTCGTTTTCCTTTTTCTTTGTGAAGAAAGAGCTGTGAATCTTTGTTCCTTCTTGAAGCCAGTTAATAGTATTCAGGGATCTTTCGCTCGCTGGTATATTCTCACGCTTCCCTTTGTTCATTTCTTTTCCGTATGGTAATATAAACCATAAAGGCTCTGAACCGACCAGATTTTTCTTCTGAAGAGACTGACGTCTCACAACAAAATAATTCCTACAAATTCGTCTGTCGCTAATTCAATTGCTATTAGAGATGGAAAGTTGAGGGTTGAATCCCTGAGATAAATAAAGCAATACGGAAAAAGTGGACGCTGAGCAAAACTCAGACTCTCTCTCTCTCTCTCTCTTTCACACATACACACATATATATAAAATTTACATTCAATTATATATACAAGCCGGCTACGAGTCTTTTGTATTGGCCTCGGGTGCAGTCCAAACTACCCTTTCCTCCTACCAATTTTATAATAGCCTACTAAAGCACCACACAGATGTTATCGAAATTATTGTGCTATTGTTTCTTTGTATTCTTTGGCTGAAACTTCTTTAGATATCGAAGCCCGCTCACTTTTATTACTTGCGGACACGTTGAGAAAAGCAATTTAGTAAACCAAGCTTTCTGTCTAAAATCTTAGTAGCTCCCTCGTGGCTAAGCGGTCAGCGTAGGCGCCTTTGGCGTGGGAGACCCGGGTTCGATTCCCGGCGGGAGCTCATGTGGTTCGGATTCCACGTTAATCAGTAGGTCCACGTCTCATATAGCCTCGCTGCTGAACGGGACGCTAAACTAAAATCAACTCAACTCTAAAATCTTAGTTTTTTTCCGCATTGAGAAGCAACTTAACTCGTCGCGGTCTCGAGTCTGTGCTCAGTTACAGGTGGAAAAGATTGAAGTTCCGACCACAGCGGCTCAAGAGAACCTAGGAATCTGAACACTTTGCAAGCGTCTTCGGTTTCGGGAAGACGTCGTGGGGTATGTTTAGAGCAATGAAGTATCTTTCATTTAGTTTGTTGTGTGATTTATTGTGTGGTGTGGCAGACAAGAAAGCTGTAAATATTTTTGAATTATGAAAATTTTAATTGAATCTTAAACGTACGTATAAGTGTGTAGTGTACAGAATACGTTGAGTAGTTATCTCCAGATATGACAAAATATATAGTCGCCTTTTTAAAATTGTCGAGGACCATGTGAGTGCTAAGTTGCTGTCTGAAATAGGCTATAAAACGTATATATTTCAACAGGAATGTACGCAGGGGATAAGATTTGAGGGTCCGGATCCCCCGAAATGCTGATTTTTGTGCAAATTTAGTGTTATTCTGGGGACAAGTTTACAAATTTTAACAGAATTTATCCTCAAGTTGGATTTGAACCCCCCCCCCAATACCTTTGACTCTTCAGAAATAAACAACACTAATCTGAACACACAGTGCACCGAACACTCCTAACAATGAGCCTCCGCAGCCGACGACCAATTCATGTTCGAATGTTAACACCATGACATCGGCAACTACGACTGAAATGAACACGTCACCATCGCCACTGGACCTTGGCCTGACTGGAGCGTTGCATTATCTGATGAATCCCAATACCTTCTCCATCATGACGATGGGAGTGTGCGAATCCGTCGTATTCCAACGGAACAGCTCCTTGACACCTTTAGTGTGGGACAAAGAAGACTGGCTGCGGCTTAATTATTATCTGGGGAACATTCACGTAAGCATCCATGGGTCTAGTGGAGCTCGAGCAAGCCACCATAATGGCCGAGGAGTATCGCACACTGCTTGCAGACTACGTACACCACTTCATGACGACCATGTTTCCTAACGGTAGTGGCATTTTCGACAAGATAATGCACCATGTCACAAGGCCAGGAGTGTGATTGATTGGTTCGAGGAACGCAGGAACGAGTTTCAAGTGATGTTCTGGCCCCCCAACTCGCCGGATGTGAACCCAATCGAACAAATCTGAGATGTGATTAAACGTGACGTCAGGGCGCATCGCTCCCTCCCCGAAATTTACAGGAATTAGGTAACCTGTGAGTGCATATATGGTGACAACTCTCTCCAGCGACCTAGCAATGACCATTGCATGTCGCCGTTATTATCCGTATCAAAGGTCGACATACTGACAATTAGGTAGGTAATCATAATGATCTTGCTGATGTGTGCGTATATTTTAACTCATACATTTTGTCTCGACTCGAATTCGAGTCGAGTCGAGACTCGAGTCGAGACAGAAACATATTTTCGGGTCGAGACACGAGTCGAGACATTTTCTCGAGACGAGTCGAGACAGGCTTAAACCTCGACTCGACTCGACTCGTGCGCATCCTTAGTTTTCTTACAAATGTCAGAGTTGCCAACTATCAATAAAATTTCCAAAAATAGTTTTTACAGAATAAAATATATTACAAAATTTTCACATAGAAAATTCTATGAATAAGAGAAGTATCATATATATTCCAAACATAGTCCTTACTAGAAGGGAAATTTGGAACAACTCAAGTATATATATATATATATATATATATATATATATATATATATATATATATATATATATATATATATGGGGTGTTGCAAAATAAGTGTTAAAACTCTTGGGAGAATGACTTTCGGACGCCAATAGTTCGGAAACTATCCAACATAAAGAGAGCGGGTAAAAAATTCACTGAAGAAGCCATACCTGCTGTATTGAATTTTACATGCTTCACAATCCTACCATGCACGCACAAGGGATTCTCAAAAGGAACGTAGGGAGTTCGGATAATCTGCCAAATGAAAATTGGTCTAAATGGATATGAATTGATGGGGCTTCTACCAGGTAACAAGAATTCGTTTGTATTAAGTCGATATCTGGAACAAATACAAAATAGCGGACATTTTCATGCTCGTTATGTGTGGTTGCATAATCGCCAGGTAGGGATGCTGGCCAACAGTGACGTTCTGAGTATTAAGTGTACAGAATTTGTACTCAAATGCTTTAGGAAGACATAATGAGTGTCGGTAGAGCACAACGTGGAAACACTTAACATTCACATGTGTGGAAATACTTAACGAAAAATGCTCAGAAATGCAACCATACTAAGTAAACGTGAGTTCAAAGCGTCGCAAATGTAAGGATTAGCGTCAAGAACATGAAGAGCCATTGTCAATTCACCAATAAGATTCCCTCAAACCGATGCAATACGATACGCAAGGTTGCATACCAATAAGAAATGAAATAAAATCTTTAAATTTTACGTCCCACGATTATGCCAATTAGGCTAAAGGAAACGGTGATGATGAGAGATGAATGAGATGGTGGAATGAAGACAGTGGAGGGAATCGGGAGAACCCCTGGAAAACCCACGAGCGCGGTGTTTGTCCACCACAAAGTTCAAACGGCGAGAACTGAGATCGAACCAAGAACCCCGAGCACCGGAGGTGAACGCTCTACCACTGAGCCACCGCGCCCTCATTGCATACCAATAACGATGCAACAACTGAGACCAAGTTGAAATTGTGCAAGGGACTCACTAAGAAAGTGGATAAACTAAATGAATGTTACTAGTAGGATTACATGATCGATATTAAAATGTGGCGAATGTGTGTGTTGATATCGACATGTAGCTAATGAACAAATGTCAACATATCCTACTATTGCTGGGACACCGTCCCACGTGCGAAAAATAGGAAAATAACTACTCAAGTCTTGAATCTAAGGACGTGGGCTCCCAGTAAGATTGGAAACTGCGACCACGCGAGCGAAAGCGAGCGCTCTAGCCCTAAGGCTTCGAGGGAGAATCACTTTCTCTGTATTCATTTCTTTGAGGAGTACCCACTTTGTTTGGCAAGCGCTCTTGTACAGCCTCCCGACATGCTTGTGTGTTTTATTTTGTTAATTCTACTACACAGTTGTAAACAATCAGAGCTTTAAGACATTTCTTCCTATTTCTCATGTCGTTTTATATTCCATATGTATGGTATTCCAGCAGTAGTGTTACATTTGCCAAATTGGTTCATTTTCGTCTTTGTCTTGGCATGTGCACTGTTGTGTAAGATGCGAATTTCTGGAGGTATTTCCCTAGTTTTTGAGTACGTCATATGTCCCAGAAGACGTGGGACATAATACAAGTTTGTTATTTTTACCCTTTATCAGAATTTGAACCATGAATTAAGAGATTTCTTTTCATATGTGTCGACTGTGGGACAATGTCCCAAACAAAGAGGGACATTGATACAATCGTGTTCTAGTTCCGTTCCACCAAATAGCAGAATGTACAACGTTATTTTCCTAGTATTGCACATTAGACCGTGTCTCAGCAGTAATGGGACATGTTGACATTTGTCCATTAGCTACATGTTGATATAAATACACACATTGGCCACATTTCAAAATCGATCATGCGATCCCACTAGTGGCATTCCTTTAGTTTACCCAGTTTCTTTGTGAGTCCCCTTGCACAATTTCAACTTGACCTCAGTTGTTGCATCCTTATTGATATGTAACCATGCAGATAATATTGCATCGGATTGATGGAATATTATTGGTCAATTGGCAATCGCTTCCATGTTCTTGATGTTATTCCTTACATTTCCAACGATTTGAACTCACGTTTACTTAGTATGACTGCATTTCTGGGCAATTTTCGTTGTGTTTCCACACATGTGAATCACCCTGCTTTATCTATTGTGCTCTACCGACTCTTCAGATGTCTTTCTAGAGCATTTGAGTACAAATTCGGTACACTTAATACTCAGAACGTCACTGTTGACCAGCATCCGTACCTGGCGATTATGCAACCACACACAACGAGCATGAAAATGTCCGCCATTTTGTATTTGTTCCAGATATCGACTTAATACAAACGAATTCTTGTTACCTGGTAGAAACCCCATCAATTCATATCCGTTTAGACCAATTTTCATTTGGCAGATTATCCGAACACCCTACGTTCCTTTTGAGAATCCCTTGCGCGTGCATGGTAGGATTGTGAAGCATGTAAAATTCAATACAGCAGGTATGACTTCTTCAGTGAATTTTTTACCCGCTCTCTTTATGTTGGATAGTTTCCGAACTATTGGCGTCCGAAAGTCATTTTCCCACGCTTTCGGCACCTTGTAGACCCGAAACTATGTCTGATAGCCGAAATTTCAAGAGAACTTTTTTCTTGTCTCAATGGCAGGAGTCACCTCCCAAGAGTTTTAACACTTATTTTGCAACACCCGATATATATATATATATATATATATATATATATATATATATATATATATTGTAAACTATTTTCAGTTTATCTCTTAATTATTTGTGAATAACCTGAAATATGTTCGTCGTGTAAAAATTCTACTTTCTCTTTGAACATCATCGTTGCCAAGTATCGCGGAATTATGTTTTAATCGTACTTTTTGTCGAATTTGTAGTGATAAAATCTTCAAAAAAAAAAAAAAGAAGAATCTATGCGAAGTATATGCAGTATTTTTAGTTACTCTTCATATCACTTCGAATACTCTATAATCATAGAAAAACTGATGATTCGGGAAAGCTACAATCGCAAAAGCGATATGAGAAAGGTTTCTTTCGTAAAATAGAGTAATATTTTTCCTACCGTCTAATTTTAATTTTTCATCATTACAACAAAAGAAAACCAAACCAAGTATGATTTTCCAACAGTATCGACATACTAACATATTGCTGAAAGCATTAACGTGTGTTGTTTGGAGAAAAGAGAAATACAGCACAAAACTTTATGAGAATCAACGCACAGGGAAAGCAATGGATCCTCTTCATCATCTCTTCTGTTTGTTCTGGTCCATTCACATACTAACTTTGGCAGGTACAGAATGATGTGCACTTCGACAACCTTTTAAGGCAATTACAACCATGATAGCATTCCGTTGTGCATGAGCAGCTAACTAAGTTCATTACTGCAGGTGCCATAATTGTACTTGCGGGCAACATACGAAGTACATATTCTTCTGCAGCATATGGCAAAAATTTCCATCCGAAATCTTTTGGATCTGTGTCAGAAGGATAAGTTTGTTCTTGTCATATAGCTGTTTCAAGGTGAGCTTATAAAGTTCCTTTATTGCACCAATAGTTGGAGGAAGCTTAGAAAGAGATGGCAGACTTGTGGTTCTCTTGCTAGCCATCTTTTTCTTCCAGAATCGAGCTCGTAATCCTTTGGTAACAGTTTCTTCGGGGCTGTATAACTGAGCAACAAATGTATCGCACTGAAGTGCTATAAGACTTTCTTCAGCTTCGAGATTTCCAAGTGCTTCAAGTGTTCCTCGAAACTTCGATAGAATGTTCAGCATTCGTCCTTTAATAACCCCAGCAAGAGATTAACTAGTATCGCAGCCAGTTAGAGCATGGGCTGTCAGAAGATTCAGCATATACGGACTGTGTTCTCTTGCAACTTCATTTATGTCAATTTCTTCTCTGCATCCAGCGGATTTGTTCTACTACGATTGGTGTAGTAAGCTTTTGAACATACACATGATATGCAAGTAACACTAGTACATCCGTATAGTCACACTTCACCCGTATATATTGGTCAGGAGCATGTTTATCCCCCGTAAGAGCTATGTGCATGATACTTACGTCAGCTTCTTCGTGTATTGTTGGTTCACCCCATAGTCCTCCTCTCACTTCAATGGGGGAAGGTTGTATTCCGGTGATAACCAATCCATGAGATTCACGTATGCTAACGACTATTCTATGACTAATTAAATAAGTTGTTTTTTCGTATTCATTGACGTCAGTGCGATTGCTCTTTGAGCAAAGAAGTTGATAATGCAAATTGATATTGTCTTGAATTTCCTTGTCGCTTCTTCGTGTTGCTGCTTTTATGCTGTTCGCATAGTATCTATCGAATACGAGATGCAGAATATAGGCTTCTTTGAGCTCACTTTGCACCATTGCTTTGAATGTCTTTGCATATTCTTCTACAGTAGCCGAAATGCTGGTCATGATACGTGCCAGAACATTGCACAACCATCAAGAATGGGTGCTTACTAGCGAACGTGCTAATTTCATTACAAGTTTGTATTGAAGCACACTTTTTGGGATTCTCGCATTTCGCCCTTCTCATTAAACAGAGCAGTTAGAACTGGACCTAGTTTATGATCAAGCACATCATCCACATTAATATCACGAAATGATACGAGCAGGCCCATTAACTAACTAACTAACTGTATGGCCTATGGAACCCGGAGGTTCAATGCCGCGTTCACAAAAACTCTCCACTGACTTCTATCCTTAGCTAACTGCATCCAGTTTCTACTTTGTATTCCAATCTCTGCGAGATCCATTTTAATATTGTCCTCCCATCTGCGCCTACCCAAGTAGCACAGTCACGTCATAAACACGTCTTTTTTTGGGGTTCGAATTCAAAATGACGTCTTTTGAAAATTTGGAACGTCTTTATCACGTACCAAAATGGTAACAAAAATGACGTGTCAAACATGACCTAAATTGTACGTGTTTATCACATGCCAGAATGGTACAAAGAATCACGTGTCGGACATCACCAAAAGTAGACGTCTTTTTTAGGTGCTAAAAAGCGCGGACGTTCCCCGTACTGTAACTGCAGTTTGAGCAGTGCATGCTGGGAATCGTGAGCCATTTGCGGAATCGTGTTTTGATGGTATTGTTTGTGAATATAAATAATGTGTTTTGTTAAAGTCACCTGTGATAAAGGTCAGCTTTAAGACAAGTAAGTATAATTCCTATCCTATTCCTATCTAGGTGCATTCTGTGTAAAATTCAGCAGATTGAGTATTCTACGGTTTCTTATTACAGTGTATTAAAATACCGTAGAAAGAACGAGGATACCTACATTAGGTTAACATTTGCAGACGCCTGTATCAAATTAAATATTTTAGGTAGAATACTATATAAAATGTTAATAGTGAAGGTAATAAAATGATAATGTATGTGTTTTTATTCTCAATAAACCGTATATGGGAGTGAGTATGCATGGGAAAGTATGTCATTCTGTGGTGCAGTTTTATTATACAGATCCGTAGATTGTAAAATATACGAAAAAAATTGGACAAGTCTTTAATTTGCCTATTTCATGTCGAGAACAGGACCAACCAACCTCCGCGGGGCTTCTAACCCGTTCCTACTACTACTACTTATACTATGAATCCGTATAATAAAAGCTGCACGCATTGTGGTACTATTTGCCAAGGCGAAAGACTGATAAATACAAGCAAACAACGAGATGACAGTAAGTGTATGCTTTTGGAGGCATTACTGGAACAGACGGTTCTACTAAATTTTAATACATTTCTTACATTTTCAGGTTAGGTTAGAGCATTGTATTTCCTATAGCAGAATATGCACTAAATGAGGAGCTCCATTACTACTTGCAGATTGACTTCACGGGGGTTAGTGTAAATATAGAGTAGACGCATGGGGCAAGGTTCTAGAACACAGGTACGTACCCCTTCCCACTTAATTGTAACAAAGACAGAAAACAACGTGCCGTGCGGGGCTCTAACCCGCCTTCACTCGCTGACGCTCGCTCAACAATACTATGTGTTCTAGAACCTTCCCGACGCGTAGCATATTAAGTACAGTGCATAAAACACGAAATAACTTTTGCTAGGTGCCCACTAAAAAGCACAAATGCATTCTATTGGAATCAGTGCAGAAGCACAGCAAGAGGGCCCGAGCGGCAACGAGGGGGTGCGTTCGTAGGGAACAGGCACGTCAGCGACGGGGACTATGCGCGTAAAGAAGGATAATGGAAAAGCACACTTACGCTTACAATGATTTCACTATCACTCAAAATGCGGCTTCACTCGAGCAGACGGTTCTACCAAATATAAAATTTATAGGTAAAATATTATAAGAAACATTTTTCGTGAAGGAATGAGAGTGTGAATATAAGTAATTACTGTCAGTGTACAGCATATTGAAATGAATTTTAAGTGATCAGTGAAAGTATTGCATATGTAAGTGTGGTCTTCCACTATTCTCGTTTAGACGTATATTCCCCGTCGCTGACGCGCCTGCTCCCTACGGACGCATCCCGTCGCTGCCGTTCGGACCCTGTTGCTGTGCTCCTACCCCTGCTTTTTAGTGGGGAGCTGAAATAAATTGGTTCGTGTTTTATTCACTGAAATTGTTACGCTTTACGTCCACGCTGTATTTGTACTGAGGCCTGAAGTCAATCTGCAAGCACTAATGGAGCTTCTGATTTAGTTCATGCTCTGCTAAAAGAAATGCATTGTTCTAACCTGATATGAAACTGTAAGAAATATGTCAAAATTTGGTAGAACCGTCTGCTCGAATAATGCCCAAAATTCATTTCAATTTGCTGTGTACTGACATTAATTACTGACATTCACACTTTTATTCCTTCACAAAAATATGTTTCACATCGTATGTTACCTATGAATTTTCTGTTAGGTAGAACCGACTGCTCGAGTGAACCTCTTTGGGAAATGACCCTCGGCAATTGTTGCAATGCCAATCGTGTATGACTTCAAAGTTAGAAACAACGAGCCCTATGGAAGTTCTAACCCCTTCGCTCACTCAGTTCTGTTTTGTTTAACCTTTTGTAGCACTACTGTCTTAAATCTAGTGAAAAAATCCACAAAATAGATGAATATTTGGTAGACCCGTTTGTTAAAGTAGTGCCCCCATTGTATATGTGCATAATCAGTGGGAGGATATTACCCCAGTTGAGACAAGGTGACCAGAACTTTTACTTTCAGAAACGGGACGCATACGAATCGGCGACGGGGGGTGGGGTGACTTCCACATTGCATTTTGGGACTCAGCAGTGTTTTCAATTTACAAAATACAAAGTAAGAATGATAACACAGCGTTTCTAACTTAAGTATTACCCAACAATACTTTTAACTACTTCAACACTCAGAATTCCCACTCAATTTCCACTTGAACCACAGAACACTCAATTCTCATTTGAATATTCAGAAGTTCTAGGCACGGGTGAACCTTCCCAGTAAGTGTTGGTACGGAAGAGTGTAGAATTAGCATTGGCTATTTATATTTTGAATAATAATTACGGGACACCTGGGTCATGTTTGCTTAAAAACGGGACATTTAGGCTTCCCGTTTGAGAATCTGAAAGAAACGGGACAACGGTTGAAAATAAGGGACTGTCCCGGCCAAAACGGGACGTCTGGTCACCTTGAATTGAGAGCACTCTCAAACTGCAACCATCGCCCTGCTGCACCTACACACCCTCACAAGACACTTGGCTACCGTAACTGTGCTACAGAATTCGGTGTGGAAATCATAATAATGTAACGGGTTTTTGACTGTTCGAATATTTTGTTTATTAATTGAGTAGATAGCTCCCTCGCATTTTAGATTACAGTACTTACTCCAGTGCCAGCATGTGACGATGGATACTTATCAATGTTGCCACTGAAGTTCAAAAAATATATTCCAGCTCAATTAAGTATCCACTACATGACTATATTATTATGATTTCCACTGCTAATCGTGAAACGATTCAAAGGAAACCAAATGTCTTATTAAGGGACCGTGATTGGGGGCTGGTGCTGGTTCCAGTCAGATGTGTTTAAGAGAGCTCTTGACATAGGGAATATCCTCCTAATGTTTATGCGCACATTAACAACGGAAGTCTCTTTGGATCAAAAACCTGCTTTCAGGTGGAACACCAATTCCTCATCATTAAAAAGAAATGAAATTAAATATTTAGTTTCACGTCCCAGGAAAGGCACCGAGCCTAAGGAAGATGGTGATAATGAAATGTGAAAAATGGTGGTATGAAGAAAGTGGGCGGAAACGGGAGAGTGTCGAGAAAACTCAGGCACATGGTGTTTGTCCACCACAAATCCCACTTGGCACGAGCTGGGATCAAACCAGGGACCCCACGCACTAGAAGTGAACGCTCTACCACTGAGGCACTGCAGCCGCATCAGTAAAAAAAAAAAAAAAAAAACATACCTCATTGCTTTGGGCCTTACATATCTGCTGCCACCAAAAGGAAGGTGGGTACACAACAGGGGCGGATCCAGAGGTGACGACTGCCCCTCCCAGAGTAGGATATTTTTTATTTTTTAAAAAAAATAAAACCTACCCCAGAATTGGAGCTCTTGATTTTTTCAAGCTTGTATTATAAATGTAAGATAAAAACTTTTTTTTCACGTTGCAGAATTTAAATGAAGCAATACATAGCAAGAAATTACTTGCCTTGGTGTTTTTGGTCAGAAAATGTCCGCGCTCGAAAACGCAGGTAGTCATTTGTGTTCTTTGTGTTCAAGATGCGATATTTTACGCTCTCACTCCGTTCTCAAAACCGATCCCTGCTTCTTATGGGGCCGCGGTGGCTCAGTAGTAGAGCGTTCACCTCTGATGCTTGGGGTGCCGGGTTCGATCCCAGCCCCCGCCAAGTGAACTTTGTGGTGGACAAACACCGTGTGCGTGGGTTTTCTCGGGTTTCTCCCGTTCCCTCCCACTTTCTTCATTCCACCATTTCATCCATTACTCATCATCACCGTCTCCTTTAGCCTAATCGGCATAATCGTGGGACGTAAAACTCAAAGATTTTCCGATCCCTGCTTCTTGTTAACAACGGGCAGACAATAATCCATAAAATCTATCTGTCCACAAGTTTGTCAATATTTATTTTGCGTATCTTTCCATTTAAGAAGTGGCCATTCCTGCATCGAGGTTGAGACGATTTCGGACTCTTCTTCACACCTTCCTTTACGCTGAAAATATCCAGAACAGAAAGCATGTGAAATTTATGGCTGATATTTTCCTGCCAACTCATTTTTCTTTCTATAAGCTGTTTTTTTTTTTTGATACAAAATGTAGTAAAAACCCACTTTACTGTTTACATAAAATTAAACTGCTTCATTTCATATTAAATATATTTAGTCGTTGTAATAAGCCTAGGTGTAAATACATGTTATTTGCCAAAATAAGCCTTGTATGTACTCCCACTTTCCAGAGCGTGTGGCCAATGCTCCTGCAAATGATGAATTGATCAACAGCAGACCACCTGACCCCTTTCTGCTCGTCGAGCTGCTCTAGAAATATCACTGTGGAGGATGACATAATACCAAAGTTGCGACAGGTGAGTTTTTGACATGTTATTTTATAATACCCATGTAAGAAAATGCCGAGTAAGAAGAAAAGAAAGAAAGTAGTAATATTTTATTAGTACTTAACTAAAATAAAATAATTGTTGAACAAGGCAATACTTTTATATAAATGAAATATTCAATTTAACGTTCCACGATCAGGCACTGAGGCTAAGGGAGTCGGTGATGATGAGAAGTGAATTAAATGGTGGAATGAAGAATGTGGGAAAAAATTGGAGAACTCCAAGAAAAGCCGCTTGAAGTGAGCTGGGATCGAATCATTGGCCCCAAGCACCAGAGGTGAACGCTCTATCACCGAGCCACAGCTGCGCCAATTTTATTTAAATGTAACTGTTTCAGCAACTACCCTTGTCTTCTTCAGATACACTCTATTTATTTATTTATTTATTTATTTATTATTTTAGATTTTTAAAGGTTTCCCTGTTTATTAATTTTTATTCCTTCAGCAATTATTTTATTTGACTTGAGTATTTATATATAAGCAAAGCTTTAATATGGAATGTATCACATGTTATAGTGTTCGCGCTTTTTTTTTTTGAATGGATAAAAGCACTCCTCCCGAAAATATTTTTCTCAACGGAGGGGTAAAATATAATTTTCACCAAAGAGAAGTTTTATTATTATTATTATTATTATTATTATTATTATTATTATTATTATTATTATTATTATTATTATTATTATTATTATTAATAATAATAATAATAATAATAATAATAATAATAATAATAACTGCCGCAACTTCTAACCCTGCTCAGAACAAATAATGTGACGATTTTCACCCTACTACTTGTGACAGAATTCTGGTTCTAGAAGTCTTATTTTTTAAAAATACTCCAGTAACAAGTGAGGGGGCGTTTGCTCACAATTTTTTTTACTTTTCGGAATACATAAGTTATACACCATTTTGTTTGTATCAATATCGTATCAATATACTTGATCATCACTTTTAGCTCACATCCTAAAGTTGGTCTTGGAGTGGCATTTTATATTGTGAGCACATACGTAATGTAGCCTTCTATGAGTGTTTCAGAATTATTTGTCATGTATCTGTATATACAAAGTCTTATATCCCCCAACTTGTTTGATCCTCCTGAACAATCAGAGTTAACAGCTGCAATAAAATCAAAAGTTAAGCTATTACAGAATAACTAAAATTAATGGTAGTTTAATTCCGCTGTTTGGAAGGCCGTTAAAAGTGGGACTTCATGCAAGCGAGTGCAGTAACTAATCGTTTTATTGCGTATTGATTGTAGTTACACATGACGTATTGTAATTATTTTTTAAAATTTTCTCCCCACCTGAAAATTTGCACTATGATTGTTCATGATTTTTTTTTTTTCTGTTTCAGTGTTCCTATCTGTCATCGTTGGGAGGAAAAGGGACCTTTCTCTGATGCTTGGTTTCCAAAGAGCTGGCGATAGAATTTAACTCCCGCGGAAAAAAGAGCAAAGTTCACGTTGTGCAAACTAGCCTTAAAGACACTTATCATTCGTGAGTAAAAATAAAGATCTTCAAATGAACAAATGCCACAAATCTTCAAAATGTTAGTAGAAAGATATTCACTTCCATCTGCCTTGTTGTTTGAGGATGAAAAGGATTCGGCATGCTTGAAACATGTTGACCTGTTCCTCCTCGCTTTGTTGGAAATCAATGTAAAGGCATCTCTTTCGAAAACTAAAAGATGGAAGAAACTGCTACTGGTATAATAGATGGGATAATAAGTGGGATACTTACCGCAGTCCCCATTTTTAACCTACTTAAGCACGTGAGGCTTTTTTGATATGATGCTGCATTTCTGTACTTTCAATAACTATGAAAGGTGTTTTCCTTCATACGAAATTTATAGAAAAATTTGATTCTTTTTATTTTATATTATTAAAAGATCTCTGTAAGTTTTAGATTATAACCAACAGATTTGCATTGTCTACATATTTCTTGTTTGTATTACAAATAATAAAGACAATCAGTGTTTCTTGTTGCATTACAAATAGCATGAATATTATTTTATACGACAAAACGTGCACATTGTACATATAACTAATAAATGTAGAATTCAAATTAATGGTTATGTGTTTTCGCTTTCATCCCTCAGAGGTTAATTAATTTTAAGATGTACTTTCTTTTTCGATTTTTCACCTCCAAAATAAAGGTGTCTTAAATTGGAGTTATAAAAGTTTAGTCCTAAATTTTGCACTGTCAATAAAACCCATTGTTCTTGTGTATGTGAGTGTGTGTTGGATGTGGGTGGTTGTGTTTGTGTGTATGTGTGCGCATACTAGCATAATAATGGATAGCTATAAAATTTATGGAAGCACGTGTTGTACCGTAATTTCATTAAGAAGAAGGTACTAGTAAATACACATGAATAAATTCCAGTGACGAAATGAGTGGATTCTTCTTAGTACTAAGGGCCGCGGTTGCTCAGTAGTAGAGCGTTCACCTCTGGTGCTTGGGGTTCCGGGTTCGATCCCAGCCCCCGCCAAGTGAACTTTGTCCACGTAGTGGACAAACACCGTGTGCGTGGGTTTTCTCGGGGTTCTCCCGTTTCCTCCCACTTTCTTCATTCCACCATTTCATTCATTTCTCATTATCACCGTCTCCTTTAGCCTAACCGGTATAAGCGTGGGACGTAAAACTCAAAGATTTCATTTCATTTCATTTTCTTAGGACTGTAAGTACAATGTTCCTTTATTTTTCCATTTCATTCTTTGTTTTTACCATGTTTATTCGTCCTTTCTCATTCTTAAAAGTTATGTAGGGCTTTTTTTTTCGCCAAGGGTGAGTCTTACATTCGAGGGCTTTTTTTTATGTTTTTCAAGTCGATTCAATGCGTCTCGGTTTTCTTTTTAATGTATGGCTTTAAATTTATCCTTTCGTGGAGCAAGCGCTGCCGTTTCTTTCCTGTTGCATTAGGTATATAATTATTCCTCGACAGCTATTGTATATTCGTTTCTTAATGTGTAGATAAATATACCACACATTAAGGCGAATATATACTCTTCAATAGGCTAGTATCCAAATACTAAAAAAATATAAATCAACAACACTAGAGGTGGTTAATTGGATATGGAAATCCCCAATCCATAGATAATACGAACATTCGGAGAAGCGAAATTTCCAAATTCTTGGTACAGACCAATCAAATAGACCACAATACTTTGACGTTCCCCAATGTGTGCTTCCGAGAGAGGGTGGTGATGTATTTCGCTGTGGCAAGATCTAGGGTTCTTAGGGTCTATCCTGATCTGTTATTTATTACAATAACCCAGTGGTCTTACTTATCTGGTATAGGAGCTTGTAAATTATTATGCAAATTACAACACAATGGTGAAAAATCAAGCAGCAGCCACAAGGATAAATTTATTTTCATTATTGTTTTTACTTATAATAATCGTTGTCCAGTTGTTATTCGTAGACTTTTTCTTTTTTACCCAAGAAGTGTTGCGGCCAGAGATCAGTTCAGAACTGTCAAGAAAAAAAATGCAGTTAAGAAAATAGAAAAAGTATGATTTTTTTCTTTTTTATCATTTTTTAAAAAAATGTGTTGTAAGCTGTGTGTTTTAGAGTAGATATTATTATTATTATTATTATTATTATTATTATTATTATTATTATTATTATTATTATTATTATTCAGTTTCATATGTCCAAATAATCATAAATTGATGTGTATCCAGTGTTGACATTAGGAATCTCAATCTATGTATAGTAGGATCTCGATTATTCGACACAGTTTCAGGGTTATTTGTTTCAACCACTATTCAACCGATCTATTTCAAAATTTACAGGGCCAGAACTAGGTAGCCCTAGTAGCCTAACCCCTAACTTTGGTGCAAAACGGTTGAATAGGGGCTGGTAAATAGCCTCAAAAGTGTGGCGAATAATCGACGTAGTACATGGATTGAAATTCCTAATATCAAAACTGCGGATGCACATCGATTTCTAATGGTTTTGACATTTGGAACTGAACAATCCTGTCAGACTTCCATGACATTTGAGGTAGCGAGAAGCAAAGGGGTGTAAGTGACATTTTCAATAGAGTATGTATGTCTCTAAAATGGATTCTGCATTGCAAAATATACAAACTGCATAATGAAGTTCGGCGTAGAGCATTCATGGGTAGACTTTCTATTGGACTGCGACGAGCTTCACCATCCAGTTTGTATATTTAGCTGTGCAGAATCCATTTTTGAGACATCCATACTTTATTGCAAATATCGCTTACACCCCTTTGCTTCTCGCCGCCTCATTTCGAGAACGCCCCCCTTCCAATTCACATGAAGGTGTGAAAAAGACGTGATTTACACGTGGAAATCACGTAAAAAAGACGTGATTTACACGTCATTTCTATGACGTGTAAAAGACGTCATAAAAATCACGTCATATTCTATGACGTGTGAAAGACGTCATAAAAATCACGTCATATTCCCGGACATTTCCACGTGGGAAAAGACGTGTAAATCACGTCATGTTCGGTGTATTTTACGGTGTTTTACACCAAAAAAACCACGTCTTTTCGACGTCGGTGTGCCGCTTGGGTAGGTCTTCCTAATGGTCGTTTTCCGATTGGTCTTCCAGTCAAGACTTTGAAAGCGTTTCTACTTTCTTCCATTCTAGCTACATGACCGGCCAACCTAAGCCTCCTAGACTTCAAGACCCGAACAATGTTGGGTAAGCCATATAAATTATGTAGTTCCTCGTTATGAAGTTTCCGCCATTCCCCATTCCCGTTCCTCTTGGGTCCGAATATTCGTCTCAGGATCTTGTTCTCAAATACTTTCAGTCTATGTTCTTCCCTCAGAGTAAGTGACCGTGTTTCGCAGCCATACAAAACAACAGGCATGATTATCGTTTTGTATATTCTAAGCTTCAAATTCCTCGACAGAATTCGCGACGACAAGAGATTTTGAACCGAATAGTAACACGAATTCCCGAGCAGGCCCATTATACGAGCATAAACAACACTGTGGTTAATTATCATTTTTCGCTTATCACTTGAGTCTAACTTCACTGATTTCATAAAGTCTAACATTGTTTTAGTTCTCTTGGCAAACTTTGGTGAAAATTTCTAGGCCATTTACACACAAAGTTAGCCATCTGATATGTTCCTACTTTAACAGCGTATTGTACAATTATCACACTCTCACGCAAAATTTGACCACTAGCAATATAAAGTAGGCCAGTAGATGGACGGCTTTTGCTATCAAGGGGGTCGATACATGTTGACAAAAATTCACTTATCTTCTTGCGATCTGCTCATTCAGCTTCGATACCGTGGACCTACCACCTAATTGTGATAGAAAATTAAGTCCTCATTTTCAGTTTCTTCATATCGTTCACATCTTTTTGAATTTGACCAAACACTTTTAAGGAAAGAGACCATACGGCTAACATTTTCAGGTGTAGGTTAAATTCAGTTATACCAGCAGGTCCATGACCATATCTCGTGCATGCACTTTCGATAAATTGATCAGTCGATATCTCATTCCAGACATCCTTTTCGAGAATTACTACGTTTTCCCAGCCATTCATTTGCAAACACTTCCATAATATTGGAAGCCACACATATTTAAGTGCATTTACAACAAACTTCAAACAATCATCACTTTGGAACTTTTGTCCATTCAAACTACTACACTGCACTTTCCAGACAAATCACTTGTCAAGAGTTCAGAGGCCACTTTGTAAAACTCCAAATACGGTTCTTCATAATCAGATTCTTGCATTGTTTTCTAAATGAAGTCAAAACTTTAACAAACTCTCTGAACGCAACAATGTCTGATTCATTACCACGTGCAATTAAAGAAGTATCAAGTAGCTTTCCCAAAGCATCATATACTTCTGTAGTTTGGGAGTCTTCTCTTTGCAAGGAAGCTTCAAGAATGATTTTTCTGCACATTTGTCTTAAAGTCACATGCAACACTAGCCCCCTTTTCACTCCATAACAAACGTAAGTGTGCTTTAGTTTTTTTTTTTCCCAAAGAGGCCCTGCAACATGTTCTCTATAGTCATGTCCGAATCAACCAAAACGCACCGTTCATACCACGTTCTACCGTTTCGTCAAGGAAAAACTGGCGTTTCCAAATTAATGAAAACATATTTTTAAAATTTCGCGTTACATTGCGTATTGTTAGAAATTTCACGCAAAACTAACATTTTCGTGTTTCATCGCGCAATAGAAATCAATAAAAATACACATAAAATACCATAAAACGTCAAGAAACTGAAAATTACTTAATTCTGAGGCATTTCGTTTTATCGCGCATTGCGAAAAACTCACGCCTCTAGTGATAACGTACTCAGTGTTGTATATGGTAACATGTTTCTAGTTGCGAAAGATTTATAGACAGAATGATTTTTCTCGTTTGACATTCTACGCAAAGATTGATAAGTCAACACCCCAAATATAACATGTTACAGGCTTTTAACTATATTTCAATAAGCATCCCAATGTCTCTTCCTTCTTTTCTTCACGTTTCCTTTTCTCTGATTATTCTTCCATTCAAATATTTCTTGTAATTCTTTCTCTCTTATCATTTCTTTTCCTACTATCTTTCATAATGAACTATTCTTCAAGAAGTCTTTATAATCTATTCTTTTCCCTTCTTTCTTTCTTCTAATTAGTTTTCCTTTCCTTTCCTATTCTTTCACGTTTCTGTAGCTGTGCCGTTATAGTCGTGTACTCTTATGCACAGTCTAACTTTCAAGTAAATAATATCTTCGGAAATCTGATTGCTACTTTTGGCAAAAAGAGAGGTGACCTTTCACCCGGCGACAAGTTTCATCATTGGTATGCGACTCCGAATAACAACAGCTTAGAGTACCTTTGACAATTATTGAATTCAATATCCTCAGCATATCGCAAGACATGAAGAAGACTTACATCATTTTACTGACAGAAGTGAATTAGACGCAGAATATGATGCCCATAATACTGAACACTACGCAAAACATCCTTAGCTCCATTTTAGAGTGCATACCTATAGTAATAAAAACTTACCACGACAAGTGTCATGAAACAAGACAAGGTGAATCGTACAGTGACCGCTATGAAATATCCTCACGAAACGTCCCAATCAATCAGTTCTTGCTTGAATATCTACATTAACCGAAGAACAAATTACATGACCTGTCATTCGGTGATCTGACTAACAAGGAGAAGGCACACTTCGGTAAGTGAACTTCGGGGCCATTTTTTGCCAGGTGGTAGTACACATTTAAAGAGTTAATATTACAAACTGGGAGAGCATAATGAGCAAAAATGACGGAGAAAAACCTTCTTAAAGTTTTCTACTCGTCGCATATATCGTACGACGCGCAAACTTATGAAGTGACGGCGTGGCAGAGTGAGAAGAGTCAGCGACTCAAGTGCAAAGTGTCCCGGTTTCGATTCTCGTTCGAGTCAACTTTTGCTCTTGTTATTTGCTTCAACCAATAAAGTAGGCATTTGTAAGTATAAGTAAAATGTTAATTCACCATATGTTTATAATGAATAAAACAATAGAAATTTTCAATCACTTGTAAATTCTTTTTATGTTCCATGTTAACTAGGAACAAAATTTAATCTCTTTCGTAATTTTTTTGTTACTGCAATCGTTGTGTAAAAATGTTCTTGAAGCTTCGTGTCTACATCTGTTTACAGTGTGAGAATTACAAGGGGAATGAGGGGAAAATCTGCTTTGGTTATAGCAAAATCCAGTATTAGCAAAGGGGATTTTCTCCGTCAACTCCTTTGTAAATCGCACACTGTCAACAGATGTAGACACGAAGCGTCAAAAACATTTATTACACAACGACTGTTGTCAAGGCCGCCGATCATGGGGGAAGCTCATGTGGGCCCCATGTATTTTTATGAATATGTGTTTTCATATGTATTTTTTGAATTGTTACATGTACTGTTGTATGCATTTTTTATGAATGGGCCCCAAATTTACAGAGAAATCGTCGCCGTTGACTGTCGTAATCATAATACAACTCGTGATATCAGTATATTTACGGAATATATTAAATTTTCTTGCTAGTTAACATGGAACATTGAAAGATTTTACAAGCGATTTTAAAATTTCTATTGTTTTATTCATTATAAACATATGGTGAATTAATATTTTATTTACAGTTACAAATGGTTACTTTATTTGTTGAAACAAAAAAAAAGCAAGGATTGACTCGAACCCGGGACCCTTTACATATGAGTTGCACACTTTATTCACTCTGCCACGCCGTCACTTGATAAATTTGCGCGTCGAACAGTATATGTGGCGAGTAGAAAAAAATTGAAGACGGTTTTTCTCCCTTATTTTTGCCCATTGCGCACTCCCAGTTTGGAATATTAACTCTTTAAATATACACTACCTCCTCGGAAAAAAATGGCCTCGAAGTTCACTTGCAAAAGTCTGCTTTCTCCTTGTAAGTCATTGTGATTCGGTGTATTCCTCTTTCCTCAAGCAACTTATTTTATATTCACATTAGGGTACACGTTTTATGCCCAACACGAGTATCAGTTTTGCAGAAGCGTAAACCACAGTCTATATATTCCATTGGTCTTTTGTGGTGAAGCAATGAAGCATACTGGTATGGCTGCGGAATTTCCTAACGGAACATAGTTTAATCATCAACGAACACTAACGTCTACTAAACGTTCTTCCACGAAGTAGCTATAATTTTGTGTACTTCCAGTTAATGGTTTTCAGGGGATTTTATCTGATGTGATTCACTTACAGCAAAGTGGCACCACTAATCAAGGTACTATTTTCTTATGACTTATATATATTCTGCAAATGCAGGATTGATAGAATGTTCTCTGGCTGGCTTTGCAGTCTTTAAGGGCAGCAAAAGT
Source organism: Thermobia domestica (assembly GCF_964235325.1). Classification (NCBI taxonomy): domain Eukaryota; kingdom Metazoa; phylum Arthropoda; class Insecta; order Zygentoma; family Lepismatidae; genus Thermobia; species Thermobia domestica. The sequence goes on from NC_137456.1 coordinate 262,640,627, forward strand.
ATTTTAGAACGGTTCTCTTAGCATTTGATGTTAATCGTGTGTTTTCTTCATTTCAGTTTCTTACGCTACAACCAATTAACAACAATTAAATACGGCACTTTCTCTGGATTGAAACACCTCATGTGGCTTTTCTTAGCTAACAACGCGCTTGATGATGAAACCATTCTTGCTTTGGAAGGATTGGATGGTCTTCTTTGGCTGTAAGTAAGCTCCTAAACTCATATTTAAATCAATCATTTTAATATTTTAATTTATTACCAAGTACAGACTAAAGGTTAAAAAAAAGATTTGCCCTGGTTTAGAAGGGAAAGTAATCATGTTGATTTTGCTAGTAAATATAATCTAGTAAATAAGAGCGTACTCTAAACGACTGCTAGCTCATTTCAAACGTTTAAGACTACCAGTGCTGCCAAAGTATGCTTTTTCCCACTAAATTTAGTGAGTTAACAATCCCGTCTGGAGCTCAAACTGATCGTCAACGGATCGGCGAAAATCTAGTGATATCAAAAACTACTTGGAATCCATTTCGAAAATAAGTGACATTTTAAAGGCACATACATTTATGCATCTTTCATCCGTTTAGAGTTGCTTCGAAAAGTGCGTTACAGATTATTGTTAACGGCAGAGTACAGAAATATGGTCGTTACAATATGTGGTAAGTGTGAATGTCACATTTTGCTTGCTTAATTCTTCCAATTTGTATGTGTCCGCTACTTCCTGCTTATGAGCAAGTTTCACTGTTTGATAATTCAGTTTCTTTTCTATTCTTCTTGCATTGTATATTGGTTTGTTCTAATGTAGATCTATTCAGGGCCGGATCTAGGACGGACTTCTCGGCGGGGTGGAGGGGGGTTGTAATACTAGGGTGCAGCGTTTTACCACTTTTTTCTCGGAACGAAATGTAATACCTGGCCAAAGTGGCCCACCCACATCGACATTACAGGTATAGTTTTTTTTTTTTTTTTTTCAAATCGGATCATATCTTCTGTGAGAACTATTGCCTCAAAGTTTCAGAATTTCACTAAAAATTACGAAAAATACCAAAGTTATTCTTTAATTTTAGTAATGTTAAAGTTAACATATTTTTGGTCAAATACATGTCAGTTGCTATGAAAACTGAAATTCAAGTATAAAAATGCCAGTTATATGCCCTTGGGGGGATAGGGGTGCCTCCTTTGGGGCCTGAAAAGGGGACAAATTCAGTACAGTTAAACGGTTGTGCAGCTCCTTGCTCCCCTTGCCATATAGCCTGGCCAAGCTTCCCAGAGCCCACCACGTGGAGATGGCTGCACCTAAGGCTCCTCCGCCAGCCCTACACAATCTACCAGCCATGCGTAGGACCGGATGAACCGATCGTCACTGTCAGAAAAAAAAATGTCACAAATTCGGACTTTGAGTGAAATTTGTGCACAGTTTGTCTAGAAAGTAAGGTTGACCTATCATCCTGTCTCTAGCATCACTGCCACATACTCGGGAGGCTGCTTCAGTGACTAATTTCACTATCCGCTCTACTGCCAGAGTGTGGCGCGTATAGACGGTGAAGGACCATTCTGGCACAATGTTGACAGGAAGTGAACGTTTGTCCATGAGCTGTTTGTTTGATACCGTCCTCAGAACTGGTGGTACAGTTATTGAAACATCAGTGCTTTCCCAAAAGATAATTTCAGTGTAATCTTTCGCCTCAAAATTCAGACTGGGAATGATGTTATATCTAATGGAGTTATGGAGATTCCCTGCTTCGTGTTCTCGAGCACTAAGAATCTTATGTAATGTATCTTGTCGGACAGTAAGTCGACCATCAGTTATCACGGCGAAAACATTCTCTGGAATTGCGAAGAATGCATTCGTCTGAATGGATGAACGGATTACAGCCTGGTATTCCCTTGGTAAGTATCTAGACCTATGAATGGTCTCAAAGCCGTGAAGAGGCTCATCAACAATGGAAGACTGTTCTGACACGGTATTGCATAACCACTGTAAGTATGAATATCACAATTTCTACTAATTTTTTGGTTGATTTCTTTGTTGCAATATTCAATCTTAAAATTCTGTTTGCAGTAGTCAACCAGCGAGCTTTGTTTAGTTTGCTAGGGATCGTAGAAGCAAGCTCTTCCGGGCATGCTCCGGAGTCAATGGCTTTGGATATCTGGACAAGTATCTCAGGTCTTTACTGAGTTTTCTCAGCTCTTCTGGACTATGATTAGGCAAGTCACATTTTATTGGTTTGAATGGCATCACTGGAATCTTTCACAGTCAGATACTTTTGAGCCTATGGGGCCTGTGTAAGAATAGAACTTGAATAAGCGCCTTCAATATGCGTGAAGAGAGCTCGGAGAGGCAGTTCATAAAATGCAAGAGACAAACAGCCCATTGCATAGGTTATCCTGTTAGTTCCACAAATTTTCGAAGAATACCTCCCTTCCAATCAGTGTTAGTTTGTACCATCACACCCAAGAACCTCAACTTCATCAAAGCCAACTTTGAGTTGGTTCATGATGTACTCCAAAATAACCGTGGTCTCGTCATGTGCAGAGACAGAGGATGGTGTCACGTGACCAATGATAAGTGCTCTTCTCTTATGATCCTGTCTGTGTTTTAATGTCATTCCTTCGACCATCAAAGTAGAGGTTTTAATGGAATCATCATTTCTAGAAATTTCTTTTAAATTCCACGTCTTATTTTGCTCCTGCCCACAATTCAAGCAGATGTTATGTCGCTAGATTGTTGAGATGTTATAATTCCAGCCTTTAAAGCTACCTTAAGTACAGTTGATGTTATATATGACCAGCCCTCTCGCTTAAATTGTATCTCTGAGCACTCATAACAGTTTCAGTCAAATCTAGCTTCGGTTTAGATTTTCCGTCTCTGGGTTTGGTTTCTTCCTCAGAAGAGCTATCCTCTGCTTTGTCTTCAATGTGTACTTCATTGTCATTAAAGTTTTGGTTGTCATTTGAAGCAGATGATTGAGAAAGGAAACTCATGTCTACGCCTTTTACACGAACGTTCAACTCTTTTCATAATTTGTTTTGCTACTGCTAAATCAACTGACCCGATGTGACCAATTGTGGTTCCTCTTTGATCAAGAAGGAACTGGGGTATTTTCTGTAAAAATAGTGGTTAGCAAACTATTATCTGTAACGGCCAATTCATATAAGCTGAAGGCAACAGTAACAAAATATACCACTTGAGAAATGGCTCCCAATTCGAAGTGTATCCGACTCGTTCCTGACTGCGACGGTGAGTTAGACAGATCGGGACTGGAGAAGAACGTTGTGATATTGTGAGCTGGAGGGTTGGGAGTGTCATGGTTTAAAATACCAATGCTCTGCTACCGCTATGAACCACCAGTCGAAGGAAAAGACAAGGACGAAAATAGCTGTAGAAACGCTTAATTGTACTGAATTTGCCCCCCCTTTTCCGACCCCAGAGGAGGCACCCCTATCCCACCTCAGAAGCATATAACTGACATTTTTATACTTGAATGTCAGTTTTCATAGCATCTGGCATATATAAATCCAAAAATATGTTTACTTTGACATAACTAAAAACAATGAACAATTTTGATATTTTTTTGTAATTTTCAGTGAAATTTTGATAATTTGAGACAATAGTTCTCACAGAAGATATTGTCCGAATTGAAAAAAAAAATCTACACCTGTAATGTCCATATGGGTGGGCCACTTTTGCCAGGTATTACATTTCGTTCCGAAAAAAGTGGCAAAACGACCCATCCTATTGTAATACTGCTACTTAGAGCTACTTTTAAGAGCTCCAAACTCTGGGATAGTTATATATATATATAAAATAAGAAAGTTTCCCCTTCTCGGGGGAGGGGGCATTGCCCCGATCGCTTCCTCCTGGGTAAGCCCTTGGATCGATTTGTTATTAAAATGAGAAGCACAAGAGCAGAATATTCTCAGAAATATAGTAAAGACTGATCAGCAACTCACCTAAACATAAGGACTTATAGAAGAAAAATCCTTAAAGAATAATAAGAGAATGATGGACACCCTATATCATTGCACAAAATTTCCGATCGCCAGGTCGCCATTGGCGACTAGAAATTTAGAGCTGGCGACCAGTGTTCAGTAGGAATGGTTTCTGCCCAAACTCACATTGCTGCGCAGTTTCTGTTTCGCACGACAATAATTGTCACTAAGTGAGAGAAAATGCAGATTGTGAAGTCTTCACAACGGACATGGAAAGTGAAGTTGTCACAAGATTGTAATTCCCTCCTCCTTTCCCACCCTCATTGACATTGAATCAGACACTGAAAAAGATTTAGTCAAAATTCATTGCGAGATTCTCAAATTTGCTTCCAATTGTCACACTTTGTGCAGCTTTACCTGTGAATACTGCGTCATGTGAGATTCTTCAGCAGTCTCAACAGAGTTGACTGCCCACAGGAATTTATTGAAGACTGACACACTGGATAATTTACTGACAATTTCCATCAATAGCCTTTCACTTAAGAACTTTGATTGGAAAACTGCTATCGACAACTGGCACTTCAGTGCAGAGAGAGAATGTTACACAAATGTGAAGTTTTAATGTAAGATATTTTTAAACATGTATATGAACTGTTTAATTCAAAACTGATTATTCTGAATGTAGTTCTCTGGTTTTGAAATTTTATGACCTGATGTGATCTCGTTGCCAAAACAAAGGTCGTGTGCGTGTGGCCGGGGGGAGATCTAATGATTTGTACGTAAGAGACACTGGTGAGCATGATTTTTGAACTGGTGAGTGCGTCTGACTTTGAAATTTAGTGTCCTGTCATATGTGATATTTCTTACGTTTTAGACACTAGATATGTTTCTTTAGTCTCAGAAACGTGCGGTACCTTAAGTGTTATCTTTGGCTATCATATTCACGCATTTAATAAATTTCCAATTTACTCGTGTCCAAAATATAACGAATAATTTAAAACTTCTTACGTATTTGAAGTTTGAAGATCGCTCGTCCTCTTATTGGTTTTAATGATTTTAATGTACTTTGATAGTATTTTATTCGAATTATGTTCCCCAATTGTTGTGTCGGAATAGCTATGGGTTACTTATATGAATAGATAACCTTCACACTTTAGCAAACGCACGGATATATAAAAATTGCAAAGATTTGAGGTAGTAATAATCCTTCTGCCTCGTGGGAATATGATTGCAATTTTCAAGAAAATAATAAACGTAATTGTTCTTATGACATTGAGGATCTCACAGAGTCTGATGCTGCAGAAGATAACAAACCTTGACCAACTGAAATCAAAACTTGTACTTCATAGATGGTTGTGTGTAAGTACGCACCTAAAGAAACATTTTCAAGACAAAGTCGCACAATATTGTACGAACATCTCCCGAGGTACGTATGAGAATATATATACAGATTCATCTCCGTCTGCAGTGTGTCTAGGATAAATTGTGTAGTGTTTTACTTTTATAAAGTAGTAAAACTGCAACTGAAGTGTATAACAAGACCCTTGGAAAACCCAAACACAACTCCCAGCATGCTTGTATTAATAATTTCGATATTATTACCATAAATTCCTTCTTTCACTTTCTTTTCTACAGCCTAGTCGACAGTGCATGTGTAGTACAGCTAATGTACAACAAAGGAGGTTACAAGGAGGTACCACATGAATTGATATACCGACTGATACCAACACCAGCAGCAACAGTCAATTTGAATAAGCTTATAACAGTAATTCTGATGTGGAATACAAATTCATATAAACAAACCCATAGAATTCGAAATCGAGGAAGAAACAGTAGTGTTTATAGGGCTGTTGGAAAGTCCTTGCTCTAAAACAAATGCTTATAATTTTTTTTCTTTAAAAAGAATAATGATATGGCAGTGAAATACATTTTAAATTGTGCGATGATCTGTAAATTTTTGGTTGGCAACACTATCAGAACGATGAGGTTGGGAACACTGATGACAACAAAGGTTAAAAAAAATGGCAACGGTACAAGAGAAATCATAGTGTGTGTGTGTTTGCAGAACTGAAATCAGATGTGTTGGTGCAGCGAAACTTCAGACGAGTGTATGGAAAGGTACCTCCTGATTTCAGGAGTATAATGAGTTGACACAGCAATGCTCTGGCTTAAGAAAGTTATAAGCATTTGCTCTATAGCAATGATTTCATAACAGACCTGTACATATATCTCAATACTGAATTGAAAGACAAATCAAAGTACTATACTGCAAATACAGGGTGTTCAATATACAATGCAACCCGGAGTTTGGGATAGTAGAAGTTTTGAACCTGAAGTGATACACAAGTAATGGTTATATCAAAATGAAGCCTTGTTCATGCATATATTTTTAAACTAGGAAGCAACGATTGAAGTACATTAGGAACCACACAGTGTTGCCAGATGTAACCGAAGGTGTTGCTACCTACCGTTTCCTTTGGGTACTGGCTTCCAGAGAATTCCCTAAAGAAACAGCTGATAACAATTCAGGTCAGAGCTCGTGTCCTGTCCAAGCGCAAGTTGATAGTAGTAAGATAAAATGAGAGATTTGACATGAGTAGCCTCAGTGGTTCGAGGACTTAGGTTTAATTATACTTACTTTTGTGCATATACTTGCATATATACACGACTGGCAAGCTGAGGATTCATAAGGATTCGCACACACACAAATAAAGAAGAGAATATTACCTTGGATGAACTTCTATTTATTGAATAGACATATGTATGTACAATGTAAACGAAAAGATATTAACAACACACAACATTTTCACTTCATATAGCATGAATGCTTGAACAAATGAAATTACGCACACAAACTGAACGAATGAAATTAAGAAAGATAAAACACTCAATATCACGAAAATATACGTAGATATGTATATGGTACGTGAAAACACTAAGAATATAGCCCTTTAGTTATGTTTGTAATCACTTGCACTAAATCACTTTTCACACTGAAGTAGGGCTTTCACTGCGAAGTAGGGGCAATGAGTGTGGGAATTGGAGGGAACACCAACTTCTGACGAGGCTTCGAAACTCAGAAGATGCTGCACTTTAGGAGATAATTATTGGGACATCACTTCGTTCGCTTTTCCGGTTGATAATGCAATAATAGTTCCATCACATACTTAGTAACGTTTCATAGTCGTAACGTATTAACACGTATGTAAACTTATCCGCAGGGGACTTTTCGTTCCTTCTTCACTCAATGCTAAGCGCCGACTCCCCGCTTCTGCCAACAATTGGGTAAATCCCGGTCATCGTGCCTCTGGTTGGCAGTATATTGTAAAAATTAATGAGAGAAATAACAAAGTTTGTACATCCCTACATAATACAAATATAGTGGTGGTAGACTTAATAGCTCTGGCAACACGTGTTTTAGTTTCGTGGGAACGAAAACTTGGAGATTGCAACTAAGCAAGTGTTGCAGACCAACTTTGAAGGTTCAGTCCATGACTGATTGATTTTCCACCTTATAGTTCGATACAAAGCAGTTCAGTGAAAAAGAATGCACATTGGCAATTGTGTGGCTTAATCATTCTTTCTGCGACTCACGCAGGCTATGAGCACTGTTCCCACGATATGTGGGATGACGAAGCGTTAATGCGTGGGAATGCAATGTTGTTTACACTGTAACAACTTTGTGTCTAAAAAGATTTCCAAACTTTAATAATTGTTGTTCTGAAAAATGTATACGAAACAGTCTCAGTAGCGAAAACCATGAGTTGGTAACTTCACTCACGGAAAGAAAAAAGTTTGCTGTTTCGAAGCACTCTGCTAATGAGATAGGAGTGCGGTTCAGAAACAATGATTTCTTTGTTTTATCATGAGAGACGATAAAGACTGAGGAACACCTGTGGGTAAAGAAAGAACAGAGTTTCTCACCAGCTCGGAAACGTTCAGAGCCAAGCAAGATAAATAACTTTTCCTTTTCCGTGAATAAAATAATAATTTTGCAAGATGAATAAAAGTTAAAAAAATGCACAGTTTGTCCAAGAGTGTAACCTTGTGGCCATGCTGACGGTCACAGTGTAAACTTTTTTTTCAAAACATGTAAATTGACTTATACCTCATACGTATATATGTTCTGTCATTAATTTTCAGTTTGCTTAGTTGGAATAGCTGGCAAAATATGGAGCAGAAAAAAGAATTTTTCATTTCCACCGATAACTAATTGGATGAGGCCTCTGTAAGGGGGAACTAGGAAAATCGTAGTTTTCATAAATTAACACTCTGAATTGGCAACTTTGCTGATGTTTCAGTGCATCAGAAGGTGTGTTAAGGATATGCCTACATTATGCAATTTCTGAAAACAATGAAAAACAAACTTTGAAAGTATCATGATAAAACGTTTACTTACATGCACCCGGCAACACTGCTATTAATTTCTATGGGGCTATTGAAAACAAGAGGTATACAAAAACAATTCTTGAACTATTGAAGACCTGGAAACGAACATTCGCAGTGTCAATCAGAACATTAACCCTTCTAATTTTCGTAAAGTTGCTGCAAACCTGGTGAAATGTGTGAACCAATGTTTGAATCAAAATTGGGAACACTCCCAGCATCCCCTGTAGAACTGGTAACTCATTTCTGATAGTAGCAGAGTTGCCGCGTGCATGTAAGTAAACGTTTTATCATGATAATTTCAAAGTTTGTTTTTCATTGTTTTCAGAAATTGCATAATGTAGGCATATCCTTAACACACCTTCTGATGCACTGAAACATCAGCAAAGTTGCCAATTCAGAGTGTTAATTTATAAAACTACGATTTTCCTAGTTCCCCCTTACAGAGGACTCATCCGATATTTTATCAATGGAAATGAAAAATACTTTTTTCTGCTCCATAGTTTCCAAGCTACTCCAACTAAACAAATTGAAAATTAACGATAGAACACCCATACGTATGAGTTGTGAGTCAATTTAGATGTTTTGCAAAAAAAAAAAAAAAAAAAAAAAAACCTTCGGTTACATCTGTCAACACTGTGTGGTTCCTAGGGTACTTCAAAAGTTGCTTCCTAGTTTAGAAATATATGCATGAACAAGGGTTCATTTTGGTATAACCATTATTTGTGTATCACTTTAGGTTCAAAAGTTCTACTATCCCAAACTCCGGGTTGCATTTTATATTGGACACCCTGTATTATTCATAATACTGTTTCCTACTACAATATTGTAATTTCTTAACAGAATTGTATTTAGAAATTTACAGTATATAGGTACCCCTACAAAATCTACTGCAGTATTATTTTCTTGCTACCAACCACTATATCATAGCATGTACTGCAAAACGATATATTGCACGAAATTTGCTATAATTTAGCTATATCGTAAAGAACTTGCTTCTCATCGTATAATATTACTACATAAAATGAATTATAATTAGCTATGTCATGCAGGACTTTCTTATCACTTTTTCTATTTGTATTCCATTTTGTTCTCGAAATTCCATCGCATGAAAAGAAACGAAATTACATCTCTTACAAACGTACTTTTTCTTCCAAATTTTAATTTTCACTATTCTAAGAAGGTTGACTCTTTACAAATATGAATGCTAATTGCAATTGTATATATGTAGTTCACGAATATATTTAATATGTTTGTTGTCTATACTATAAAGTAACACGTAAATATGATATTTTATATAGAGGTGTTACAAATATATTAGTAGCAAAATTATTAAAAATGTGTTTACCTTAATATTATAGGCAAGCAGTAGTATACACAGTATTTCTTTAAAGATGGGATATAAACAGCAACAGTAATTTTTATTATTATTTATAAAATTTGTGTTAAATATTTTCTCAATGAATTTAGTAGTTGGAACCCTTCTTAGTCTGAACACTGCTATTTTTTATTCAGATATTCGTATGGTATTTTTCATCTTTCCATAATATTATGAAAAAGATGGACGCTAGAACACGGTAACCCCTTTCGGGTACGCTACTGTTTAAATAAAATGTATTCCAAAACTTAGATGTAATAACTACCTCAGTAACTAGAATTAATCATTTTTATAATTTGATTCTCCATTGCATCGGAAATACAAAAATGGTTAAGGTATTAGCGGGACTATCCAAATACAAACTCGGATATTGAAGTGCAGCTTTTTCTGAGAGTTAAGGAAATTAGCGTATCAGAGAAATGGTGTATTGGTTTTTTGCTTGTTTATCCGGTCATTATGAAGTAGGGGGGCCTACTGACATAATATAAAAACAAAAAGAATGAAAGAACAGAAATAAAAAGAAAAAGTACGCCACTTCCTTTAATAAAGTGAAATCACAAAATTATTTACCAGCAATTGTTTATTACTAGTAAACGTTTTTGGAATTTTAATATTTTTCTTCAGTTTATATATTCGAATTAACTAAAATGCTTCGCAACTTCTGTATCAATAGTGTGATTCTGGCGATAGTTTCAACGGGGGTGTCACGAATCTGTAGGAATTTTGAGTTATTTCGTTGGTGACACTGACCGAGACAGTAAAAGCAGAAATGAGCTTAATTATGAGTTGCAAACTCAACCTCACACATACCTTCATTTAATATGTGAGGTAGAGATCGAATGAAATGTATAACTCAGGAGTTCACGTACAGTCGAAGGGACAGGAGAATGTGCATTACGGTTATAGTGCGAACGCTGATGCAGATTTGAATGAATTTGACGAGTCATGGGTTATCCCAAAGGAAAAATCACGATGTTTGAGAAAAATCACTCACCCATGATTAATAAAGAAGATTTCATCCCTGAAAAGAACTGAAGATTTTTTCTCTAATGTGACAATAAACATTTTCATTGGATTTCTGATGAGTTCACTCAATCTTACAATGTATTTATTGAAAGCAAGGTGTTCTGTATAATAATTATGTCTTATTTAAAGAAGAAGAGACACTCACGTGTGTTTCCAGATCCTCAAGTTACCATATTGTATTATTATTGTTATTAAGTAGTATGTCTGTTGGCAGGTTCTTGGACTTTTTTGTTTTTAGATTTGTATCTGGAAATATTTCTCCGCTGCTTTTTCGATTTTCAGCTTACTCACTTATGTTCCTTTTTATATTTCTCGTGTTTCATTCATCATTCCTTCTATGGTGGTGTAAAGAACACAACGGCTTCGCAAGATATGCCCAATTCATTTAGCCTTGCTATTGTAACAACACCGAATATATGATTTAGAAACGAGGAAGAGATAGTCCTTATGTTTGTGGTAATAATACACCATTGAAGTCCATATCATAATTAAGTCATCCATTTTTCTGTTCATTCATATTTAACAACGAAAAGGATACTTCAGTGGCAGTCAATTGTGTGTATGTCCATATAAGGAAATGTATTGTCCTCCATTAACCAGCAAATGGCATGCGCTTCCAGAATATATGTATATATGCATGCCCCATATGCCTATATAGATGTTTCTCCTAGGTATTTGTGTTGTGTGATAATTAAGAACAAAGGTAAAGCTTGTGGTTGAGGAAACAATCGTTTGAAAGCTAAATTATGCTTATGTTGAGCAGATATACGTGCATGTTATAAGTCAAACAAATACTTAATCTTTCTTCATTCTTCTATTCTTGCAGGGATCTGAGCAGAAACCAAATAACCCTTAAAGAAGTTGACTTTCCGGTATTGGAAAAGCTCAAAGAGTTGTAAGTATATTCATTATTTACTTTTAATTGAATCTATTATAGAAAACTATCCAAACATTGTTGTTGTTCTAAGATCAAGTGTTGAGAAGAGGGCTCTTTGCTATGACTCTTTCAAGTCAGGACTTTTCTTGTGCCGTAAGTGAGAAATTTCTGTTCCAATTTACGAACAGACATTTCTCACTTACGGCACAAGAAAAGTCCTTTTTTAATTTCATTTTTTCTCTAATTTAAAAGAGATAGTCTTTCTGCACTTATAAAAATAGTTTCTTTGAATGTTTCTTGGTTAGAAGAAAACATTGAATTTAAGAAAGAGAGTGACATATAACCTAAAATATATTCTGTATTCGTGTCTTTCCTCAATACTGTCATCCTTTTCTACAGTACCGAGAGAGGAATCTGAGACAAGGAACTCGCTCATATGAGAGAACATATTTACCTGTATATATATATATATATATATAGTCCCACGTGATATAGTGTATAAACAATTCCACACGCCAGTCTTTACAAACACCACCACGTGGTGTAGCAAGAAGATTCCACACACCACCAGAGGGCTCTACCATCACCTGCAGACAACGGGCTTTTGGCCCCTCCCACGGAGCAGACGATGTCAACTGAGCAGCAGCGCTACCACCACCCAAGGACCCCTAGAAATTGGCTGGACATCGGCAATTCGGTACCATTTTCTGGTCTCTCTCCTATTGTTTGCGTCGGAACATTAGGAGTGACCTAACCCCAGGGCCTCTAGTCTGCTTTGGGACTACGCCTATCATATCTCCCGGCTTAGCCTGCTTCGGGGCTCTGTCTGGGAATCCTAACCTCAGCCGCTTAGCCTGCTTTGTGGCTCTGTTGTCCACTTAACCTTCGGAGCTGCTTCGGAGCATAGAGTCCCTAACTACACTCTAATTAGCCTTCTTTAGGGATTTGTAGAGATCCTGTCTGCGACGTTACGTTCAAAGACTACCTATAACTAACCTTGCATACATAGAGAGATTATTTGTATAGTATTTTCTAAAAAAAATACTTTTATATTGAAACTTTTATAATAATAGCCGGTAGTCGCAGTCCATTACGAACGCTTTTTTTTTAATTAACGCTCTACCTTTAACTTGTATGGGACAAAGTTTTACTATATATATATATATATATATATATATATATATATATATATATATATATATATATATATATATATATAAAGAATTCAAAAGGAACTAAAAATAATTTAGGTGTATTGGTTGTTCTTAGTGTTGTCCACGAGAATAGAAGTACATTTTCAAATTCGAGACAAGAAATTTCATAAGTCTCGTGGGCAAAACTAGATACCCAACTCTTAGGTATCAACACTGTTTTAGTATTAACTCATACACAGCATAAAACTCACAGGGTATACCGACAAAATGACTTACGAAACCAATGAAGAACATTTATCAACGTTTAATATTACGCAAGTCATTACGCGATATGGTCTAGAAATAAATATAGTTTTAATAATGCTATATCACACTTTTCATAGCCTTCTCGTGACCGAAAGTATTTTTATTAACGTCTAGACCAAATTAAGTAAACGGAAAAAAAGGTCATAAATGTTGTACATAAATTTACAAAACTAGACGAGATGAAAAATAAATTTCAAGAATCATGACGTTACGAGAATTTTACAAAATTTACGCGATGAGACGACAAAACTATATTTATGTAGTGGGGAAACAATAATTTGTCCTCAATAGAAAATAAAAGGAAATCAGTGCCACTAATTTTACAGCTCAAGCCGACTATTTATCTTCATTTCAGTGTCTTGTGTTAAACATTCCCTTTTACTGCACTTGCCAATTTCGATAGAAAATTTCTCTCGATTAAAGAAAATCCGTCGATCTACGGACACTGATTTCGGATAGTGGAAGAGGAAAATAAAAAAAATGAAAGAAAACTTTTAGTTTTATGTTTCCCAATTACGCCCTTTAGGCTAAAGAATACTTTATAGTACATATTCAATAGCCTTACCGACCGTTTCAATTATGCTCTTTAAGGATTAGCCGGATAACGAAGAGTATTTTTTTTATTGTATACAATGTTTCGGTGGTTCATTTCCAACATTTTACATTAACTTAAATGTGAAACAAATATAAATTTCATAAGATTATATTTTGTGACAAAATATATTTTCAAAATTTGATTTAAAAAATATTTTGCATAAAAACCTATGGTTCTTAAACAGTGTTCGGAAAGTCATACAACTTTGAATTTAACAACGAATAACTTTACAGTGATTATGAATACAAAAGTTCTCATGACATTAGTTTAATTTGTGAGCAAATATTAAATGGGACAAAAACAATTTAAAAATCAGTATTTAATGTTATTCTTAAAATTTAGTTGATTTCCAAGCTATTCGCACACTATACATGATTACTTAAAATCATTCGTAATTAAAAGTGTTAATTATTTATATTCAACTTTTATTCTTTACTCTACTCATCAACCAGAGCTCCTTCGTGGCTAGGATTTTAGAATACACTATTTTGGTGAGGGAGACTCGGGTTCGATTCTCGGCGGAAGCTCATGGGGCTCGGATTCCACGTTAATTAGTAAGTCTCGTCTCATGTAGCCTCTCTGTTGAAAGGTACGTTAAACTCAAAATCAACTCAATTCTACCTGTCTACGAATATGCTGTTATTAAATATAAAAACTCAAATCAAAATGTTATTACAACTCGTGTCTTAACAACAAACGGCATTACAGGATCATATTCTGCATAATCACTATTAATTTTCAAATAATTAACATGAAACAACAGAATATAAGTTGTAGTTAGATCGTCAAAATATTTTATTTTAGAAAATTACAAATATTAACAGTTAAATTTAAATAGGATTACAACTTTGTAAATACAGGTTGCCGCAGATAAAAGTAGCCCATGTAAGAATAAAGGAAATGCAGTGAAATTACAGAAATGAAGAGGTGAAATGGACTTACAATTTATTTACAACGAATAATAGAGTATACAGTAGAGAGAAAAATTCAGTGAAAAGTACATTTATAGAAGATGTTGAAAGTAACCCCCTGCGACATCATTACACAGCTCTACACGTGTAAGCATATTCAGATACATCCGGCATAAATTTCGGATATCGACTGTGGCTACTTCATGGTTAATGTTGTCTTTCAGTTTCTGTATTTTGTGTGGATTAGTTTCATAGACCTTGCTTTTCAGGTGTCCCCACAGGAAGAAATCACATATTGTTAGATCCGGCAAACGTGGTTCACTAACCTTTGCTGACAGTTCGTTTCTCAGAGAATACATCATGGACTTCTTCCAGAAATAATTTAGAAGTGTGGCATGCTGTTCCATTTTGCTAGAAGAAGCAGTATTGTCTTTCGTGAGTTGAGCACAAAATGTATAAAAAATTTCCGTATATGCAACCGTAGTGAGGGTAGTGCCAGAAAATATCGGTCCAATGATGCGCGTTCCTGTCAGGCCGCATCAAACGCCGATTTTTCATCATGGAATGGTTGCTGACAAACAATGTTAGAGTTCTTCATTGTTCAGTACTTCATGTTCTTTGAATCCACATGACTGGAAAGATGAAACCATTTTTCATCACTGATGATGTAATGTAAAGGGTCTAACAAATCATCTTTAATGTTGTTCACAAGCCTCTTGCAGTAATATACACGTTTCTGACTGTGCATCCTCCCGTAATTGCGGCACATTTCTGCGATTAAAGAAATAACAGTCGATAATTGCATAAACTGTCCATTTTTGTCGCTTTTACTTAATTTCAGAAGTCGAAATAACGGGAACCGGTCAAAACCCCCACAGCCAAAACACCCACACTCAAAAATGTCAAAACGCCCACACAAACGGTCATAACCCCCACACAAATGGACAAATCTCCCAAATACACGAACGGTCACAACCCCCACAGCCAAAACCCCCACACTCAAGAAATGTCAAAACGCCCACACGATCGGTCATACCCCCCACACAAATGGACAAATCTCCCAAATACACGAACGGTCATAACCCCCACAGCCAAAACCCCCACACTGGTAATCGGTCATAACCTCCAACGGTCATAACTCCCACACAAATGGACACAACAGCCACGGACAAAACCCCCACACAAATGGACAAAACTTCCACATGCAGAAATTGTCACAACTGCCACACAAATGGACAAAACTCCCACACAATCGGTCAAATCTCCCACACTCTGAAATGATCCTGGTTGTATGTCTTGCCCTTGTACTTTTTAATAATATTTTTTATTCCACTTAAACTGATGTTGCAACTATTCTTCTTGCACTGTTTTATAATGGCAGAAAAACTAAAGTGGGCGTCTTAAAGAGCCGCAACAAAGACGTGCAATCACGTAAAATTTCAGAGTGTGGGGGATTTCTCCGATTGTGTGGGGGTTTTGTCCATTTGTGTAGCAGTTGTGACAATTTCTGCATGTAGGAGTTTTGTCCATTTGTGTGGGGGTTTTGTCCATTTATGTGGGGATTGTGACCGTTGCTATGTGTGGCTGTTTTGACTGATTTTGTGGGCGTTTTGACATTTCTTGAGTTTGGGGGTTTTGGCTGTGGGGGTTTTGACCGTTCGTGCGTTTGGGGGATTTGTCCATTTGTGTGGGAGTTATCACCGATCGTGTGGGAGTTTTGACATTTCTTGAGTGTGGGGGTTTTGACCTAGACCCGAAATAACGCATTCGCATTCAAAGAGGATGCGGGCTACTTTTAACTGTACCGCAATGTATTTTGAAGTAATTAAGTTCAAACAATTAAATCGTTATAACACTTTATATTTGCCTGCACGTAAATGCTATCTATGACGCAAGCAGACTGGACAGGCAGTCCGTGTAGCGTAGCGGCGAGTTCTAACTATTAGGAACTAGCATTACTTACAGACGATTTATATGATATTCGACTGAGATTACCATCTATTCTGTTCACAAAAAAACACGATATCATCCTTTCTAACACACGTAAGCCGTACGCTAAAGGTATATATAGGTGTATTCTTCTAAGGCATATATAGACGTATATAATTTTTTTAGTGGTAGTAAGATTCTGTTATTAAAATGTAAGATACAAGAAGAGAAACAGAAGATTTGTGACCGAAAGAACCAGGTTAGGAAAAGAGTTAGAAAGTATATGCTCCCACTATATCAGGAAGAATGGACACCGGTCCCCGTTAAATGTTAGCACCAATATGAACAGGATGCGGAAAAAGGATTTTTTAAAGGGAAAAAATGTCTTTTCATTGTTCCTTTTCTATCAAAAATTACATCTTTTTTCACAAGTAGTATGAGTATTAGAGATATGTATGTCAAGAATAGAAGACGACACGTATTGATAGACATGCCTCGCGATTGAGCATCTTTTTCTGTGTAAATTACAGTATTTAAATTGATAACGTTCTAACAAAATTAAAGCTAACAAAAATTATTGGCAAGGAACGACTTACAGTAATTTTTAGCGCTATTGGAAAACGTTTTTATCCATTTTCACGATAGCTATGCATGTGAATTCGACACCTAGCATATCGTTTTATACAGTGTGAGGCGATATTTTGATTAATAAATATTTCATTGTTTCGACAATATTAAACCTAATGAAGATTAAAGGTAAATGTTAAACATAATATTAGCAATATCTCATTAAGTATGTATCAGGTTGGAACGGAAGAAATGTTCGCTTTGTAGTCTCACTTGATCAAAACAACGGAGGGATTGATTGACAAGAGCATGCGTCAGACGTCACAAACTTTGCACACTTCCTAGAGCCTCGGGATACCTAGCTCAAGGTGGAGCGTACTTCGTCAGTGACGGCCTTTGAATGCATATTATGTTGTCGTGGTGTTTTGTAGAAGAAGGGGGTCAAGTGCAGTGGGGTAACTACTATGTCGCGAAACCCCGCAATGCGGTGTGGGGGAGGGGCGACACTACAAATTGAGTCCTTCACCCTAGCCTCCTAATAGGTAGAATCAACATGCTTTTCAGTTTTTTATTAGTCGGCAATGTTCCTCCACCCTCCCCTTTTTCGAGTATCTTTGGGAGGCTTGACGCGTAGGTGAAGCACAGGAAACCAAAAGGATGGAAATTCGGTTCGGCTTTCTTTAATAGGCTCTTATATTTTTCTTCGGTGGGAAATACTGAATAAAACATTAGAATTAACATCTATATTAAACTATTTGTTATACTAAATTCACAGTTCCATTGTTATTTTACATCTTTGATACAGTATCCAAATTTTCCTTTTTGTTTTCTGCCAATAATACATCTCACTGATGATCAAATTCTAAGAAGGGCACAGATACTTCAAACAACTTACAGTTGTGATATTGGTTCTTCGTTTCCGATGAAAGTAATTTGCTTTGTGAAACTGGTGAAATCTGAAATAAGTGTTCTGAATTCTGTTTGATCTACAAGGCTTTCAATTGTGAAATATATGTTATTGGCATGTAGCTTTCCAGAACTTATTTCCACGTATTTGTTTTTTGACGCTCTTTGTCTCTGTTAGTTCTGCAGAGAGGTTGTTCTCAAAATTGAAATTAATATAAAACTATGTGAGAAGCACAATGAGCCAAAATAGTTTAAGAAATCTAGCAGTGCTCTAAACGAAGCTGAAAAATTCGATGTACGGGAGTTAGTCAAGGATGTTGCTGACACGAAAGCGAAAAGGAAACCATTGAATTCATTCATGGTACTCTTCATGACGACTGACGTCACTGACTGCAAAGAGAAAACTTAATCTTTCATTGTGAAACTTACTGAATAAATTATATGAATAGCAAAGAGGTTACTATTTATGAATATTTAAGTCTAGTAGTTGCATGCATTTAATTCATTTTTCATAGATACAGGAAAGTACGGTTATTTATTATGTTATCTATTATTCCATAAAGAAATGTTATTAAGGCGGGGGGCCTGGGTATTCTCTTGCTGGAGGTGCAAAAAACGTAGTTACGCCACTGGTCAAGTGAGGCTTTATTCAGACATATACTACATTTACATCTAGTTTCTCCAAACATTTGACAGTTCTTACGTTGATTTCCTTCTTTTACACTTTTTTACTATACATCCCCCTTTTCCTCGTCCTTTTAGCCCTATCCACCTTGGTACTAAGCCCTTCTTGACATATCGGCAACACCTTCCACAGACTGAGTCGTCAATCAGTCTGTCACAAGTTGTATTACATGGACATATCAAGTCGGCTTACATCGGTGAAGCCACTGATAAGAGATCACCACGCTTTAAGGTGATACCCATGATACCACGATAAAATAACAAGGATCGCTGATGACTGGAAACGTGTCGGGTGAGTTATCATTCACGTTATTTCAAACAATCAACTCTGTTTATTTGTGGTGGACGCTCAAAGATGCGTATAATCCAATGCATCCGCCCAGTTGTAAAAGATGGCCGTGGCTTTGTGATGTTATTGGCGGTAATATTCTAGTTTCCTGTGGGCACTGTGCTGATACTTATTGATTGCTTCACTATTCGTGTTTGTGTCACCATTTTAATGGACAATATGCATTCTGTGGTCTAGATCTGGCTTTCAGTGCAACAAATCCATATTACAAGATGTTAAAGCACCCATTTGCACATCTGGATTTGTTATAGTGTGGTTTTAGGAACATCCGAACGATGATGAACACCTCACCTTATTTCCCAATCTCCGAACTGAAACGTGATTGAAAATCTGTGATTCGTTTTGGAGATAAGAATCCATTTTCACCCCCATTCCTTCTCACGGAACTTGGTGAACTGCGCACGTCCGACGGTGTAATATTCCATTTGCAAAGGTGCAATGGTGTAATATTCCATTTAGTACCACTTCCGACCTTCATAACTCTGTCCCATAGAAGCAGTTCCGATGACAAAAAGTGGTTGAACGTAATGTTAGTCTGATAAGTTGCATATTGTAACATGTTTTTCTGTTAACTTGATAACCATTTATGTGTTTCAGCGTCAAGACAAAAACAAGGAAGTCTATGTCGAAAGTTAACGGTGTATTTTACGTAGGGTGATGCGGGGCTTATTGTTAGCATATGCCCTTCTAATGAGTGGAGTCTCTGGTACGATCGTAGCTCGTGTCAGGTTGGGTTTGGTATTGCCAAACACCGTGTACATGAGTTTTCCCGAGGTTCTCTTGCTTTCTTCTACTTTCTTCAATCCACTACTTCATACATTCTAATAATCACTGTCTCTTTTAGCATATACGATATAACTGTGAGGCATATAACTGAAAAGATCAGTTATTATTTTACATGGGTATACAGTACATAAATAAATATATAATCTGTTTCAGCAGGTTAAGAAATATAAGTTACTCTTGACAACAAAAATGTTTTTGTAGACTTATACAATTCGTGTTTTTTTCCGTCGATATTGTTGAAGATATGCATTAACGAATACCATTTTGTTCAGCTCAATGAGTTATATCAATTGGCACATATTCCATCTTTGGACACTTGTCATTCGTTATATGCTAATAGTGTTATTGAATTATGTCTCTGACAGATGCATAACAATGTATAGCTGTACATAGTGTCGGATTAGTTGGTTGGTCTATATCGTCTTCCTGTATGGGGAAAATATGCCAACATACTTAAATTACCCTGTGATCACCAGGTTGTCCTTTATTGTCATCTTCTTTGATGAGTCTTTGACACGTTATGTGGTTATATATTTTAGTGCAGGGATCTATTCTCTTACGGGTACACTCATGTCCAAAATGATTGTTGCATATCTATTACTGTTTTCTTATAAGAATATAATTTGATAATGATTTCGCAGGATTCTTTTAAAACTGATACTATGTGTATAATCGGGAAATGTATATTTGTGGTAAATTTCATAGGAAAAGAATTATAAATACGGAAATTAGAATGAGTAAAATAAAATGTTGCTAAATGGACAAGGAAGTTTTATTTACATTTTATTGTTCTTACTTACTGCTCTTTTGACATGAGATTTGCCATATACATATCTTTGTCAATTATACACATACTAACAGTATAAGAAATACGGGCGAATTTGTTATCAAGTTATATTCTTACAATAACCTATTTATACATATGTGACAATAATTTTGAACATGAGTGCACATTGATGCTCCCTTCTTAAAGTTGGGGAGGGGTATGTTGGCCCACCCTTTAAGTATAGGAATTCTCATAAAATAAAACTTGATGCATGTTCTCTACAATATTGGGCTGTCCTGCTTTTTCCTTTGTAAGGCTTAAAAATTGCAAAAGAAAAAAATCGCATTGCCTTGTGTTCACAACATGGTTGGTTTCTGTACTGATTCATATATTTTATTTAGTGCTTCATTGCTTGAAATGGTTTGTCGAACAGAAAGCCCACTTGGTTCAATCTGGAATTGAACCAAGGACCCCATGCACCAGAGGTGAACGCTCTACCACATAACGACCGCAGTTGTTTTCAAATTTGAAGAAGTAAAGTCAACATGTTTACTAGTTACAATTTCCATTATTTTCTGAATGAATACACGATTTCATTTGACTTTCTACAATTATTCAGTATTTGTTTTAATTAGTAACTTCACTTAAAGTTTAGAATTTTGAGTAATGAAAATTTACAATAGATTCTCTATATAAGCCCTATGTTATTTGAGATGAAATTATATAAATTAAGAAAGGTAATAAAGGTACAAGAAAACATTGTATAAGACGTATGAGACTCATGGAACATCAATATTATGATCTCTTGTGATTAAAAATGAATTCTGCAAAAAGAGCATTTAATTTTTAGAAGGAAATTATTAAATTTTTCACTTCATGTGTGTGTGTGTGTGTGTTTTTTTTTCATAGGATTTCTATTACAAATAAAGTTTACGGTACAACAACGATGTAGGAGAAAGTTAAATAACTTTTCACGAAACGAAGAATTTTCTCTTTCAAAATTTTGCGAAAAAGAAGATCATCGGTAGATGTATTACATCACCCAGTTTTCAGTAGTACATAGTTACAGACTCGAATAGAACGATGAACATCCATTATTTGTAGACTTATAAATGTTACAATAAAATCAGACATAGTGTTTTAATTTGTACAGTTTGTCTGGCATGATTCAACATTTCACGGCTTTGTGATGGAGAAACTCTGCAGTTTGTGATTAAAAAAAAAAAAAACTTAACTGAATGTTGTACTGGGCGATTATCATACAAAACTTTCTGTCCCATGGAATAATTGAAATGCTGCAAGAGACGGTAGTCGATGAGAGATGTTAGGAGAATACAAAGGACGAGAATTGGTTTCAAATTGCAACTTATTGAAGTCGGTAATTTCTGCGTACCTTGTCATGCAAAATGAGAGCTATATATCGTTTAAGTATTTCTGGGTTGTCGTGGGCTAAAGTTTGGTGCATTTCATGGAGTTCAGTACCGTTATGATCTGCAGTGGTGTTTTCACTTCAACTGAGAAAGATATGATGTATCAAGCCTACCATAGATCACCATTCCACTGAGATCTAGAGGTTTTGAAAAACACCGTGGACTTTAATTAAGATCCAATTTGTGTCCTCTTGATTGTTTACGATTATCGAAGCGGATCATTAAATGTAATAACTCGGTACTGAAAAATTCCCGGTTACTCCTTACATTTACAGAACTACACATCTTGCGAACAAATTCTTGTTGACATAAGATACACAAGAGTAATTTTTTTTCACATTATTAATTGTAGTGAGCCACTAAACGACAGTCATATGATGCATTCCTAACTCGTCTACAATGGCACGAACACTTTTCGATTGTCGGCTACCACGGTGTTCGTGAAAAGCTCATCCACAGATAATGTTAATCAGTGCCAAAGGGCTAATTTTGCATTAGTCTTACCAAAACGAAATTTGACAAACTACCTGAAAATGAAGTATTAATTCGTCTTTATTCTCTCCTGACTGTCTGGATACCCAACCCTGTTCCCTGGACTCGTACACAGCTTGTGAAGTTAGAGGCATGACCTTAGTCCTACATTGTATTGTGTTTATGAAATCAGTTTTCCACCAGACCTCAAAGCGATCTTTTCATTTGCATGAACATAATACTGTGTTCCATATGCAGAAGCCAAGATCTAGCAATATGTAAGTTCGGTCAATATCTACAGAGTTTCATTAATCGTGTACTACTTTTCTGTATACTACTGTAAATAAAGAAATTAAATAACGAAAAGACCTTCAGTATTATGTTCCCGTGAATAGAGATTTAGTATATATTAGTATTTCATTTAATTTATATATACTTATTTTTGTCCTTAGGGAACTGGAATACAACTACATAGAATTTATAAGGAATTCTACATTTGGCTTCCTTCCGAATCTCACTGCACTGTAAGTAGAGTTTATATAATAACTGATATAATTTATACAATATTAACAATGTAGATACACGTGCATTTGCTAGATATCAATATATATAAAATATTGTAAAATGTTATATATTTTGTACAATGGTTTGCATGATTTAATATAATTTTTAAAATTCTTAATGCCTGGCTCTTTCGAAGAAAAGTATGCATTTTGAGTTATTCTCCATATACACAGTGTGTTCAATAAGTTTTTGGATTACCTCGAAATAATACTTAATGATGTCAGAAAAAAAGTGTTATCATATTAGTTTTCTACATACATCCCTTCCCGCGCTACATACTCGCGGGACTGTCGTAGAGGCTTTGAAACACCATAGGAAAACCGTTCACTGTACCGATGTTCAGTACGAGCGTCACATTCATTTGAATCGATACAATCTACTCAAAATTAGTTATGAACAGTGGAAATATTCCCGGTGAGAAGGAAAATAAACAATGCGAATATTCACGGTTTTTTCCCTGACATGTAACTTCCCGCGAAGGAATTTATTTCTATTTCTTTACTTTATTTTCTATATTACAAGAACCATATGACTAATTACATTATTTAATTTATTATCATTTACTTCTAGGTTTTAAATAATTTGAAGGTTAAAAAATTGAAATTCGTTGACTGTACTTTATATAACTAATTAGTAATATGATTTTTTAATTTCCATTTCCTTTTGCGCTAGAAAGTAGCAAAGTAGTAATTTATAAATGATCAATAGGAACTAGTTTGTAAAGTAATCTAAAAATTCTGTAGAGATAGAGGTGAAGTACTATCAATATATCTCCGAACCATCATCAGTAATAGATGCCGGTCTCTCTGCTTTCTCTGATTCGAATTTCGCTCTCTGAGAAAGAATCAAATATTGAATAAAGAAAGCTCTGTAATCGTACATACATATACTTTCAAAATGTAATGTTTACATACCAAAATCAGGCTGGCTTTTCAGATTATTTCGTTAGTACCGGTGTTTCCGGACCTGTGTTAATTAGGATTTGTTCGCTTCCTTTTATGTGTGTATTCATGTACCAAGCTTTGCTGGCAAATTTTTGAAAGACCTATATATTGTTCGAAATAGTATATCTTCTTAAATTAGAGATTTAATAGTACAGAGTAAGAATACAGTATTACTCAACAAAGCGCAGTTTACTTAAATCAACATTATGTATATATGCCATCCCATACACTGGCAACTTTACGAATTTTTCGAGAGACTACGTATGTTTTCTGGCAGTAACCAACCTATTTCTTTATAACATTTAAAACTTTAATACGATTATAATATTAGCAGTATGATCAAGCTTAGAAAATCCACTTACATATAAATTTAAACTGTTTAGCGGTGTAAAAGTAAGTGGACTTTTTATACCAAATGTTTTCCCTACATATTTACTCACATACAACATATTGTAAGTAAACATACATTTATGCGTAGTCTCTAAATAGCATAAAATAATAATAAAATAACATAATACCGTTCAGAATATATATTTTAGAGAATCCTCAGAAGACAACACTAATAAATATGATGTCATAAAAACGAATTTTATTTTGAAATTATAATATAGTAATAGATTGAAATTTTCTTTGTGTTGGTAAATAAATTCCAGGAATATTCCCATTTTTGGGAATCTTCCTAGGGAATAATGCCGAAAAATATTTTCCCATTACTACTCCAAATGCTCAATCACGAGAGCAGATTTGAGGTTAGAAAAGTGCTTCATGACCGTTAAATCGGAAAAGAAAGGTAGTGTTCAACGACTGCTTTTTTAAAAGCCAGAAACGGGCGAAGAAAATTATTGGTGTTGGCTGGTGCTAAACCATGTTTTCTGCATCATCCTGCATGTTTAAGTAGTGGATTTATTGCATTTAATACATAATTTCATTAGAGAATTTTTATCCATTCTCCTAACACTGACAATAAAGAAGTAAATCCTAATGACACAAATAAACACAACGAAAAATATATGACGTCGGTGCTAAACAACATTCCAGTGGATTGACTTTCTCTGACAGTTCCAGAACTCTCCATTTGACCCAGGAGTAGATATATCTATGTGGCAAGGGTAGAGATGTAAGTAGAGAACTAACGTGATAATATTTTCTTCTGATATCTTTAAGTATATTATTATGAATTAAATCCGAAACTTATTGAACGCACCTTGTGGGTGTATTTAGTGCGCTTAATTATACAATAAAACACACTTCTATTAAATTAATTACCTATGTAAATGGGGTAAGTTTCAGAAGCTATAAAACTGTATTTCTTATAAAGGCATAGTTAAAAAAATTAAATACTTAAAGTTTTTAGTTTCTTTGTTACGGAAAAATCCGTGCTAAATTGACTTTAGAAAATCTTTGTTATAAATAGATGTTATTATAAATATCTTAAATAGCAACTTCTGAATTGCTTAACGAAAGCTTGATTGTGTCTAAATCCCAACTATCATGGCTCATAACCGCTAAGTTATGCGTTTAGATTGAAAAATATGCTATTCGGAGGACAAGGTGACCAAGATCAGTTAATAAATTGTGTGAAGGAGATGTAAAGTTTGTATGGTACTTTTAAGTACCCTCCTCGTCATTCAAAATACATAAAATAAAAAGAAATTATATAAAAATTAAATATGTCAAAGGATAAACAAATTTTTAGGACGACAGCGCAGCAAAACAACAGGAAAGAAGGGTGTGTCATATACTAATTGCAAGCGAATGGTGATCAGGGATCCACAGATTAGTATTAGGCGATGTTGGTGTGATGTGAGTGTGGATACTTTCAAAAGAGACCGTCAAATGCGGCTCTCCATAAAGTTAAATTTTCATTTGGACTTAGCCTTTCTTTGTAAACTATTGCATTCTTAATAATTTTTACAAAATTATTGAAAAATAATTTTAAATTCTGTAACACTCTTGAGTCAATGTAAATTTTGTCTTTCAGATTTCGAGTTGCGTTAGAAGAGTTCTCTTTGGAACTACTGGTTCAGAACATACACCGTATTATTTTTTCTAGTATATTTAGCAATCTATGAATCAATGTAATCAAGTAATTCGTAAAGTTCGCAACACTGCAATACATTAAACATACACGTTTTTTTACCATTGTGCAGCCATCTTGAATACTCAATAACATCATGTAGAACAATTTAAAACCATAAAGGCCATATCAAGTTGGAATAGTGCGTTACTTATGGCATTGATGATAATGCTTTTGAATAGCTCAGTGGTATGCATAATATTAATTAAACTGCTTATGAACTGTTTAAATGCATTTGAAGATATATGAATTTTTCTTAAGATTTTACAGTTCTCTCGATTCACTTTTTTAATACATTATTTTGCCATTAACTTCATTACAGAGTATTTAAGCATCTTGGCAGCTACAATTTTGGAATAATTTACATCTTGGAAGTGGCTATCTAAAAACCTTTTTTCAGATTATGCAAAATCCAATTTTCAGTTGGAAAGCGTTCATGATGACAGAGAATGGATACTTTGTCTGCAAGCTTCGTCTGTTCCAAAAGCCTTCAACCAGTTTTCCTACTTATGGTTCCTACTATCCTAAAAATATCGATGTTTTTCATTTGAAGTCAATATTTACGGTTCTAACTAGGAATATTGATACTGAGTAATGTTCTAACAGTGTACTATTTTCGTTGCAGGGCACTGAGGCGTAACTATATTCGGGAGATTCATCCAGATGCATTTGTTGGTCTGAAACGGTTGAAACTTCTGTAAGTACAAAAATACAATTTGTACTAAATATATTTTAGGTGATTTTATATTATCCGTTTAGATATTATAATTCCCAGCATGTGACATATTACGAAAAAAAAATTCTTTTCAAGCATATATATAATATACGGTTTCCTTTTCACTAACGTAAAATTTGGAGCTCGAGCGAAATAACTTCATGATTGATTGGAGTCAACCTTCTTGAGAAAGTTTTATTTAATACTCTGCGTGTCATTACAACATTATCACGTTGCCTAGTATTTAAACGCAATGATCAGCTACAATTGGTGAAGGTTTCTCGTTAGTCCCTCTAGGCGAACTAGAATTAGTATCTTTGAATAGTGGCTATCGTTGATTTTCTTACTATTCCCTTTGTTTGAATTTTGGTTCCAGTAAAGATTGTATTTACAGCAGCATAAGTAAACTTCTTAACCCTTTTACGCGTAGCTGGAAATTTACCTAAAACCTAGACATACAGCCCGTTTTGAGTAAATGTTATTAGTTCTCTTAGGTTGTAAGAATATCAGATTTATTTATAACTTACTTAATGTTGTAGAGGAGTGAAATGAAATTCGATGTAGAAATCGATTTCTTTTTATGATCATATTGGTGTGATCATCACCAAAGTTACTATAATTTTATAAAGAATAATGCGTAACTGTTTAAAGGCAGGAATTAGTGATCTTGAATTACTAAAGTGTTTAAATTACCACACAATTTATTAAATCGATACGCTCTTATGGTATATACTAAATTAATATTAATAACTTACTACAAGTTAAGTTACAATAGTATATGTCTCCATGTCAGGATAAATTAAACAAGAATAGGTACAAAAAAGATATGAGAACTTATAGTTTTATATTCCACGATTATGTTGACTAAGCTAAAGGAGACGATGAAGATGACAAAATAAATTGAATGGTGGAATTAAATAAGTAGGGGGAAATGGGAGACCTCAGAGAAAACCCATACACACGATACCGCAAAGTCTATTTTGTGCGAGTTGGGATATAACCAGGGACCCCACGCACAAGAGGTGAACGCTCTATCAGTCAGCCACCGCGGCCCATACGAATAGGACCAATTTACTGCTTCACAGTTATCACTGTATATTTTTCATGTCCAGTAATTATAGTACTCAATAATATATATTTATATACACTTCATAAATCAATCAGTAATATATCCAAGCCAAATGAAAACCATGAAATGAATCAAATTTCCAACAAACGACATATATTTGAAAGCCATGGAAATTAGTTATTTTCGATTTCCTTAAAGAAGAAAATACACATAAGTCCACTCTGAAGGATATAATTCTATTCAGATTAATTTGTTCTATTGATTAACACATGTGATATGATTGAATAATATTATTGTTAAACCAAAATTATTATTTAAGAGGTAGTGAATATTTTAGGATATATCTCGCTAACCACACGATCTACTGATGTATTGCTTGTGTCATAATGAAGAGCCTTTTTCCTAGATCTTCTCGAAAACTGAACATGATGTTTTTAATTCACCGTTATTACATTGCTCAGCCTAATGAATCTGTAGATTCATATAGAACTTATTTTTAGACTTTTTACCATTTAAACTCAAATAATATTTTACAAATTATTTTTGATGAAGACTCTTTAATATAACACAAGCTTCCATCAAGGAATCAGGAATTAATTTCGCAGCTCAGTAGTTTCTGGTACTGACCAAACACACGATTCAATTTACTCACCTACTTGAACAAAGAGAAATAAGAGCTCTGTCGAAGAACATTAGAAGTGGTTGTGATGGAAGTCGCTTTGTTGTTCACCCACACATCTAACTAAAGTGGTTTTGATGACATGCTTCTTGAAATAGATGCAAGCAATCACGTTGCGATTGATTTGTTGTAGTAGAAAGAGGACGGACGAAATGCTAAACTACTGTAGGTATGAAATTAAATATTCAGTTCTTAAACATTCAATTCTTGGAAAACTATTTACATATTCTTCAGTTTCTAATATTGAAATATGATGCAAGTAATTCTTTTTCAATAGTGTTCATATTGTGGATAAAGTCCTTCCTCTATTTTTGATATATATATATATATATATATATATATATATATATATATATATCAACAGTGCTATTCGAAAACATTTGACTTGCTTTCTTTTGCGTGAGGTTAACACTTCTTTAAAATTTAAAATAATTGTCATTTTTCTATTGTGCTCTATATTCTTATGACTATATAATAATTCGTCTGCAGTTCCATATTGTACCAAAATGGTAAATGAGCTGATGAAATTATCTATTTTTGATGTTGTATTATAGTAGTACAATAAGTCACAAACTTAAATGGATATTTCCGCTAGAGGAATGGCTCTTCTGTTGTTAACCACTACACATTGTGGATGTAGACAGTATAAAATTTGAAATTTGTATTTACATACTGTTTTGTAAACGAATTATATATATTGATTCAATCCAGAACTTCTGAACTATGTATGGGAGGCGTTCTTTTGAGATTTAAGTTTTATTATATTAATTAACTAAACAAGCAATTTGTTCCCATAGAGGGATGTACTTATTACTATAAGATTTCTAAGTCGTGATTTTCGAGTTTATTATGGTGAATTATTAAGTTGTAATCACGGAATTCTGCTTGGGTACTTACTGGAGAAATTAGTTTTTTACCCGTACCACAATTCACAGCTAAGCTCCGCTTGTCGAACTGCAACACTAGAATCCAGATGTTAAACGTAGAAATTTCGCAACAACACATTATGGCATTCTGCGCAAATTTCTTCTCAAAATGTATTTCCTTAAATGTAAATTAATATTTATATAAAATATGAAACATAAAACGAAAAACGGTCAAACAATGTATCTAGTTCGTGACAAGATTATTACTTTAAAATACTTTCCACACAAAAATAAACATTTCATTAAACGGAGCACTTCTAGCAAGATCTAACAGCAAGTGCCATCTTGTGTGCTCATTGTAAAATGAATTAAATATTTTCTTTTATTTGTTACCTTTTTCGGTATCAGAAGACAACCAAATGAATCACTGTCTTTTATTGTAGATGAAACAGAACTTTAACTTATAGTACAATATTTACAATATGTAACATTTCATTGGGCAGTTGTGAAGGGAATGAGCATAAATATGCACTGACTTCCGGTTGATGATCCACCTTAAACGATTGTTAACTGCAGACTCGTTCTTGATTCTATTCATGGATTATTCTTTCTCAAATGCATTATCAAAACTTTCGAATTTTGTTTTATGACACTCGAATGCTAAAACTTTAGTACTATAACTTGAGTAAAATAAAGAAGACCACTACTTAGTTATACAATATATTTTCTATTAGCCACAGACTGAAGATCTATATACATTCCACTGAGAAATTCTGAGTTAATTAGAACGTGGAGTTCAATTAGAAATTTTTAACCCAACAATCATTCTCTAGTATAATGTTACTGTTCGTAGCAATAAGTCAATTATGACCTTATTAAGAATAGTGTAGGTGTTAATAGATCTAGCTAAATCCTTAATAGGCTAGATAGGATTCTAGAAAGATAAATACAGGGACTCAATCCATCACCTTCCTTCGGATAGGTTTTACCGCCCTTTCACATTATCCGGCGATTTACCGGATCCGTTTCCGGCGAATTCCCGGACAAGGTAGAAAGACATTACAAGCAATGAAGCTCTTCACACATGTGCGGCGGTCGCCGGACATTTATCCGGCAAGCAAAAACAGCCGGATCTCCCTGCTAGAATCCGGCGCGGCAGATTGCCGTGTATAGCCAAGCGGGACATTACAAGCAATGAAGCTCTTCACATATACGCGGCAAACTGCCGGATGGGTGTTGGGGGAGGGAGCAAGTGTTGCCAGGAAAGAGTAAAGAATGTCTGCGATAATATGGATGCGTGTGGTTTACGTATATACAGTATATATGTGTCTGTGGAGTGTGTTTGTGTATGTGGTATTATAGTACACCTGGAGTAATTTTAACCAAACTTGTTACATACAATATATGGGAGAAGATGACACGTGAAAATAATCGAAAACGATCGATACTACTGGAGTGTCGAATCCATAAGTCGTTGATTAAAGAGTCCAAATCAATAAAAAATATTTTTTTTCTATGTAATAGAAGATTGGGAGAAATAAATGTGCGGGTAGCACTGGACAAATAAGCTTGTAATTCTATAAATTTGTGGGGCTCCAAAATTGAAATATACACTATTAAATATCTCAGCAATATTATATATTTAGTAATAATACCTTTATGTACTTTCGCAAAGCAAGAGAGAATTCATGATGTGATATTTGATAAATATCCCGTACCTTATATATTTTATAATTATCTTTAACACTTCTATGGTTGTAATTTCTTGAATAGTCCTTTGAATGCAGGGACTAGAGCAGTGTTTTAAAGAGACTTGAGTCAATAGTTGGAACGCTTAAAATAAAAGAATAAACCCGAAATACTATAATAATAATAATAATAATAATAATAATAATAATAATAATAATAATAATAATAATAATAATAATAATAATAATATTAATAATAATAATAATAATAATAATAATAATAATAATAATAATAATAATGCCTACAGATTAGCCTTGGGTTCAGTGCTTGTGTTGACTTGGGATTCTGGTAGTGGCGGATCTAGCCCGGGGCCGGGGGGCCTAGGCCCCACAAGTTTTCAGGGTGACGAAAATAATTTAAGCTATTATTTATGTATTTTTGAAACTTTATAGTAGACTCATGATATACGAGGGTAAGTCAACTGAAAACCAGAAAAGTAGAAATAAAAATCCGCATATGGTGCCAGTGAGCTGTAAGTTGGCATGCCTGTTTACGATAGTATGCCAGATGTCTCCTAGGTGGCAGCAGCCGGCAGATGCACAAACACCGGCGCAACAACAGTTCCAAAATGGCAGCCCCACTAGCCACATGCACCAGCGAGGAGCAGCGTTCTGTGATTCGGTTTTTGCGAAGTAAAGCTGTGAAACCGATTGGCATTTTTAGGCGAATGAAGGTTCAGTGTGGAGATGCGTGTTTGTCACAGCCACAAATCTATGAATGGTGCCGGAAATTTGCAAATGGTGTTACGTCTGTGGCCGATGCTCCACGCCCCGGCCAGGCTCGGCGCGTAGTGACTCCAGAGACCATTGCAGCCGTTGAAGCCATCGTTTTGGAAAACCGCCGTGTGACAATAGACGAAATTGTAGCATGTGTACACATGAGTCATGGATCGGCACATCATATTGTGAATGATGTTCTCCAGTTTCATAAGGTGTCTGCAAGATGGGTGCCCCGACAACTGACGCCTGAAGTGAAACAGCGACGTGTTGATGCGTGCGATGACCTTTTGTGGCGTGCTGAACGTGACGGTAATGCCTTCATGTCACGAATCGTCACTGGTGACGAAACATGGGTGCATTACCATCAGCCTGAAACAAAGCGAGCGAGCAAGGAGTGGCGCCACTCCTCATCACCGAAACCCAAAAAGTTTCGGACACAGCCGTCTGCAGGGAAGGGTATGCTGACCCTCTTTTGGGACGAAAAGGGCATCATCTTGGAACACTACACACCACGAGGAACCTCTGTGACGAGTGGTACGTACTCGTACCTCCTAAAAAATCATCTCCGGCCTGCCATCAAAACGAAACGACGTGGATTGGTGTCAGCCGGTGTGCTGCTGCAACACGACAATGCACGGCCCCATACGGCGCGTGCAACGGTTGCGACCATCACAGACCTGAAATTTGAATGCCTCCCACATCCCCCTTACTCGCCAGATCTTGCACCGAGCGATTTCCATCTGTTTGGTCCGCTCAAAGAAGCAATGGGCAGCAGGAAGTTCCACTCAGATGAAGAGGTACGCAACGCGGTGCACGAGTGGTTGCGCCGTCGCCCAAAAGACTTTTTTTCTGCAGACATTCAGGCTCTTCCGAAGCGCTAGCGGACTTGCATTGAACGAGGAGGGGACTATGTTGAAAAGTGATTTACTTCTGTACCCTGTGTGATCAATAAATAATATTTAAAAAAATAATTATGGTTTTCATTTGACTCCCCTCTACTTCTCATAGTTTGGGGTCTGGCAGCCTCACAGTTTTTACCTTCTAGATCCACCACTGGATTCTGGGATAGATCTGAACCACCGACTATCCTGAAAGGACTTTATCCTGGTTTTCCCAGTCACAACAGGTGAATACCGGGATCGTACTTAAAACATCCAGAACCTGGCCGCTATTTTGCTCAAGTCTATCGATTGTGGAAACAGTATAGAAAAATCTCCATTTACCACTTCTCTAAAAGAGTGTGAACCCATATGTGTCTCTGACTTTTTTCTGTCTATCTTAACAAGGCGAGTAGAATACACTTTTTGCATCTGTCGATTGCAACCACCACAATACGTCAAGAGTCACCAGGTTTTGTTTCTTCAGTTGCACTGCAACCCTGCTCGAATATTTTTCATCCACGGCAAAACGCCGGATAATATGAAATGGTACACTTTTCATCCGGCAAACTGCCGGAAACGGATCCGGCAAATCGCCGGATAATGTGAAAGAAGCCTTATTATGTAAGCCTGTTGGAAATGGAAGCATTCTAAACATTCTGACAATACAGTACGGACCTGCATATGTGTAAGGCTGGCCTATAAAGGTAGCGTAACTTGTCCAGCATTAAACGGACAAGTGATAGTGGATACTTGAAACACGCCTGTACATATAACATTAAAAAACGTGTTTTCGTGAATGTTTCCGAAACCTTTTGGAAAGACTCTTCATATAACTTATACGAATGCAAACTCTACAGATAATGGTTTTATCATTACACTTCGGTGTATATGTTACAATTGTCATAAATACATTTAGTAAACGGGTTTTCACTTTAGATGTAAATAAATAAAAATAATAATATTTGACATTTCTTTAAGCTACTTTCATTTGTGCATGTACTTATTTAGTAAAATTTGATTGCAAACATATCATTTGATAACATTGGTCACATAAACAAATAAGCAATACATTTAAATAGCTTTCAAATCAACACGCAAAGAAACAAATAAATCCTAACTAAATATCTACGGAAGTATGGAGACCTTGTGTTGGGAAATGAAATTAAATGAAATATCTTGTTTTAAGTTCCTTTAGATTAAAGGAAATGGGTGATTATATTATTGTAAATGAATAATTGATGGAATGAGAATGTGCGAGGGAACGGAAGAATTTTCAGAAAACCCACGGACACAATGTTATGCATCACAAATTGCATGGCCGAGAATCAAATCAGAAAGCACTCGCGCTAGAGGTGACCGCTTCATACGTCAGAGATGAGATTAATTGTTTTGGAAGAAAAAAATCGCATTTTCTCAATTCACAAATTCTGGTGTTGTGAATCCACAAGATTGTATTATGTAGATCGCTGAGAGTGTGCGTAAGGAGAGACTTAGACCCGTATTTGTGAAATTTACCTAAGTTTCTCCACTAGATATTACAGACTTCTAGTTCCCCAGAAACGGTATTAACAAACAGACGCATCATTCCCCTGCCTGCCGTGCAGTAAGTGCAGCTAGGGTATTGCGAAACTGACCCACATAGCACAAGTACGTCCACGGAATATCCGAGACTGAGCCCGCAACGGACGACGGGACATCCCGGGATTATCCGAATTTACTCCCAAGACTTCCACAGGATTTCCATAGGAGATCCAGATGTCCGCTAATATCCCGGGACACGGGATATTCAACGGGACCACGAAAACATGAATGTTGGTAAATCGTGAGATAACAATGGGATGTCAAACGACTATTCCATATAGCAGAAGAACGTCCACTGGTCGTCCGAGACTGATCCAGCAGTGGATAACGGGATATCCCGGGATTATCCGAATGTGCTCCCGGGACATTTGCAAGACTTTGGTGAGTAAACGGATTATTAAACGGGACTACAAAGGAATGTCCATTAATTAACTTTGGGATAACAATGGGATGTGAATCGACTGTCATAGGATGACACAGGGTCCAATGTGGGATATTGATTGAATAACGTTTTGTGTCTTATGGAGCTCCAAATTTGGTCCCACAAATGTCCATGGGATGTTGGCTGGACGACCAGTATCCACGTATCGATTAGAATCGGGGTGACTATGGGACTATTAACGGCATGTTCATTGGACAACATTTTGAGGCTCTTTTAAACGTTCGCTGCCACTTACTTTTATTTTCGAAAATTGTGGGAAAATGAAAGAAAATAGAAGACGTCTGGGAAAGGGCCGCATAATGGTCATAGAACTCTACGATCTAAACTAAGAAATGTTTTAAATAACTCAGTTGTATTGAGATGTTTAATAGATCACAAATGATGACGTCATAGGCTGCAATAAATATCTCAACTACAAATAAGTTATTAAAAACTTCTCGTTCACATTAGAGAGTTCCAGGGCTACTAAGGAGTGTATCGAAAAGTAGTTAGCAACATTGGGGGTCTCGGTGTGCACTTGCGAGGCTACATAGACGGCAAAACCTAGAAGCACCTGGTCAGTTGAAGTCTTGTAAACGGATAGCTGCGTGCTTGTTGCTATGTTCCGAGTTGAATGGGAAATGTCGCGTGTGAAACGGAAAGGGAAGTGGGAAATCCTGCACAATCGGTGCACTGTCAAAGGCATAACATACAATCAGATATTAAAAAAGTGTGGGGTTCATCATACAACTGTGAAATCGGTCATTGAGAAATTCGGTGAACATTACAGCTTTGAAGATATGCCCAGATCCGGGCGAAAAAAAGGTCCCAGAAACCCTGGACTTGACCGTGAAGTTGTGCGGTTGATACACCAAAATTCATCAATGTCTGTGCGAGATTTGGCTACCAAAGTGCGAACGTCCATAGGAATGATTCAACGTATCAAAGCCAGACATAATTTGAAGACCTATAAGAAACAAAAACGTGCGAAACAAACACCAAAGCAGAGACAAACGGCACAAACAAGAGCCCGCAAGCTGTATCACAACATCGTAAAGTCACCAGAGCGATGTGTGTTGATGGACGATGAAACGTAAGTAAAAGAGGACTCAAAAGCACTTCCCGGACCCCAATATTATACTGCACGCAATGCTGGGCATGTATGTGCTGCACAGAGGTACGTTGACGTGGAAAAATTTGGGAAAAAAGTACTGGTATGGCAGGAAATCTGCTCCTGTGGCTTGCTCTCTGGTATTTTTTATGCAGAATCCACCATACACGCAGAAGTGAACCGAAAGGAATGTCTACAAAAAAGACTGCTGCCATTGTATAAAAGGCATGCAATCCCTCCTTGTTTTGGCCAGACTTAGCAACAGCACACTATGCTAAGACGACAGTACGGTGGCTGAATGAACAGAACATCGAGTTTGTAGGGAAACACATGAATCCACCAAACTGCCCACAACTCCGTCCTCTCGAAAGATATTGGGCAAGTGCCAAACGCAACTTCCGAAAGAATGATAAACCAGTGCGCAACATGGCGGACTTCAAGAGAAACTGGGCTGCAGCATCGAGGAAATGCACCGTCGAGACTGTGCAACGGTTAATGGCTGGAATTAAACAGAAACTACCTTCATATGTACTACGGGACATTTAAGTTTTATTTTCTCTGTCATGTAGATACATAGAGGTTCTCTATTAATAAAAATGTGGGTTTGCTTCACTTTTTATCTTTTCTTCTGACTTCCCTGACATATGCAATGTTGCTAACTACTTTTCGATACCCTCCTTATATGAGAAGCTTTCCGAAAATCTATTATTTTTTAACTCTCCCAGCTTTTTTCAAAAGTAGAAATGTGGAAGGAGCGTTTAGCAGAACCTTAAAATGATAGGAAAGTAACATGTAGCAATTGAATTGTTGTCAACATTGCCAGGTATTCCTAATTTCTATTATATGTAAGACATGCTGGTGAAAATCCCATACACTACAAGAAATAATCAAATATACCGAGAAACTTGTTGTGAATCACATATTACACGTCAGTTTCGTAGGAATAATAATAATAATAATAATAATAATAATAATAATAATAATAATAATAATAATAATAATAATAATAATATAGTCTGAGCTCAATTAGTATAAAAATATTAACTAACACGATTACAATGCGCAATGAGAAATAGTTTGATTTTTTTTTTAAAGTGCATTTTCTTGAATATTCATAACAAGTAAAAAAATGATGAGAAAGATACTGAAGTTCTAAAATACACATGATAGAAAAACATAAACTGTGAAATATCACTTTATACTATCATTACCAAGTGATGAGAGACTTATCGTTAATACGGCGTGTTCGGATGACAATGGAAAATATTAAGGGGTGATTCCTGCCATTAAATGAAAAAATGTTTTCTCAGCTTTTCACCCCTACGTAGTGTCGCAGATATTATGTGCTGAAAGCGTGACAGAAACAAACCAGAGGCTGTAAAAAGAGCACAACTAAACACTTGAGAGAAAAGACTTATATTATTTTTTCTAGCACTGTCAAGTAATACATAAAGCTCAACAAAAAGCGGTCGCATGTAAAAAAAAAAAAAACTAGATAATTGTTACAAAATACATTAGCAGTGAAATTATGAATGTGTAATCTGCTTTTTATACTACGTTCATTATCTTTTTTCTTTCTCTAAGAGTCAACTCACATACAGATCTCAAGAAAAAGCGGTCTCGTACCACGAAAGAGCATAACTACACTCTTCTTACGCAAATCTTCTTTACTTTTTTCTAAGTACGTATTCTCAGAAGAAGCAGTCACATACCATACTAATATTTCTAAACAGACGAAGATGAATCTTCAAATGAACTTGATGTACCAAGGGGAGTCTCCAAACATTTATTGTTTCCATCCATCTTCGGCATGATGTCCTTGATAGTACGAGCAATTTCGTCATCTGTTGCTAATTCACACGATGGATGTAAGCTTGCTGTATCTAAAAAAATAGTCATTACAATTATCTGGTTTCGTTTCTTTCATGTGCTTTGTAACTACGTTTTGTACGGTATATCAAGATATGAAGGTAAAAACGATAAACGTGAAATATGTGAAACAGCAAAAATCGCGCACAATGTTACGACTTAAACGTCAACTTGAGATATGTGTCAGTCATGAACGGTTGTTTCAAATTGAATGATATTAGATTCAGCCAGAACTCGATTGGATTTTAATTTCAATTTTTCGCTAAACAGTAGAAGCCAAAAATTGGGTTCGAGCAAATAATTAGGTCATAAATAGGCTATAATTCTGGTGTTTGAATTTTTTTGATCGGACCATTGTAACCGAATGTAGGGTTCTTGTTTGATGTCAAACTAGACTCGCCCATTTTTATTCCGATTTCCAACTAAACAGTAGGAGCCCCAAAATTGGGATTAGAGCAAATAATTGGCCAATAAATAGCACATATTTCCGGCTTTTGTATTTCTTGGATCGGAGCATTGTTACCACATTACGGGTTCTCTCTTGATATCAAGCTAGATTCTCCTATTTTGTTTCTGGTTTTCCGCTAAACAGTAGGAGCTCAAAGATTGGAATTAGAGCAAATAATTAACCCAAAGATAGCACATAATTCTGTCGTTTGAAATTTACCAATCGGACCATTCTAACCGCAACCGTATGGGAAGTTCTCGCTTGATGTCAAGCTAGACTCGTCCTGTTTGATTTCGGTTTCTCGCTAAACAGTGGAAGCCCAAAAATTGGAATTAGAGCAAGTAATTAGACCATAAATAACCCATAAGTCTGACGTTTGAATATTTTCGATCGCACCATTATAACCGTGTTGAAGTTTCTATGATAATTATCAAGATACACTCGCCCATTTACATTTCCATAAACCGCTAAACTGTGGGAGCCAAGAAATTGGGATTACAGCAACTAATTAACTCATACATAGCCCATAATTCTGCCGTTGGAGTTTATTCGATCGGACGTTTGTTACCGTTTGCAGAGTTGTAGCTTAATGTCATGCTAGACTCGACATTTTAATAACGATTTCCCGTTAAGCAGTAGTAGCCCAAAAATTGGGATTAGATCAACTAGTTAGCTCATAAATTGCCTATAATTCTGGCATTCGAATTTTTCCGATTGGACTGTTATAACGGTAACCGTATGGGGAATTCTTGCATGATGTCAGGCTAGACTCGCCAATTTTGATTGCGATTATCCGCTAAACAGTATGATACCAAAAATTGGGGTTAGAGCAAGTAATTAGACCAGATGTTTTGCGTTTGAATTTTTCCAATCGGACTATTGTAATCGTAACCGTATAGAGGATACTAGCTTGATTGCAAGCTAGATTTACTCATTTTGATTACGATTTGCCGCTAGACTTTAGGAGGTGAAACACAGCGACTAATTAGCACGTAAATAGCCCATAATTCTGGTGTTTGAATTTTTTCGATCGGACCATTGTAATCATAACCATATGGGGGATTCTAGCTTGATGTCAATCTAGACACGCCAATTTTGATTACGATTTCTCGCCAAAATGTAGGAGCAGAAAAATTGTGATTAGAGCAACTAATCATCCCATAAATAGCCCATTAATCTGGTATTTGAATTCTTGATAGGACCATTGTAACCCAATGGAAGGTTTTAGTTTGATGTCAAGCTAGACTCGCCCATTTTGATTATTATTTCCCGCTAAACAGTAGGAGCCGAAAAACTGTGATTAGAGCAGCTAATTAGCCCGTAAATAGAATATAATTCTGGTGTTTGAATTTCTTCGATTGGTCCAATGTAACTCAATGTGGTTTCTAGCTTGTTGTCAAGAAAGACTCGCCCATTTTGATTCCGATTTTTCGCAAACAGTAAGAGCCCAAAAGTTGGGATAAGAGCAACTAATTAGCCTATAATTTTGGTGTTTGAATTTTCTCGATCGGACCATTGTAACCAAATGTGGGGGTTCTAGCTTGATATTAAGCTGGACTCGGCCATTTTGATTCATATTTTCCGTTAAGCAGTAGGAACCAAAAAATTGGGATTAGAGCAAATAATTAGCCCATAAATATCCATAATTCTGGTGTTTGAATTTTTTCGATCAGACCAATGGGTAACATTATGCGGGGTTCTAGCTTGATATCGTTCTAGACTCACCCATTTTGAATCCGATTTCCCGCTAAACGTTAGGAGCTCAAAAATGTGATTAGAGCAACTAATTAGCCCACAAATAACCCACAATTCTGGCGTTTCAATTTTTTCGGTCACACTATTGTAATCATATGGACAGATATAACTTAAAATGAAGCTAGACTAGCCAATTTTGATTCCGATTTACCGCTAAAGAGTGTGAGCCTAAAAATTGGGATTAGCGCAACTAATTAGCTCATAATTCTGGCGTTTGAATTTTTTCGATCGGAACACTTTAACCGTAACCGTATGGGAGTCTTCCTTGATATCAAGCTAGAATCGCCCATTTTGAATCCGATTTACCGCTAAAGGTTAGGAGCCCAAAAATTGCGATTAGAGCAAATAATTAGCACATAAATAGCCCATACTTTTGGTGATATGTCCATTGTAACCGCGTGGGACGTTCTAGCTTGATTTTAAGCTAGAGTTGCCCATTTTGGTTCCAATTTACTCCTAACAAGTTGGAGCCCGAAAATCGTGATTAGAGCATTAATTAGCACATAAATAGCCCACCATTCTGGCGTTTGAATTTTTTCGATCGGACCACTTTGACCGTAACAGTATGGGGGATCTATCTTTATATCAAACTAGAATCGACCATTTTGTTTGCGAGTTTCCACTAAACGTTACGAGCCTAAAAATTGAGATTAGAGGAATTAATTAACCCATAAATAGCCCATAATTCTGGCGTTTGATTTTTCGTTCGGTCCATTGTAACCGCATGGAGGGTTCTAGCTTGGTGTCAAGGTATACTCGGCCATTTTGATTCCGATTTCCCTCTAAACGTTAGGAGCCGAAAAACTGGGATTAGAGCAACTAATTAGCCCATAAATAGCCCACAATTCTGGCGTTTGCATATATTCGATCGGACCACTTTAACCGCAACAGTATGTGGGTTCTTGCCTGATATCAAGCTAGAATCGGAAATTTTGATTCCGATTTTCCAGTAAACGTTACGAGCCCAAACGTTGAGATTAAAGTAATTAGTTAACCCATAAATAGACCATAATTCTGACGTTTGATTTTTATCGATCGGTTCATTGTAACCGCATGGGGGTTCTAGCTTGGTGTCAAGGTATACTCGGTCATTTTGATTCCGATTTCCCGCTAAACGTTAAGAGCTGAAAATTGGGATTAGAACTAATTATCCTGTAAATAGCCCATTATTCTGACATATGATCCGGTCGTTTTAGTATTGATGATTGGTCTAACTTTACACGCGTTCGTGATTATGCTGTTTAGGTTGAGGAAGACGATGATCAAGGCAACTGACTTACGATGGAAGATTTGGTGTGATGAGAATATCGGAGGAAATGAGAGTACCCGAAAAAAGTACGGATATAATGTTATCTACCACAAGTTTAATTGGTCGTGAATCGAACCAGAGACCCAGGCATCAGAGGTAAGCGTTATACCACTAAGCCACCCTGCTCCTGCAGCTTAACTTTAAGAAGGCATAACCATATACTTTTCCTACATAACTCAATCTAAACAACCTAAACTTGTTATACGTCTTTTATGTTTTTGACAATGCTTCATATACTAATTACATGTAGATTTGCGATACGCTGCAAGATAATATATCGCAAAAGCGTTTACCAGTGGCGGATCTAGGATGTTAGTTTACATTCAAATATTGTATAGTTTATTGGATATTTCATATCCTCACACTAGCAAATAGGCCGTCTTAACTTTTGTTATGCATGATATAATTGGAGTGATTTCCGTATGTTGCCTCAGTCTCATCAGTTGTCATATGACGTCTCTTTATTCCTCGAAGCTCATCCCCAAAATTTTGATCAGATGCTGTGATTGATACCTTTCTAATACCCTTCTACTGATTCCCTTCCATTGTGTTAATATATATTCTATATTTCGGTTTAACATTTCAAAGAAAAAATGTTTATGTATGGATGTTGAAAGTTGGATGTCTTGCCTTCTTTTATTGCCTTCCATGATGGTATGTCAACTAATTCGTTAAAATATTACTGTGGCCATTTAAATTAAAAAAGAAACACTATTTTCTATTTTTCCATCGGTGCGAATGCGTACCTTCTTCACCTAATTTCGTATAACAGTGCATCTGAAATTGGATAACGTTTTAATTCCCGTTGAAGGATACTGTGTAATAATTAGATTGATATGAGTATAACATGTGAAATATATATTTTACAATAACATGGTAGAAGCGAAGGCTTCTAAATTTTCGATTGTAAAGGTTTATACTATTATAGATCTAGTAGATCCTTGGTATTTGTTTAAAAATGAAATAATCATCTGTTGTCATCAAATATGTAAAGTTTTTGTATGATTTCTATCATTTGGCATTTCGCTATACTAAATCTAGATAGTATAAATTTAAATGCACTTTATCAGTTTGTAATGTTTTTGGATACAATGTTCATTCTCGAGACGTCTAACATACTAATACTTCCTGAAAGTTCACTGTTTCGAATTTAAGTTGTTTGGATATCAAATGATCGAAATGATTCCATATAAGCTTTGATTGTTTTAAAATCTCCAGTTATAGTAATTATTTTCCTAGTTTTATCAAGTATGTTGGTGCATGTAGTTCTGTCTGAGATTCCATTGGGTGAGATACACATATTTGTTATCCTTAAGTTAGTTACTTTCTTCCACAACTAAAATTTGAGGATTTGTTTGTGAATTTGGACAGTAGGAAATTTTATCTTAACAAGTTATAAGATTATATGTGGGTTAAAGATGAGTAATATTATTTTCTTTAATTTATTGATTTATTTATTTACGAACATAATTCTAGATGGATCTAAACGGCAGTTTACACGGTAATAATAATAATAATAATAATAATAATAATAATAATAATAATAATAATAATAATAATGAGAAGGAGGAGGAGGAGGAAAGTAGTAGAAGAAGAAGAATTGAAGATAGCAATATAAGCAATAACAAGAAAGGTTGACAATAAATGACTAAGTTTGTCCATTAAAATGGCATTGTATTGCAGAGCTATATCCAGCTTCACAATTAAATAAATCTACGGGTGTAAGTGGCATTTCACTGTGTAATTGAGAAAAGCTGTAGACATTGACAGTCTAGGTCGTACTATATGAAAAATATCCATATTACTTGTTTGTATGAATGGTATTCGGCAATATAATTCTGAGAGTAGCGTT
The DNA here is from genome assembly GCF_964235325.1 of Thermobia domestica. Lineage (NCBI taxonomy): Eukaryota > Metazoa > Arthropoda > Insecta > Zygentoma > Lepismatidae > Thermobia > Thermobia domestica. Next base: position 262,683,686 of record NC_137456.1, read on the forward strand.
TTGGATCTGAGTTGGCCATGTGTGAGTTTGTACACATATTTGAGATTACTGATTTTATGACGAGTATCAGGTAGGTTTCCTCTGAAATGTTTGCGTGTTCCGTTAGAGAATGTTTATGCTATTTTTATTTGCACCCATTATCTATGTTGTCTAGATAATATCACTACTTCATTGATGGTTTTCTGAAGGTAGTTCATCCTATTGTTAGTTGTATTATTTACTTACTATTTTTTTTACTTCTGTACTGTGTAGTTTCTGCTAAGAAACAGGCTCAAGATCTAATTCAGTGTTTTTATGTTTCGTTGTTTGTGTTCTAATGTACATTTTTAGCTTGGATACTTTCACCCAATTTCTTCATCGGTTTCGTACTATTTGTGTCGTATTGGCTGTAAGATGGAGGAGAATTTCTCCTTAAGTCGGAAATTAGCGTATGATATTTACGGCTTTTTTGCCATAATGTATAGGTGTAATCTTCGAAAAAGTTCAATTTTATATATATCTCTGTGATTATTTAAATGCTTCAGAGTTTGAAACATACATGATATTTAATAACTTCCGCTGCTTTTTCTCTAGCAGCTAAAATGAATCATCAACATCCGGATTTGTGAGAATTACTCTGGTATTTATTTTTTCGTCTTCCAGCATTTGTGTCTAGTTGGGCTTATCGTTTCAACTTGATAATCAACTATCCACTAGTTGAAATAGCATATCCCCAACTGTATCCGTTGGGTTGACAATAGAACCATTTTTATTGTTGCAGTTCGAGATAATTATATATATTTTTTATATTTTCATTGTCAAATCGATTTTAATTTTCATATAATTTCTTTTGTAGAAATATTTTTCTGGCACCATAGACTGTATATGAAACAGAATTTTGCGAAATTTAATGATAAGAATTAGAGGTTTTTCGCGGAAATTTTACTGATAGTTCCAAGAATATATACCATGTACTCATGGAGCAATTTTGCGAAATGCGGCCTTAGAAAAGAATTCGGGAGTGCATTGCGTAACTAGTCAAATTGAACTTACAACAACATATTAAACAACATACACGTTAAATATTTTCCCTCAACTTTCTTACTTCCCTGCAAAAGATTGGTATTCTATTAGATCATAATAAAGAAAACCGTTACATTCAATACAATATTTAAGTTAATTTGAGACCGGCTTTTTCCTAAAGATGAGAGATGCCACATGTTCACTCATACTAAATAATAGCAAAATTAGTAGGGAAATGTAGTAATGAGAAATATGAAATGGAATAAAGCCTGTAGTTTTGGATATTTCTAACGGGAAAGGTATTTTCTAGTAATTCCGACATTATTTCCGAAGCCAGCATTAGACGAACGTCTTTCGTTCAACACTTTATGCATGCTTGTTAGTAAGTTCAGCGAGAATATCCGTAAAATAAATTTTAAGAAAAAAAATATGTCTTTTTAAAGTTCGAAATAGACCTATTGCTTACGGTTAGAGGCAGTCAAGAATTAAAAGGAAAAAAGGAAACAAATTGTCTCCAAAATTAGTATATTGTAATATCCTATATGATGTTGTAAGCAAACAGTTCCACACACCAGTGTTTACAAATACGACTACGTGGTTCGGCAAGATGATCTCTCACCAGATGGATCTACAATCACATGCAGACGACGGTTTATGACCCTTTCCACGGAGCAGAAGACATCGGAGCAGGAGCGCCACCGCCACCCAAACGTCCCTATAAATTGGATGGACGAAGACAAGTAGATACCACGATGCCAGTTTTCTGGTGACCCTCCTCTGGTGTGTTACGGGACTTTTGGAGTAACCTAACCCCGTGCCTCTTTTCTGCTGCAGGACTACGCCTATCCTATCTCCTGGCTTAGCCTGCTACGGGGCTCTGTCTGGGAATCCTAACCTCAGCCGTTTAGCCTGCTACGGGCTCATTTGGCCACTTAACCCGCTTCTGCTTGCTACGGAGCATTGGTTCCTTAATTCTCCTCTGATTAGCCTGCTACGGGGCTCTGTGGAGATCCTGTCTGCGTCCTTACGGTTAAAGACTACCTATTTTTAATTTTTCATATTAGAGAGATTATTTTGTATTGTATTTTGTAAAAATACTTTCATAGTGGAAGTTTTTACAATAAAACTGGTAGTGGGAGTCATTTTCCGTAGAGTTTGCGCACGCAATCACCATTATGATTATGCCACTGACATATTCCTGAGAAATGATTACAATCTTTATCACACGTTTCATTGAGATTCTGAGACTTTCAAGAATAATGTCATGAATTCATCCACGATTTAGGTGACTGTCGCTGTTTTTGGTTTACGTGCAAGCGGAGAACTTCTGTTGACAACTTGTCATATTTAAACTGTACTACTCACTTCCTCACATTTTCATATGACGGGGAAAAGTCCCGTAGTAATTACTGATTTCCTCATGAAATTGCTTCCGTCACATTCCTTCATGGAACAAAAATTTGATGACAACTCTGATCTCGTTGTTCGCAAAATTTGCGGTTGATCACACATGATTATGTGTGAAGGATAAAAATCTCAGTAAGAATTTCGTTATTAATATGAAAATTTGTTTTTGGAACATACATGTTCTTTAAAGCTCTACAATTTCACCGCTGTGCTTGCACTCCTGGGTTAGGCTCGGCTAGTGATGGGTAAATTCCAGGGAAGATATTTTTCAGGAATATTCCCTTGGAATATTCCCGGAAAGATTCCTCAAAATGGGAATTTTCCGATACTTTATGTACAATCACAAAAAAAAAAATTGTATACTATTACTATATTCCGATTTCAAAGTTAAATTCGTTTCTATATCACAGTTTATTATTACTGTTTTCCCTAGAGGAGTCTTTAAAATGTATATTATGAACGGTATTATGTTTTTTATTAATATTTTATTATATTTAGAGAATACGTATAAATGTGTATTTATTTATAATATGTTCTATGCAAGTAAATATGTGGAAAAAATGGTATAGTTAGTCCACATACTTTTAAACCGTTAAACAGTTTAAATTTATATGTAAGTGGGTTTTCTAAACTTGACTAGTATTGACATTATAAACATGTTAATTTTTTAAGTGTTATAAGCAAATAAGGTTAGGTAAGTGCCAGAAGACTTGTGTACCATCATTTTATCAAAATTTGGCAATAAGCATTTATGTTCACAATATTTGCAACATACTGACTTATATTTAAAATTTTGCACGTAACATTGTTACACAGGACCTTTCCTCCTAACCCTTTTCTCGAAATTTCCATGCGTTAATTTACATGTAAGAGAAGTCCGAATACCTCTTCAAAAATTTGAAATGAAATGAAATGAAATCTTTGAGTTTTACGTCCCACGGTTATGCCGGTTAGGCTAAAGGAGACGGTGATGATGAGTAATGAATGAAAATGGTGGAATGAAGAAAGTGGGAGAAAACGGGAGAACCCCGAGAAAACCCACGCACACGGTGTTTGTGCACCACAAAGTTCACTTGGCGGGGGCTGGGATCGAACCCGGGACCCCAAGCACCAGAGGTGAACGCTCTACCACTGAGCCACCGCGGCCCCTTCAAAAATTTGAGTCAGAGAGAGGAGACATACGGACGTCTATTACTAACGATGGTACTTCACATCTATTTCTGCGTAATTCCTACATAACTTTACAAATTGGTTTCTTTTCATCATTTGCAAATTAGTACTTTCCTACTTTTTAGTGCAAATGGAAATGGAACTTAAATATCATATTCTTAGTTATATAAAGTATAGTCAATAACCTTTAAAGTTTTTAATCTCCAAATTATTTAAAACCTAAAAGCAAATCATAATAAATGAAAATATAGTAACTAGTCATACGGTTCTTATAATTTGGAAGATAAAAGTAAAGAAATGGAAATAAATTCCTTCCCGGGAATTCATATGCCAAGGGGGAAAACCCGGGAATATTCCCATTTTTTGTTTTCCTTCCCACCGGAAATATTCCCACTGCCCATCACTAGACTAGGCATTTATCATCAGCCACTTGTATTTTATAAGAACAAAAAAAATTGTTGTCAATCAAGACATTATCAATTTATTTCTAAAGAACACTGAAAGAACGTTCTGCTAATTGAATACCTGTATTTGAACAAAGTGTTTCGAAAATATCTATTTAAATTTTGTCCATATTCATACATCTTACAATATTATTAGTGTTTCATGAAAAAGAATATATATCCAAAATGAGACATTACCAGTCCAGAAATATTGTTGATCTGAAAAAAGCGATATCGGTGGGAGTAATTCTTATTGCGCAATCATCTATAAATCGAAAAAAAAAAATAGTTTGTAAGCGTAAAGGTTTTGAGAAAATCGAGAAAATGATCTTTCCTGCCACTGTAAAAGTACGTCATTCGCTCCAAATAATTAATATGGTTGTATTCTGTCAGAAAATATTCTTCATTTGTATACTGTATATGTACAAAAAATATATTATTTATTATGGACACCTTCTCTTAATGGCGCAACACGTATTTCTAACAGAGATTTAGGTACCCCTAACTTTGACCCATATACTACTATAAAATATTTTATTAGTAAGTACAGCCTATCACGATTTAATTTAAGAAATGGGAACAAGAAAGATCAGTGCAATAGCCTGAACCTTTCATTTAGACACATTAATTGTTAAACATTATTTAAAAGGACGAGTATGTATTAGTTTTCTTTTCCTGTTGACTTATTTCAACTTAAATAAAAGGTACGGACCCAATAACTAAACGTTCTCGCTCCTATTCCTTAAACTAAATCATGTAGTGCTGCAGGCTCTAAAGAAACATTTTCTTGTGAAATACGAACAAAATCATAATTCAATTCGAAAGAAAACTCATCCCCGAAAATAAATTAACAGTTGCCGATTTTTCCATAAGAAACAACTTATATCACTTTTACGGTTATTATTGAATTTTATTTTTAAAGTATCAAAATCGCGTGAGTGGTATTTTACGAAATTGTCAAACAAATCACCCAAAGTAAGTTTTACAATTAAGTAAACTGTTACTTTCAGACGTAAGAAGAACATTCTCTCCTGTAAGATCTCATATAAAATTTTATTTTAAAATTTGATTGAGATAAGTGGAATTGTAAGGCCCCTTAGGTGAGTGTAAATCAGGACGAACGGACTAACAGACGGACATATGTCAAAAAATCACTCTTTCGGTAACTATGGGCTATGAAACGCGATAATTCGTTCAAATTTCGAATTCCATTTTCTCCCAACCACCATACAATCCAATCATCCCAATCTTCTTTCGTCGCTAAAAAGTAAAAATGAAAATGAGGGTAAAACATCTTGATAAAATACTCAATCGCAGAAGAAGAATAACCCGAACATTATCATGGAGAGTTGTCACAATATTATATATTGTAAAACTTTGACTCGTATAGATTATAGGTAGAGCGTTTAATAAAAAGAGCGTCCGAAATCGACTCCCACTACCAGTTTAATTATAAAAACTTCCACTATAAAAGTATTTTTTTTTTTTCAAAATATTATACAAAATAATCTCTCTAATAGAAAGGTTCAAAATAGGTAGTTTTTGACCGTAAGGTCGCAGACAGGATCTCCACAGAGCCCCGTAGCAGGCTAATCAGATCGGAATTAAGGAATCAATGCTCCGCAGCAAGCAGAGGCGAGTTAAGTGGCCAACAGAGCCCCGTAGCAGGTTAAGCCAGGACATAGGATGAGCGTAGTCCTGTAGCAGAATAGAGGCCTGGGGTTGTGTTAGAACAGAAACAACGAAACACAAAAAGACTGAATTAGATCTTGAGCCTGTTTCTAAGCAGAAACTACACAGTACAGAAGTAAAAAATAGCAAGTAAATAATACAACTAACAATAGGATGAAATACCTTCAGAAAACAATCAATAAAGTAATCATATTATCCAGACAACATAAATAATGGGTACAAATAAAAATAGCATAAACATTCTCTAACGGAACACGCAAACATTTCAGAGGAAACCTACCTGACACTCGTCATAAAATCAGTGATCTCAAATATGTGTACAAACTCACATATGGCCAACTCAGGTCCAAAACGCTACTCTCAGAATTATATTTCCGAGTATCATTCATACAAACAACTAATATGCATAATTTTGATATAGTACGACGTAGACTGTCAATAGCTCAATTCTCTCTGTTTTACAGGTTTCCTAAATTACACAGTGAAATGCCACTTACATCCGTAGATTTATTTAATTGTGAAGCTGGATATAGGTCTGCACTACAATGCCATTTTAATGGATAAACTTTATCCAGTTATTGTCAACCTTTCTTGTCATTGCTTATATTGCTATCTTCATTTTCTTCTTCTTCTACCCTTCCTCCTCCTTTTTCTCCTCATTATTATTATTATTATTATTATTATTATTATTATTATTATTATTATTATTATTATTATTATTATTATTATTATTATTATTACCGTGTAAACTGTCATTGAGATCCATCTAGAATTATGTTCGTAAATAAATAAATGAATAAATTACAGAAAATAATATTACTCATTTTTAACCCACATATAATCTTATAACTTGTCAAGATAAACTTTCCTACTGTCCAAATTCACAAACAAATACTCAAATTTTAGTTGTGGAAGAAAGTAACTAACTTAAGGATAACAAATATGTGTAACTCACCCAATGGAATCTCAGAGAGAACTACATGGACCAATATACTTGATAAAACTAGGAAAATAATTACTATAACTTGAGATTTTAACTTTCTTTCAGTACTATGGAATGCAGGGGATAACAGAGAATTCTTAGAATGAATAAAAGAAATAAGTAATTAAATTACTTAATAGCGATTGATGGTACGTCAATTAGAATTGTCAAAGACAATCCTTCAGCGTCGGATATCACATAGTAAACCAGAACATGTATTTAGAAATAAATTGGCAGGTACTCTCTGACTCCTTTGGTAGCGAACAAACCATGTAACACGACCGATTATTGATCGCCCGTTTTACATTTTTTAAATTTTTTTTTACTTTTAGTGGTACCGTAAATTTTCTTCTTTCCGTCTGGATAGCGACTGTTTCTTGTTAGGTTCTCCGCAAATTATGCGTGCGAATCGGATCAGAGGCGAAAATACGAAACATTTTCGAAGGTAGCTTGGGGACTGCGCGCGAGAGTAGTGTTAGACCGACGCTATGATTTCTAACAGGACGGCGGAAAAAATATCATCAACGCTATTCCATCGGCGTAAAGAAAATTGAAACAATGCCAAAATCTAGTGATTCTTGTGACTTTAATAATACAATTTCAAAAATTATATCGTGCACCTATTGAGGTAAGATTCTGGTAATCAATTTGAGCCAAGCACTGGAGATTGTTTAATGAAGAAAACTGGTCTGTTGGACACACCATGTTGGGCTATGCTTTGTGGAATTTAGAAAGTACAACGATTCGTCTTAAGAAATAGTGAAAATTGATATTGAGGAGTCCTTCCCTTTGGTAAAAGTTAAAAGTTTCGGGCTACAAATTAACATAATAGAAATTATAGGGGCTTGGCTCGTAAAGGTATATTTATCTGTGAGAGTGTTATGTCATGTTAAGAGTGTAAAATGCCTGGGAAAATGTTATACAATTTTAACATGGGTTTCTAATTCGGTGTGCTCCCTCCCTTAAGCATTTCAAAGGGCTCCCCGCGATGTAGTCGTTAATCTTGTCTATTATCACCAGTCTTCACATTATTTGATCAGAATGAAGGGTGTAACATAATCTTTTTTTTTCCTTCCTGGAGCACATTGTTCGAAGTGAGTAACATGATGTTTTGATCAGAGGTTGGCAGTGGTTATTGTTTTGAATAGGTGTTATAGTATTGGTTTTCTTATACATATCAGGACATACGTGTGTGTATTTTCAACTAGTGAGCTTGCATTCTCTCACGTGCCAAAGCAAATGTGTTATTTTGTTTATAGATGTTCCAATTATAAATTTTCGCCTTAGATTTGGTTAGTAACATAAAGTTAATAAAATCGAAATAGCAAAGAATACGAATACGTAATATTTCGGATTGTTTGGACAAACAAATTACAGTAGTCCCTTTCTTAAACGTCCTACGGTTAGTGCACTTCCGTTCACCGTCCTAGTAAATATAAAGAGTCGAAGAAATTGAAGATGGCAATTCTGTTGTTTTTCCTCTTTTTCAATAAAGTAGTTACCTAAATTTGGAGAGGTTCTGTTTAGGCATAGGCCTGACGACCTATTTAAGACGGAAACTTGATTCCGTTATAACTGTAGTGCACTGTATAAATCATGACTGGAAATTTTCACTTATATATATTTTTTTTTATTAGCTAACATTATATCTTTGTGTATGTATTATGCAAAGTTTATAGACCTGTGGAACTAAGTATCTCCCATAAACATTACTTCATTGCATAGAAGGCGAGGGAAGTAGATAATATCTCGGGATCATATTTTTTTTTCCTAATATAAAATTTATGGTAATTCTATAGTAGTTACGATCGTGTCCTGGGTTTATTTATTTTACGAATTTAACATTCCCCTTTATCTTTTCTCTCTTTACCTAAGATGCAACTACACTAGATTTAAAAGGTCTATATTTCTTTTATAAGAAGATTTTTATTTATATAAATACCGATACATCATATATTCACTCATTCATTTATTTATAGTCTCATATTTACTTATAACAATATTAGCTATTTTTTGTGCAGAAGTTAAGTTTATTCTAGTTACTTCGTACATGTGAAGGTGCGAGTTTCTTCCTTAGTCGTCGTCGTCATATCGTGTCAACGTACTACTCTCTAGTTTTTTTTAACGCGCTTATATCTTCCTGTCAGTCCTAACACCCATTATTGCCTGTGGTTTGTCTTTAATATATCCAGAGTTCAAGTAGAGTGGATTGCCTGTTTTAATCTCCTTCGAGGCTTTGATAACTGGTTTATGCGTACGAGATGAGCTCCGGAAATGAATATAGTTATGATATTGTCTGAGTTTAGTACATAAACATTATCACACTCATCAAAACATCACACACTACACAAACACACATACCGCATCATATGTATATCACAGTAACATCTAAAGTTAATCCTCATTCGATACATACATACATACACTTTAATACAATTATATAAACGTTAAACAAGAATTACATAGGATTACACACATTACATTACATGGATATTTTATTTTTTTTCTTTCCACGAATATTCACCTTTAGCAAAGAAAACGTATTTATATATATAGACGTATAAAGTGGTAAAAATTAAATCCTACATTTGATATTTAGACTTTAGGGACATTCGGATTTCGAGCATGGATGAAGGTTTACGTTATCTGTTATTTCGTGTTTACTGCCATTGAGCGGGTCGATACCTGCATGGTAATGCTTTGTCACCTTTTCGGAAATAAATGGTATTCTAGTATTTTTTTTTATTCCAAGCTACTTGACCATATCTAGTATATTAGTACTAGTCTATAGAATGGTTTTCTTTATTTGAGGAGTTATTCACATTTTCTTGTATTTTGTTTTTCTTAATTTCTTATTTTAGTTAGACGTTTTATAAACATGTTAGCTTTGCTATTTGCGGTCGGCGACTGATCTTTCAAGATAAGCCGATACTAAGAATGTCTTGTCGTCGTATCCCCCTCCTCTTTTTCTTTTATGTGAATTCAAATATATTGCTGCCGTTAGAGGAGTTATACTGAAAATAGCTCATGAAGACTGAACCACGATTTGGAAATTTCTCTGTTTTAGAATTGTTCTTAGAGCTATATGATTTATTAGATATTAATAAGAGTATCCATATGGAAAATGTCCTGATGACGGCTGAAACGTGAGTTAAAATATTAGAGATTTTTTTTTTTTACCAGCAGTTTTGCTTAAAGAACTTCGAGATCCCGGCCTGCCTAGCAGGGTATAATTCCTTAAAATTTATTCTCTTTTAATCCCCGTTTTGTTTTGTCCCTGCCCTAATTTTGTTTCGTCTTAATAAATTAATAACTTTCTTCCCATTAATTTGGAACTAAATTATATTAGTACGCGAACATAAAAATTATTAAAAGGAAGGATTTAAAATTAAATAACTTAAATTCTGAATATTCAGCCACTCATTTAAGAATTAAGAAATATTCAGGTAATAGTCTGGCCAGAGAAATCGATTTTTTTTTATTTTATGATTGGAAAGAGTGTTTTATTATGCTTACAAATATGGTTACATGTCAGGTTGACTTTGTGGTTTGTGAAACTATATGTTCAATGGAGTATGATGTTTATTTCAGTAGAAAGCTGTATGTAGTCGGTGTCAGATAGGGTCGGCCTGAGATCTTGTGTTTATGATAATTTATTAAATGTTGCATTTGTATGAAGATGGAAATTAGATTTCGAGAGCGCTTCATAAATGGCAGGTTCTTTAGAAACTCCATATGTTTATAGTCACGGATGATAAAACATAAATGCTAAGTAGTATTTCATACATTTATGAATACGAAGAAATAATTGTAAAATAATTATGCCTCCGTGATGGGGTCTTTATAAGTATTTTTTTTATATTATCTTCGTTATACTTAGAATATTGTAAAGATAGATCGTGATCTGGTGAGTTTCTCGAATTTCCTACCACGTTGTTTTGTTCTCTCGACTATAGCCATCCCTCTGTAGATAATATATATATGTAAATTAAATGAAACTTTACAACTTTGTAAAGCTAGGTCCCTTCTCTGATACTGCAATTATTAAACTTTATCAGCTTTGAATTAACGAACTGTTTTGTAACTGGTAACGAAACGCAATGCTTTCATACCATAAGCCCAAGTCATTCTGTCTGTACCTAAAGGAAAGTTGTGAAATGAAATCGAAATGGGAAGGTTCACATGTATTTCATACGAAGGATAAAATTATTCGTAAAAGATCACTATTAAACCAGAGAGAAGAAATGACTATTTTGGTTTTAAAGTTAATCACGGCAAGGCAATATTATAATATTTCAGTTCTTGTTCATGGAAGATAAGTAAGGTGAACTGCGGAACTACTTAGCCATCTTTGGATATCTTCAACTTTTACTCTGTTTTGCCTTACCTCAGTGCATATGTACTTAAAGTACGAGAAGTGGAAAGTTTGACTAAGTTATTTATAACATAATAAGTTTCAAGCTATTTCAAATCCTAAAGTATTTAATTTTCGATATACAGTGATATCTTCTTCAGTGATATGACGATATGTTAACTCAGCTTCAGACATACAGTCATTCGTTTTAAAGTCTTTCCGTTTCGATGAGGATATAGTTGACCACTTTCATTGCTTTTGTGCCCCTGAAGTGAGAATAAATTGATAATGGAAGGTGTTTCTAGTAGTAACAAAATATTTTCAAGTCTTACGTTTCAACGGCGAATGAGAAAAAAATATTGCGACATATTACCGTTATTGTCCGGAGATTCTATGATTCAATATGATTCTACATCCTAAATATCATACTAGACAAACAAAATAAAATTACACGATGTGGACAAATTAAAACTACCTATTTTGATTATAAAACAAACTTTATTCTGACCCACGTTATTGTATGTTATTTTTTTCCTTTTTCGTTGTATTAAAGTTTGTAAACAATTTAATTATTTTGAGTACTAAACAGCGAAAACATAATATAAAGTAGAAAATTGAGAATTGGGACAAAGTGATTTTAAATATATATATATTGAGGAGATGAAGAAAAATATGTGAAGAATTTCAAAACGTATTCCGAGAATGTATATAAACATTTAAATTTCGTACTTAAAGCTATATAAACTTTAATATTCTAGTTAATGTTGTTCGAGTTACTGTTTGTTTTTTTCAGTTTTATGTAATAAAATCATATATATCTTGTATTTTAATCCATTTTATTTGACTTATAAAAATACTAGATACTGCCTTTACCTCTGATATGGTTCAAAGGTTCTAGATTTAACTGATGTTTCTAATAATCTTGTTCTATCGTTAGTTAATGACAATGTGCTCCGAAAAAAAAAATCGTTTACTTTGTGGATATCTACATGTGTTGGTAACTGTTTTATTTAGGTACCCACTGGAATTCAAAATCAATTACTTAACCACGAACACGCGGAAGGAAGGTCTCAGAAATTTCTCGACTTCGTCAATATTTACAACACATTGGAAACTTATATTTCCCTTTTTTATTTCAAAATTCAAAATTAATTTTTTTTTAAAATTTCATTTTGTGGTACTAACTCCCCTCTTCAATTCTTCTTGAGGCAGCACGGTCAGTTTTCTTTAATATTTTGGTTATCGAAATTCAGTTTTTCTTTAATATTTTGGTTTCTAAATTTCTAATTATCCTTAGGTAGCTAGATTATAGTTACCTTAGCGACGAAACAAATCTCGATAGGAGAAAAGAAGTGGGAGGTTAGTAACACATAAATTGGCGACCGTAAACAGGATGCGTTTCCTTAGCAACGGTGCTTGTTACTATGATAACGGGCACCTTGCTTAAAACAAACCGAGAATTAAATCTCTGAGAAATGTGTTGTAAATTTCTTCGTCGTTAGAGAATTCGTAACCTTTTAAAGTAATATGTTAATTTTTACATCTACGTGAAAAATGTGAGACTGGTGGATACTATATTGAGACTGCGTCATGGGTATAGCTCGAAATGCCTGGGGAGGTGCACTTATGTAAGAGAAAGTAAAAGGTTACGTTTACAAACTAATTTTGTATTAAGTTTTGTCATTGTGTATATTAAATAGAAAAGATGGCTACAAATGAAAATAGTATGTCGGGAAATGGGGAAACTCACGATAGTGAAGGAAGGAGGTACGCATGCTGTAACGTCCCGTACAACGAAGAAAGTACAATGGACAGAGGAAGAGTAGTGGAATGTATAGACTGTAGGCGTTGGTATCATTTCCTCTGTTTGACTTCTCCGAACACAACCAGTATCAATGCGATCCTAGAGGATAGTGATTTTGGTTGGCTATGTGAAGCCTGTAGTAGGAAGAAGTCACATGAGAAAAGTATAGAGGGTCGTACAGACGGCTCAGAGGACCAAGTGAGTCCCACTGCAGCATCGACTCCTATCCATAGTCAAGGTTCTAAGCAGAACGGAAATGACATGGAAATTTTTATGGCTAGAATAACACAAATGTTGGCTGCTACCAACGCAGCGATTGCCTCTTCTAATGAGCAACTAAGACGAGACATTAGTACTGCCAATGCAAATTTAAGTCAAGAGATTAACACTGTCAGTGCTAATCTTAATACCAAATGCGATTCGATCACGATCTCTCTCCAGACACTTTCTTCTCAGCTTGAGGCTGTAAAGATTGAAACACGTGAAGAACTTACAAGGGAGATAACGAATGTAAATAATAAATTTGCAGTAGTTGATTCACGTATAGATATATGTACCGGTAGTATCTCTTCTTTGGAAGAAAATATACAAAAGGTAGAGAACCAGTTAAGCGCTCACGATTTCCTGTTACAGGCCGTACCCGGCAGGTTTTCCAAACATGATGAGAAACTTCAACAACATGAGGAATCGATTACTAGTTTACGAATACATGTGGCTGAATCCGATGATAGGAATAAAGTTGCATTTGCTAATTTGAATACTAAAATTCATGCTCTTGAACTCAAAGTCAAAACAAGCAACCCAGAGAGGGTTGGAGAATCGGGAATTCCCCATAAGCGAGCACATTTCAGTGTGAGCGAACCTAACGTCTCTTCTGCAGAGGACTCACCTCTCTCTCTGAATCTTAGTGATTCTAGAAATGTAAATATACCTGTCAATACTAAAATCAGTACTCCTACTTTAACGGAAGTTAGTCCCAGAATGACTCCGTTGCCCTACTGTAAACCAGTGTGGCAAACTAGTCACTCTACTGCTCCTCACTATCAAGCTCCAGTATTAGAGAATTATAGCGTGAATACTTCGGTATTCAGTTTTGGGAATTCTTCAAATTGTGGTCCGGTTTATCCTACGTCTACGGCTTCATACGCTGGCTATCCTGCCTCCAGTCAGGTAGTCTACAGTGAAGGTATCCCTCGATCATATCCGTATGGCACAGGAGGAAAATACCCAGGTTACTCTGTAAGATTGAAGGATTTGGATAAGTTTCCTGTTTTTAGTGGGGATATTTCTCCTGGGATTCCCAGGCGATTCTTACGCCAACTAGAACGTTGCTTGGAAATGTATCCGCTGACAGATGCTGAACGAATTCAGACAATAGAAAAATGTTTACTACGTTACGCCGAAGCCTGGTTTCAATCTGTAAAGTATAAGATTAAAACCTATGATGACTTTGTAAGATTATTCAAGGAGATGTATTGTAACGACCGTATCGAACGTTCCCAGAAAAGAACTCTTCAGTCTCAACGATATGATAAGAATAAACATTCATCACTGTTAGATTTCGCTTGGAACCTAGTGGAAATGTATTTTTCAATTACTGATAATCCGAACCCGGCTGAGATTATTGATATCGTATTGAACTGCCTTCCACCTGAGGAAGCACGTTCTATATCTACTCATCTTTGTACTGATATTAACGAATTGTTATCAAGAATTGCAGCACTCTCGCCTCAGAAAACGAGTTTCGAAAATAGGCCCCAACCAAGACGATATTATGCTAGACAGGCTAAAGTTATGAAAGCGCCATCTTCAACTGTAGAAACTAGCTGTCAAACGGATTTCCTGACTTACACTCAAGCTGGTTTGAGATACCCTAGCAATTTCAGTTTTGACCAGAATAATTATGAAAGTCGTAATAATAGTGGATCGAGGCCGGCCCCGAACTTCAATAGGGGTAATGGTCGTTTCAATTCGTACAGAGGAAGGCCTAGAAGAAGTGGAACACCATTCGACCGGCGAAATGTCAATCATCAAACCGAACAAAGTACTGGTGAGAGTAACAATAGGTCGAATGGACGACATTCGACATCAAACCTCAGAGGGGAAAGGCGAGAAGAGCCCAAAATTACCATCATGACTAGTGAAAGCGAAACCCCAATCAAGTCGTCAAACTAATAACGCAGTCTCTTTTGATTATGGGGGAAGATGACTGCGATGAACGAAAGATCCCCATTGATAATACTAACAATAATAACGTAGATCAGAAACTGGAAAAAGACGTACACTTTTCGGAAAACCAACTTTCGAAACTGAATTTGGATTCGTTTGTTCAATTTAAAGTAAATTTCGTGGTGGAAGAAGAGCCCAAAGTCGATAAAGAAGAATATTTCTCAACATCTCCTGTAGTCAAAGGTACTATAGGGGGAGTATCCTTAAAATGCCACATAGATAGCGGTGCGGAGGTCTGTATAATGGATTGGGAGGTTTGGAATCAGTTAAAGAAGCGTTTTCCTTCAGCTAAACTCAGACCATACTCTGGCCTGACTTTAGGTGCTTTCGCTGGTACAGAGAAGTTCGCTATACAAGGAGTACAAAATTTCAACATTAATATTCAAGATCATATCTTCGAAATTCCCATGTTTGTGATAAAATACTTGAGAACAGATATTATTTTAGGTTGTCCATTTCTAAATAAGTTCAAAGCAGTAATTGATCGAGATCGCAAAGAAATGAAGCTTCAAGACAGCTTGGGAAATGTCATAATAGTCCCAACGGATCAACCGAATATTCTCTTTGTCACAGTTCCCTTCAGTGAGATTGGAGTAAGTCTACCAGAGCGGCCAGTGAAAAGGGAGCCTATGATTGAACCCATTATATTGTGTCAGAGTGCTACGGCGGAGTTATCGGCACAAGAGGAGGAAAATGAGGCTACCAATACTGATGCCTTACCCGGGGCTGAAGGCAGTGTCACGGAGGAGGATATTGATTCTTACCTAAAGACGCGAGATGATTTAAGTAAATGGGTAAAAGATGACCTTCGAAGCCTTTTAATACAATTTAGAGATTTATTTTCTGAATATCCGAAGAGGGTGAACGCGCCGCCTTACAAAATACAACTCAAGGACAAGGAACCGGTAGTGGGTCCCTATTATACCGTACCTCAGGCCATGCAGGCTGAGTTCGAAGTTGAGCTGAATAAGTGGCTTCGACTTGGGATTGCCAAGGAACAGATGTCCCCGTACCGTAACCCAATTCATGTGGTCAGAAAAGCCTCTGGTGGAGTACGCCCTGTTTTAGATCTTCGAGCTACGAATCAGAAAGTAGTCTCTCCTCAGGTGCAGGTCGAACCAATCACGGAACTTCTACATCGAGTAGCACAAGCCGAATGGTTCAGTAGTTTCGATTGTTCCTCTGCGTACTATGGCATTAGTCTCCATTCCGAATCTTACGCTTGTACTAGCTTTCTCTACAAAGGTCGACAGTATGTGATGACAGTATTACCTCAAGGGATTAAATCCGCACCAGCAATTTTCCAACATGTCATGCATCAGTTCTTTGGTTCAACAACTAGGTCTTTCGTCATTTTGTATTTAGATGATGTTTTAATCAAAAGTCAGGCCGAGGAGGCGCACCTGAACCACTTAGCCACTGCTTTTAATATTTTTAAGAAGGCAAACTTTTCACTTAACTTTAAGAAGTGTAATTTCTTTCTACGCGAAATCAAATTTCTAGGACACATTGTTAGTGGAAAGTTAATTAAAGTAGATCCTAAACACAATGAAGCGATTCGATGTTTTCCTGTGCCTAAAACCAGAAAAGCATTGAGAAAATTTTTAGGCCTCGTAAACTGGAGGAGGAAACATATAAACAACTTTTCACAATTAACATCCAAGTTATACGATCTCCTCAAGAAAGATCGGAAATTTGTTTTCGACGAGGAGACTTTGTCATCTTTTTATAAGCTAAGAGAGATAATGAGCCAACCACCAGTATTGAGCCAGCCTGATTTCTCTCTCCCATATCACATTCAAAGTGATGCCTGTATGGAGAATCTCGCAGGCTTGCTTTCACAATACCCGCCTGAAAGAGATGAACCGAACGTTATTGGGTATGCCAGTCGACGTGTAAAACCTTTTGAATTATCCCTTTCGATTTTTCAACTCGAGCTACTTGCTGTGTTGTTCCTTTGCGAACACTTCGAGCAATACATTATGGGTCGGACAACTTATGTGCACACCGACAACGCTGCCATCACTCATGCTTTTACCTTGAAAAGTCTTGAACCCCGCACGACTCGTATATTATTAAAACTACAGAAATTTGACCTAATATTTGATCATTGGCCTGGGAAAAGAAATTTTGTAGCCGACACATTGAGTCGGTACCCACCCGAAGTTTTCGTTGAGTCCGAGACTCACTATGTCAATTTCCTTTTTGTAAAAGACTTTGCGGATATAAATTTGGACGATTTCAAAATTAAGCAGGAACGGGATGAACTTTGTATGAAATTAAAAGCACAATTAGCGTCTGGTAATACAGACAAAATTGCGTGTCAAACGGGTTTATTGTATGTCAAAAATCCTCGTACTCTACGATGGCTTTTGGTGATCCCTCAAGCCTGTGTCAATGACATAATTAAGATTGTACACTCGAAAGGACACTTTGGAGTGCGGAAATGTTGGATATTGTGTCGCTCCGTCTTCTATTGGAGAAAACAAAAATGGACCATCAGAAGATACGTCCGTGATTGTGTAGATTGTGCCCAGACTAAATTCGCAACGCGAGCTGTGGCGAAGGAAGAATGTCACATTGAGTCTAGAGCTCCGCATATCAAGTTAGGTATGGACATAGTAGGGAAGTTGCCCCCTAGCCAAGGATATTACTACATACTATCCACGATAGACATCTATTCTCGATTTATCAGCTTTCTACCGTTGAAGACTGCCTATGCAAAGGAAATAATTACAACTTTAGAAAGGAGATATTTCCATATGGTCCCGTATCCTGCTGAGATAGTGACTGATCGTGGAGCACAATTTCAGTCCAAGAGATGGAA
This sequence comes from Thermobia domestica, assembly GCF_964235325.1. NCBI lineage: Eukaryota > Metazoa > Arthropoda > Insecta > Zygentoma > Lepismatidae > Thermobia > Thermobia domestica. The sequence goes on from NC_137456.1 coordinate 262,701,596, forward strand.
GGAGTACTGTACGAATCACGGCATTAAACATATCTTGACATCAAGTTATACTCCGAATTCAAACGGCTTGACCGAACGAAGTCACAAGGAATTAAATCGATTGATTAGATTGGAGTGCTACAATGACCATACTACTTGGACGAAACATCTGGTTAGAGTTCAGGAATTACTGAACCATTCATACTGTGACAGTGTAGGATGTGCACCAGCTGAACTCTTCTTCAATTACTCAGCAGTAGACACGTTCAGAAAATCATTCCCTTGGCCACCTGGATTAGATGAAGTAGATGACAGAAAGAAATACATTGAAATACACTCTGGGGAGAGAAAACAAATCCGTACCGAAGGCTGGCGTAGAAATTGAACTGAAGGAAGGCCAACTCGTAATGTTGAGAACTCACTTCCTATCTTCAGCTCAACAATATAAGATAAATAAATGGATGAAGTGTTATGCTGGACCATATTTCATCAAGAAGATACTCAAGAACTGTGCCGTCTTACATACTTTAAATGGAGAAAGCATAGGAACTCAGAATTTCCGGAATCTGAAGCTTTTCAACTGTTCCGCAGAAAAACGTGAAGAACTATTAAAGGACTACCCACTCTAATTGTATATGTATTTCAGGAGAACTCGTCCCACTGCTAATCTTCTGGCGCAACATGTCACCTTAGGATTTTTTTGGGAGATAGTGTATTGAAGCATTACTTTAAGAATAAAAGTAAAATATTACTTTTATTTTTAAAGGAGGCCGGTAGATGTAACACGACCGATTATTGATCGCCCGTTTTACATTTTTTAAATTTTTTTTTACTTTTAGTGGTACCGTAAATTTTCTTCTTTCCGTCTGGATAGCGACTGTTTCTTGTTAGGTTCTCCGCAAATTATGCGTGCGAATCGGATCAGAGGCGAAAATACGAAACATTTTCGAAGGTAGCTTGGGGACTGCGCGCGAGAGTAGTGTTAGACCGACGCTATGATTTCTAACAGGACGGCGGAAAAAATATCATCAACGCTATTCCATCGGCGTAAAGAAAATTGAAACAATGCCAAAATCTAGTGATTCTTGTGACTTTAATAATACAATTTCAAAAATTATATCGTGCACCTATTGAGGTAAGATTCTGGTAATCAATTTGAGCCAAGCACTGGAGATTGTTTAATGAAGAAAACTGGTCTGTTGGACACACCATGTTGGGCTATGCTTTGTGGAATTTAGAAAGTACAACGATTCGTCTTAAGAAATAGTGAAAATTGATATTGAGGAGTCCTTCCCTTTGGTAAAAGTTAAAAGTTTCGGGCTACAAATTAACATAATAGAAATTATAGGGGCTTGGCTCGTAAAGGTATATTTATCTGTGAGAGTGTTATGTCATGTTAAGAGTGTAAAATGCCTGGGAAAATGTTATACAATTTTAACATGGGTTTCTAATTCGGTGTGCTCCCTCCCTTAAGCATTTCAAAGGGCTCCCCGCGATGTAGTCGTTAATCTTGTCTATTATCACCAGTCTTCACATTATTTGATCAGAATGAAGGGTGTAACATAATCTTTTTTTTTCCTTCCTGGAGCACATTGTTCGAAGTGAGTAACATGATGTTTTGATCAGAGGTTGGCAGTGGTTATTGTTTTGAATAGGTGTTATAGTATTGGTTTTCTTATACATATCAGGACATACGTGTGTGTATTTTCAACTAGTGAGCTTGCATTCTCTCACGTGCCAAAGCAAATGTGTTATTTTGTTTATAGATGTTCCAATTATAAATTTTCGCCTTAGATTTGGTTAGTAACATAAAGTTAATAAAATCGAAATAGCAAAGAATACGAATACGTAATATTTCGGATTGTTTGGACAAACAAATTACAGTAGTCCCTTTCTTAAACGTCCTACGGTTAGTGCACTTCCGTTCACCGTCCTAGTAAATATAAAGAGTCGAAGAAATTGAAGATGGCAATTCTGTTGTTTTTCCTCTTTTTCAATAAAGTAGTTACCTAAATTTGGAGAGGTTCTGTTTAGGCATAGGCCTGACGACCTATTTAAGACGGAAACTTGATTCCGTTATAACTGTAGTGCACTGTATAAATCATGACTGGAAATTTTCACTTATATATATATTTTTTTTTATTAGCTAACATTATATCTTTGTGTATGTATTATGCAAAGTTTATAGACCTGTGGAACTAAGTATCTCCCATAAACATTACTTCATTGCATAGAAGGCGAGGGAAGTAGATAATATCTCGGGATCATATTTTTTTTCCTAATATAAAATTTATGGTAATTCTATAGTAGTTACGATCGTGTCCTGGGTTTATTTATTTTACGAATTTAACATTCCCCTTTATCTTTTCTCTCTTTACCTAAGATGCAACTACACTAGATTTAAAAGGTCTATATTTCTTTTATAAGAAGATTTTTATTTATATAAATACCGATACATCATACATTCACTCATTCATTTATTTATAGTCTCATATTTACTTATAACAATATTAGCTATTTTTTGTGCAGAAGTTAAGTTTATTCTAGTTACTTCGTACATGTGAAGGTGCGAGTTTCTTCCTTAGTCGTCGTCGTCATATCGTGTCAACGTACTACTCTCTAGTTTTTTTTAACGCGCTTATATCTTCCTGTCAGTCCTAACACCCATTATTGCCTGTGGTTTGTCTTTAATATATCCAGAGTTCAAGTAGAGTGGATTGCCTGTTTTAATCTCCTTCGAGGCTTTGATAACTGGTTTATGCGTACGAGATGAGCTCCGGAAATGAATATAGTTATGATATTGTCTGAGTTTAGTACATAAACATTATCACACTCATCAAAACATCACACACTACACAAACACACATACCGCATCATATGTATATCACAGTAACATCTAAAGTTAATCCTCATTCGATACATACATACATACACTTTAATACAATTATATAAACGTTAAACAAGAATTACATAGGATTACACACATTACATTACATGGATATTTTATTTTTTTTCTTTCCACGAATATTCACCTTTAGCAAAGAAAACGTATTTATATATATAGACGTATAAAGTGGTAAAAATTAAATCCTACATTTGATATTTAGACTTTAGGGACATTCGGATTTCGAGCATGGATGAAGGTTTACGTTATCTGTTATTTCGTGTTTACTGCCATTGAGCGGGTCGATACCTGCATGGTAATGCTTTGTCACCTTTTCGGAAATAAATGGTATTCTAGTATTTTTTTTTATTCCAAGCTACTTGACCATATCTAGTATATTAGTACTAGTCTATAGAATGGTTTTCTTTATTTGAGGAGTTATTCACATTTTCTTGTATTTTGTTTTTCTTAATTTCTTATTTTAGTTAGACGTTTTATAAACATGTTAGCTTTGCTATTTGCGGTCGGCGACTGATCTTTCAAGATAAGCCGATACTAAGAATGTCTTGTCGTCGTATCCCCCTCCTCTTTTTCTTTTATGTGAATTCAAATATATTGCTGCCGTTAGAGGAGTTATACTGAAAATAGCTCATGAAGACTGAACCACGATTTGGAAATTTCTCTGTTTTAGAATTGTTCTTAGAGCTATATGATTTATTAGATATTAATAAGAGTATCCATATGGAAAATGTCCTGATGACGGCTGAAACGTGAGTTAAAATATTAGAGATTTTTTTTTTACCAGCAGTTTTGCTTAAAGAACTTCGAGATCCCGGCCTGCCTAGCAGGGTATAATTCCTTAAAATTTATTCTCTTTTAATCCCCGTTTTGTTTTGTCCCTGCCCTAATTTTGTTTCGTCTTAATAAATTAATAACTTTCTTCCCATTAATTTGGAACTAAATTATATTAGTACGCGAACATAAAAATTATTAAAAGGAAGGATTTAAAATTAAATAACTTAAATTCTGAATATTCAGCCACTCATTTAAGAATTAAGAAATATTCAGGTAATAGTCTGGCCAGAGAAATCGATTTTTTTTTTATTTTATGATTGGAAAGAGTGTTTTATTATGCTTACAAATATGGTTACATGTCAGGTTGACTTTGTGGTTTGTGAAACTATATGTTCAATGGAGTATGATGTTTATTTCAGTAGAAAGCTGTATGTAATCGGTGTCAGATAGGGTCGGCCTGAGATCTTGTGTTTATGATAATTTATTAAATGTTGCATTTGTATGAAGATGGAAATTAGATTTCGAGAGCGCTTCATAAATGGCAGGTTCTTTAGAAACTCCATATGTTTATAGTCACGGATGATAAAACATAAATGCTAAGTAGTATTTCATACATTTATGAATACGAAGAAATAATTGTAAAATAATTATGCCTCCGTGATGGGGTCTTTATAAGTATTTTTTTTTATATTATCTTCGTTATACTTAGAATATTGTAAAGATAGATCGTGATCTGGTGAGTTTCTCGAATTTCCTACCACGTTGTTTTGTTCTCTCGACTATAGCCATCCCTCTGTAGATAATATATATATGTAAATTAAATGAAACTTTACAACTTTGTAAAGCTAGGTCCCTTCTCTGATACTGCAATTATTAAACTTTATCAGCTTTGAATTAACGAACTGTTTTGTAACTGGTAACGAAACGCAATGCTTTCATACCATAAGCCCAAGTCATTCTGTCTGTACCTAAAGGAAAGTTGTGAAATGAAATCGAAATGGGAAGGTTCACATGTATTTCATACGAAGGATAAAATTATTCGTAAAAGATCACTATTAAACCAGAGAGAAGAAATGACTATTTTGGTTTTAAAGTTAATCACGGCAAGGCAATATTATAATATTTCAGTTCTTGTTCATGGAAGATAAGTAAGGTGAACTGCGGAACTACTTAGCCATCTTTGGATATCTTCAACTTTTACTCTGTTTTGCCTTACCTCAGTGCATATGTACTTAAAGTACGAGAAGTGGAAAGTTTGACTAAGTTATTTATAACATAATAAGTTTCAAGCTATTTCAAATCCTAAAGTATTTAATTTTCGATATACAGTGATATCTTCTTCAGTGATATGACGATATGTTAACTCAGCTTCAGACATACAGTCATTCGTTTTAAAGTCTTTCCGTTTCGATGAGGATATAGTTGACCACTTTCATTGCTTTTGTGCCCCTGAAGTGAGAATAAATTGATAATGGAAGGTGTTTCTAGTAGTAACAAAATATTTTCAAGTCTTACGTTTCAACGGCGAATGAGAAAAAAATATTGCGACATATTACCGTTATTGTCCGGAGATTCTATGATTCAATATGATTCTACATCCTAAATATCATACTAGACAAACAAAATAAAATTACACGATGTGGACAAATTAAAACTACCTATTTTGATTATAAAACAAACTTTATTCTGATCCACGTTATTGTATGTTATTTTTTTTCCTTTTTCGTTGTATTAAAGTTTGTAAACAATTTAATTATTTTGAGTACTAAACAGCGAAAACATAATATAAAGTAGAAAATTGAGAATTGGGACAAAGTGATTTTAAATATATATATATTGAGGAGATGAAGAAAAATATGTGAAGAATTTCAAAACGTATTCCGAGAATGTATATAAACATTTAAATTTCGTACTTAAAGCTATATAAACTTTAATATTCTAGTTAATGTTGTTCGAGTTACTGTTTGTTTTTTTCAGTTTTATGTAATAAAATCATATATATCTTGTATTTTAATCCATTTTATTTGACTTATAAAAATACTAGATACTGCCTTTACCTCTGATATGGTTCAAAGGTTCTAGATTTAACTGATGTTTCTAATAATCTTGTTCTATCGTTAGTTAATGACAATGTGCTCCGAAAAAAAAATCGTTTACTTTGTGGATATCTACATGTGTTGGTAACTGTTTTATTTAGGTACCCACTGGAATTCAAAATCAATTACTTAACCACGAACACGCGGAAGGAAGGTCTCAGAAATTTCTCGACTTCGTCAATATTTACAACACATTGGAAACTTATATTTCCCTTTTTTATTTCAAAATTCAAAATTAATTTTTTTTTTAAATTTCATTTTGTGGTACTAACTCCCCTCTTCAATTCTTCTTGAGGCAGCACGGTCAGTTTTCTTTAATATTTTGGTTATCGAAATTCAGTTTTTCTTTAATATTTTGGTTTCTAAATTTCTAATTATCCTTAGGTAGCTAGATTATAGTTACCTTAGCGACGAAACAAATCTCGATAGGAGAAAAGAAGTGGGAGGTTAGTAACAACCAAATAACACATTGAAAATCGATTATCAAAATAATTTTCTTTCTTAAAACTGATCTTTAAAATTACTACAACGATCAAGAGGTATTATTTTTTAAGAAAAATATAGCAGACAATAAAACGAAATCGAAGAATGAACGCATGTTTGAAACAGATCATCTTATTGTGCTAGTAGAAGAATCTGCATATCAGACACACACACACATACACAGAAATATATCACCTCTAACGAAAAATAGTTCCCATACCTCCATGGTGGGCAATCACATGTCATGAATGTTTAAATACACAAAAACTATCACTATGAACATTACGGAAAGCATTTACAAAAGAAAACTTTTTAAATTATCGAAAAACTTCACGCTAAAACCACTGTTCTTGTTACTTAAAAAATAGGAATATTTTGAGAGTCGATGCAATGACGTAACCACCCAAACTTCTTCAAGTTGCTTATGGAAGACTTTTTTTCTTTTAAAAAACAAAAGGTATGACAAGAGACTATAAATACTCACTTAGTAAACAGTGACCTTTCGACCCCTGAATTCCATCGAATCCTTACGCCCCCTTACGCCAATAATAATAATCTCGAATGTAAACTAATTCATCAGCGTTATAATAACATTTCACGGAAATAGAATAAAGTTTATGTACTAAATAACAAGAGATAGATGAACTTAGGGATATATTGCATCAGGCCTCAACATATTAAGAATCCACTATCGAGTAGAGAAAATATATTGTTAACACTATTCAACAAGGAATGGTAATCTGAAGAAATACTTTCATTATGGAAACAGCGCACAACAGTTCAAAGAAAAAAAAGGTGATGACGCAGAGAGTTATAGATCAATTGCGTTAGCAGCACGTTTATTAAGAACCTTTGATCAACTCACACTACATGGTATTTAGAACATAAAATATTATTCTACCTTTAAATATATATGGATTGGGTATACAAAATTATCAACGTTAGATTCATTAGATAATTTAATGTTAAAAATTTGGAATATGTATCAAAATCATCAGTACTTAATATTAATTAGTATAGACTTTGAAAGAACTTATTATTAAATCAATTTGTAATTTTATGAATAAAAATGTTCATTTCAGAAACAATAATAAGAGTTACACACGATTTAGTGATATTAAGAACATTATTTATTTATTTATTTATTTTTACAGTTTAAAGTGTAAATAAAATAAGTGAACAGAGACGAACTTCTCGACGAGTATCCCAGGGTAGACATTAAGCCTATCATTTTTTTGTTACATAAATGTATGAATGATTTAACTGGATTGCTATCTTGTAAAATATCCACATATGCTTTTACCAATGGTTCAAATTATGTTTACAAAAATAAGAGAATAACAACAGGAAGAGACGAATTAATGCAGATGTTATATATAGTAAACAATTGGGGTAACCTCCATGGATTAATTATGAACTGGGAAAAAACAAATGTCATAAACTTTTCTAGATGACAAAAAAGGAAATGAATCTTACAATAAATAACGTAGGGGTCAAACAAACGAATTGCATAAAATATTTAGGATCAAAACTTAGAATCAGAGCTTAAATGGAATCATTTCGATCACTTGAGATCCAAACACCTTAAATTCGAAACAGAGAACTTTCAGGAACTATTAATAGGTTAGACGTCTCGAGAATGAAGATTGTACCCCAAAACATCACAAACTGACAAAAGTGCATTTAAATTTATACTATCTAGATTTACTATAGCGAAACACCAAATGATACAAATTATACAAAAACTTTACATACTTGATGACAACACATGACTATTTCATTTTCAAACAAACACCAAAAATCTACTTGATCTATAATATTTTAGTAAAAAATCTTTACAATCGAAAATTTAGAAGCCTTCCCTTCTACCATGTTGTTGTAATTAAACGGTACGTAGTACCAACACTACTAAATTTGATTAAAATGAAACACATGATTCTAATAATATTGAGTGGTAGCAATGAGAACGTTAAAGGAATGGATGGTAGAGCTAGGATTTGCAACTAAAATTTAGAACAGTCTCACCCTAATATGAAGTTGAAGGCGTAAACTTGTAGATCGAGGCATCTTGAAGATCTCCATGATGACTTGTCCGACAATCGACCAAGGCACCGAATGCCGGACCGAAGGTACGGTGACGAAAGACCAAGTAACGAAGGTCCCAATAAGCAATGACCAAATGACCAAGATCGAGCTTTCTCAAGTGTATTTGTCTTGACTGTCTCTCTGACGTCATGAAGGAAGCAATGGTAGTGGCACTCACTCAATGATATGCACATTCAATTTCCCAAATTGACACAGCCAAAGCACATATCGATGACACAACATAAAGCAGCTATAGTTCCTACCAGGCTGCTAACGTCGTCAGAATCACATAGACTAAAACTAGGAAGAGAGAGACTTCCGAGAGTCGAAGTATTTACTACTCATCAACAATATTTCCTTATTGTGTCAATGTTTACCAGGTCGATGGTCGAAGTAAACATTGATTCGTCGTAAGTTCATGACAATGAGAGTCCAGTAAAAACAAACACATTGAGAAAGCATCTGATCTAAACAAAACTGAATTCCAGTTAACGCGTGTGAGACTGTTTGGTAGGCAAAAGGAAATAGGAAGTTACTACCAGTGTTTATTACATATCGTTTACAAATACAAGGACTTCCTTGTAGTAGAGCAAACATAAGTTAATTAATTATTTCCTTCTTGAAAATCTGGCGTCAGCTGGTGATGTCGATATCGGGTGTGAATAACACCTAACAGGCAAAGAACTTCCTCTCAACAACACATGTTCGTTTGTAATGAATGAATGACAGGTTCCCAACTCCAATAAAGAATATGGCCCATGGTTCGAGCCATGCAACAATAAATTATATTTCACATGCTATACTCATATCAATCTAATTATTACACAGTATTCTTCAATGGGAATTAAACCGTTATCCAATTTCAGATGCACTGTTATACGAAATTAGGTCAAGAAGGTACGCATACGTACCGATGTCCTTAGTGTTCTAACCAGCTTTCATAACCAACGATGGAGTAAAAATATATCCTGGAATATATTTAACATTGAAATTATAATGTACCAATTGGGAAAATATATAATAGTATTTCTTTTTAAATTTAATTGGTTACAGTAATATTTTAACGAATTAGCTGACATAGCATCATGGAAGGCAATAAAAGAAGGCAAGACATCAAACTTTCAACATCCATACATAAACAATTTTTCCTTTGACATTTTTAACCGAAATATAGAATATATATTAAAACAATGGGAGGGAATCAGTAGAAGGGTATTAGAAAGGTATCAATCACAACTGATCAAAATTTTGGGGATGAGCTTCGGGGAATAACGAGGTGTTATATGAAAACTGATGAGACTGAGGCAACATACGGAAATCACTCCAATTACATCATGCATAACAAAAGTGAAGACAGCCTATTTACTAGTGTGAGGATATGAAGTAACCAATAAACTATACAATATTTGAATGTAAACTCACATCAAAATCCAGAGAGAATTTTTACAACATTGTACAGAATACTGGGACAAGGTTCTTGCTCATTATAAACATTGTCAGATTGGGATATAACAAAACTGATATGTCAATCCTATTGTTCCTGCAAGAAAATAATGTAACATCCTGAAAAAAATACTCCCGTAATACAAGAAAACAATATTAAAACTTAGTAATAAAAAGCAAGAACAAATAATAATAATAAAGCATAAGAAAGAAAAGTAATCATTCATTGAAAAGAGAAAGACGAATAATAATAATAATAATAATAATAATAATAATAATAATAATAATAAACATTAGCAGTGGAAACGGTGCTATAAATCAGTGAAAGCTTTTCGTCTCCTTATAGGAAGAGAAGAACTGTAACAAATCATTTCAAGCAGTTTATCTGTTTCGTCGTGGAATCGATTTAATTTATATACATATACATACAATGTAGAGAGAGAGGATAGAAATGACTGAGATTACACATTTAATTGTTTTCAGAATTCCATAAATACAACAAACATTTGTTCCATTAGAAGTTAACGTTCAACTCAGTAATTTACTGTTATGTTGAAATGAATAATATCTTTTGAAGTGTTCTCATTATGGCTGTGGCAATGGTAGTTCTATAGAATTATTTTGAACGAAATAACTGCTGCAAATAACATGTTTTGCAAACAAATAACTTATATATTTCAAAGCTTTTGAACGGCTTCTCTCTCTCCCATTCTATTTCATCATCACTGGTAACGGCTGTTTATACGTTTTTCGTTGAATCAAAAATATACGTTTTCTCGTTCTTCTGTCAGTAAACTTCTAAGGTTACTGTTTACCAAGTAACTTGCATAAATATTTATTGTTGTAAACATTACTTTTTCAGTTAAAACAATGATCGAAATGCAAAATCGTCCAATTTAAGTTCATTCATTTTACGAAAGATATTTGTAAAATAACTAGTGACTAATATAGGAGTTGAAGGAGTAATAACAGACATTGTTGAAAGCGAGTTGAATTGCGTTTCAATAACGCTGTTTAGTATATATTTAGAAGCAATAGTTGAGACACGTGTAAAAAGGAAAGATTTTATTTTAATGATTGAAGTAAGTACCTTCGTTTTGATGTTGTATACCTTTTTTTGATACGACATGTTAAAGCATTTGAGTTCAGTTGCACTAATGACCTCCGATCTCAGTTACTGTTATCATTTCTGCAGTAAATTATTCATTGGGTTATAATATGTTTTGATAGCATTCATTGCTCTCGGAGGTCTCCAGCGAAAATCAGTGGCGCTAAATTCGTTTGAAACTGAAGAATTGACCATGTACTTCATATTGTAGCCTGTTATAGAACGGGAAGATAAAAAATCAGACAGCTCCTTTGTGGCTAAGTGGTTAGCGTACGCGCCTTTGCCGTGGGAGAATCCAATTCTATTCCCGGCGGGGACTCATGTGGTAAGGATTTCACGTTAATCAGTTGGTCCATGTTTCATATAGCCCCGCTACAGAAAAGGACGTTAAACTCAATATCAACTCCAAAAGTTGGGACTACAAAATTGTAGTGACTGGTGATTGAAACGAGAATCTATTTGAAAATTTATGTTTAAAGAAGTTAAGCCTTAAATATTAATATGAGGTGTTCTGAGTACTAAGGGCGAGATCAATACAAGATTGTTTCCTAAAAATACACAGTGGAAGGGAAAAATAATCACCGATATCTCATGAAACCCCTCCCCTTCACCATTTTTTTTACACATTCCCGCTTCAATTTAAGTAATGGCTACCTTTATGTTTAATTAATGCTTTTCCTATTCTTTAGTATTAATATCTTCTCTTTTCTTGAAACTCATAACAAGTAAATGTATCGTTATATAATACTCAATAAATATTTCTGTGCACCCCATCCCTGCTCCATACACACGAATAAAACTATGATAGGTTGCTTTGAATTTTTTAGTAGAACTCACCATTTCTGGTATTTAGGAAAGAAAAAGTAAACAAATATATATAAATAAATAAAACTCTATAGATAATATATAGATAATAATAAGATGAAAGTTGTCAAGCATGCCCCCTACAATTCAATCACATGTGCCTCCGAATACTTTAATCATTCCAAGATGGAGAGAAATAGTTTGAACTATTTTCGGTGAGCTACTCTTGGCATTAGATGAAAAAAACTTAGGTTTAAATGAAGAAGTAAATCAAGTGAAATATTTCCTCTCCGCCTAACTGAAATTACATATGACGCTGAGCATGAAAAATGGAAATTTATGGAGTTAATCTTGAACCACAGGGGCTTCCTTCAGCTCTCGATATTTCGCATGCTACCTGCAGATAGCTTCTATTATTTAGAGAGGAGGAAGATATGGAATACCCAACAAGACAACCTCCTGGAATTTTTACATATATCAATTTTTTAGTTAATGTTTCTGTTCCTTCATACATACTTTTCCTCCACTTGATTTCCGGAAGTTTCATAGCATATTTTTGAATAAAATTTATCGGAGATTGACAGTGTTTTGGAACCCTGAATTAGGGAAAATGTTAATTCGTGAATAGTTATAATCACCCCATTAGAAAATATACGAAAATAAAAATGAAATATTTCAGTTTAATACTTCTCAATTATGTCATTTAGGATAATGCAGACGATGATTATGGCATATGAATGATGAAAAATTGGTAGAATGAGAAAGTGGGAGGAAACGTGTGTACCCCGAGAAAACCCACGGACACGATGTAGCCATCATAAAGTTGCTTGGCCGGAGTTCGGACGAGGGACCTCACGCACCATTGGTAAATGCTGTAACACTGAGCCATCGTAACCCCCAAAAGATATGAGGTACTTCCAATACACTATTCTCAGTTTCAGAAATTGTAACTTTTTAGACGAAAAGTCAAATGAGTTAAACCGCCCCTTCCAAAAAAAAAGTATTCATGACGCTCTGCAATTCATTCTGGTCACCTTTGCACACAGGGAAGAGAGCTGACTGCCTCAGTACAAATTTGATATTACTAGTCGAATACAGTGAATGTAATTCTTGAGCTTCAGATTGCATAGATCTTTTGTTCAATTCACTCCTACTACTTGGAATGCCTTATGTATTTCGGTATTAACTTTGAGTGGACTATAAGAGAGAAGAATAGAAAAGTTCTTGACTAATTTGTTATTCTGTTACGAGTTTGGATTAAGTGCAACAAGGGTAATGTTAAAATCAACTTCTAAATGTTATAGGTTTTCTACATTTCTTTGTTTTTACCATTCGAGTTAATACTATTTATATGTACTAGGTGTATATATATATTCTTGTTATTATTGATACAATTGTAGTAAAATTGCTATTACTTTTTAAAAGCAACTTGCTATATTTCCACGTATTTATTTAACCACTCGTCTTATTTTCTATACTGTTATTAAAAACGTATAAGTGGGGGATTCATCGTTAGGGTGGGCCGAAAACGGCCGATTTTTTATTTATTTATTTATTTTTTGAAAATTAAGTTTGAGTATCATGCAAAAGTTGTATAATATTATGTTATGTTTCTTTACCAAAATAGAGCCGAATAAAAAGATATTAACCGGGTCCCGGGGGCCCGAATGAACGCTAATTTTGAGAGAAAAAAAGTAGCGAGCAATGAAAATATTATTGAAATATATTTTCAGAAAGTTGTTTCAGTACCGTGCAACAATTGTATAATGTTACGTTTTTTCACAGAAACAGAGCAGGAATAAAAGTTATTTAACCGGACCTCGGGGGTCCCAAAGAACGTTAAGAAAATAGTTGTGAGTAGTGAAAATATTATTGAAATATATATATATATATATATATATATATATATATATATATATATATATATATTAGAAAATTAAGTTTGAGTACCATGCAAAAGTTGTATAATATTATGTTATCTTTCTTCACCAAAATAGAGCCGGATAAAAAGATATTGACCGGGCCCCGGGGTCCCGAAAGAACGCTAATTTTAAAAAAGAGTGCAATAAAAGTATTATGAAAATATATTTTCAGAAAGTTAAATTTCAGTACCGTACAAAAATTGTATAAAAATTGTATAACGTTACGTTTCTTTACAGAAACAGAGCCGGAGTAAAAGTTATTTAACCGATCCCCGGGGTCCCTAAAGAACGTTTATTTTTTTAAAAAGAAATATAGTTGTGAATAGTGAAAATATTATTGAAATGTTTTTTTGAAGTTAAGTTTGAATACCGTGCAAAAGTTGTATAATGCTATGTTTCTTCCCCAAACCGAGGCAGAAAAAAAATATTTCACTAGGCCCTGCGGGTCCAAAAAATGTTAAGCCTTTTTGTTTTTTTTTTTAAATATATACCATTATTTTAAGTATGTATAGAAAATCGGTTAAGATTCGTAATACTTTAACTTGATCCCAGGATTTTAAATGTTCTGATCTGATGTGCAGCTTTTCGTCTAATTGGTGTTTAGTAGATATAATAGTACGGATACAAATGCATAAGGTAAGGTTGAAAAATTGACCAACAAACACCAAACCAGCCCAGAACTCACCACGTAGAGGTGGCTACACAGCGAGTTCCTCAAACCCACTCTCCTCTTACTTAAAGCTCCTTAGTTGAATCTTGAGATTTATGTCCGAAGCTTGGTAGATACTTTCGTGCTTCCAGTTTTGCTCGAATATAACCGTCTCGTGCAACACTACTGTATACTCCTGAAGAAGATTCTGGTACTAACTTTATACACCTTTCTAAAGCCTGTGTGTGGAAGGGGAATGTGACAAACTGTGGAACCTCCTCTTTTCCACAATCATTTCGGTTAGTTCTTCTGTTAATACGTTAGCCAAAATTGGAGGTTTCCTTACTATTATTTCTGACCAATCGATCAAATCGATATAATCCGCATATTCTTCAGTGCTTTGCCTACTGCAATTGCCAATTAGAACTATAGTTTGGTATTTTAGGCTATCAAATTAGAGACCCTTAAAACTAGTAGCTTTACACTGTAGACGGTTTCTTTTCTTTTCTTTTTCCTCTTTCTTGTTTTGCTAGTTTCCCACGGATTTTGTTTTTATCTACTACCTTGTCTTTGTTAGTTTTGTTCAGTAATTTCATATCCTCTAAAACAGTGGATACAATATTAGCAGCCGAGACACCTGTTAAATCTTTTGCGGTACTCATTTGTTTAGGGCTCATTATTGTTTATTTAGGTTTACTTTAGATTTTATTTTCTAAACGATAGCTCCATACGAACTCTTCATCCTCTGAATTTGGGGTGGAAGCGCTTAATGTATGTTCCAAGTGCAGGATTGAGGCTAACGATTATAACCCTCTTGTAATTGGTACCGCAGCATCGTAATCGATCTGTGTGTCATGCTTTCTTTTGAGCTTATGGGTTTCTGCTTTATCTAAGTTGCAAATCGTCATTTGTCTCTGATTTCTCTGATCTAATATGAACTCCCACTCCAAAAGCGGTATTTAATTTGATTTATCATACTTACAGGTTAATCTATCACAGCATTTGCAAGAGAAAATATCAAATAACTTCTGAGCACCGTTCTTAAATTTCTTTAATTTGGCTCTTAATGGAGGGTATCTTGTTCCTTAATGGGGTTAATGATCGTTTTGCATTTTGAGTTTTAATTCAAAATCATATCCTTAATTCGAAGGCAAGACAATACAGGAAGAGAGGCTCGCAGCCATATCGTTTCTAGTTTATTTGGATTCAGCAATGTAAGTGCCGTCTTCGGAAAGTCAGTGTTGTGCATTTTGCATCCAGATGCGAAAATGTGATATTCTCTTAAAGTTTGAGAGTTCTTAGATGGGCTCAACACAAGGTTTTTCGTGTGTTAATATAGTAGCTATGAAACTGCGTTAAGCTCTTAATAGTTATTTGCTTATATTGAAACCGTGTATTTCATGTTTTATGTATTAATAGTATTGTCTGGTAAAATGTTTTTATTACCTAAAACCACTATATTTGAACAAAAAATTAGGCACTTTAGGGCCACGGGGGCCCGGTTAAATATTGTTCTAAAATCAACATATTTGACATGGCTTCGTTTCGAACCAATGCACAACTTTTGATAAATACTCAATCCTGAATATCTGGGAAAGAAAAAAGGTTTTCGGCCCACCCTACTCATCGTCCCCTTAAACACGGTCATTTTTGTAGCTGAAATTATTCAGAACATTTTAAGGAAATACATGACTCCGTATATGTTTGGTGTGCTAGCTAACATTATTAAGTACTGAGGATGAATGAAGCATGTCTCAAGCTGTACATGGACGCTGAGAAGAACAGGTTTCTAACAGTGAAAGAAAAGCGTTTTGGAAAGATGTTGAACGGTGAAAGCTGTACTAGGTTGGCACTTTCTTTTTTCTTTTTTTAGTTGCTTAAGTTCGAGTTGCTTAAGTTAAAAATCGAGATTGATTTCTATAGTTCGTCGTATAAAGCATACTGTAGTGTATCTGACATTTTGGTTTAGGTGTAGATGTGTGTTTGGTGTTTTCTCTGTGTCTTTCTCTCACAAAATGACGTTAATGATGTTTGATTTCTTAAATTAAATACAGTAAAAATAATATAGAGTTCCGCTCTGTATTAAGAAGTTGTTTATAGCCAGAAATTATGCAAAAGTGGCCAAGACAGAACTGTTATAATATAATCCTTCATATTCAGTACGCAGCTGCGCACCCAAAACTTTTTGTTGAGTTGGTCCTATACTGTAGGCCACTCCGTCTATACAGTATTGAAGGGATATTATTCTGTAGCCGATACGTGCAGTGAATATTCTGTATTCCACATATATTTTCAGAAAAAGTAATACAACTAAAAAATGTTTATAAGGAAAAGAGTACAGATGAAGCGTAAGATCAAATGTTCACGCTACCCACAAGTATACACTGAGAAAAATCCGTTATTCGGACAGCGGTATATTGTACAAACATACGGAATCCTCTTGCTTACTATAGAAATCAGTACGCAGCATACGTTATCCGTATGCTACATAGGCACTGACCTTAGGTGTTATATCATGCTGTTGCAGGATATCTGATATTTAACAGTCATCCTTATATTAAATACATATACTTATGTTACATTCTTCAGCTATATGTTACATACGTTCATTTGTATGTGAGAACTTGACCGCTTATATTGTTTCATACGGAAAGTACATATAGATGGAACACTTATACGAAAAGTATTATAAAATATGTGTTTCCAGTTATATGTCTGCTGTACGTTAAGTCCCAAAACTACGGGAATTACGCATGTAACCTATCTTTTTAAGTACACCACCTAACTTTTTTCTCAGTGTACTTATTAAATATGAAGAAATAGCCTATTTCGTTTCTTAAGAAAATCGTCCATCAAAAACTTACCCCTAAACTATCCTTTGTATGTTTCGTCAGGACAAGCGAGTAATGCAATATTGTCATATTATTAGAAAAAGTTGTATCTATGAAATATGAAAAAAATCGCCTAATTCGACTTTATGCAAATTTCTCTTTCTTGAGAAAGCGTCCGTTGTGAGGATTTCCTAAAGTTGGAGATGTAATATTCGATAGATAAAAATAATTAAATACATATTTCACCTTCTGTGAAAATTCCTCTTCTAGAGAGGGTAAGGAAGATATTTTTTCTCGTAATTTATTTAGAAAATACCTCATGTAAGGAGATATTGAGATTTGAAATTGCATTTATTATAAAGACTCTTGATTCAAAATAAGGAAAACACTTTTTTCAGAGCTTTTGAAAATTAAATTTGTAAAAGAGAAAGAGGGCGTACGATTTTATGGAAGATTTGAAAGCTCACTGAATATTCAGACCATATTAATATATCTAGAAACCTGAAATTTGAGCAAAAAATATCTTTTGACACGCAAACAATGAACCAAAAGTTTTTCAGATAGCTACGTTAAGTGAGATAAAAGTGATACAAATGTTTTCCTTAGAATGGAATACCACATAAATCCCTAAAATTAGGCAGATGAAACTGTTAACATAAACTTTTCATTGAAAATAAGTTGACATGTGTGCCAGCGTTTTTAATAATTCCTATTATAAGAATAAAAAGGCGTTTCATTAAAACTATTTTATCCTTTCGCAATGAAAGCAATGCTTGAATTGCATCACGTTAAAATAGTGATGACTTGAAATGAAGTATCGAATGTACTTAGTATCTCCTTGGAAGAAGGTTCAAAACACCACTACGGCTAAAGGGTGTATCCTAAAGGATTATGAGTTTCAAATTTGATAGAAATAAATATATCATTAGCCTCCCAAGTTCAGATCTATATCTGTGTATAAACTGTTCATTGTAAATAAGCGGATATGTGATCCAGCATTCTCAGAAAATTCCGGCTTTAAGTATAGGAAGTTGCAGTTTCTGTACTATTCTGTCTCATTGGAATAGAAGTTGTCTCTTGTTTGTGATTGCAACAAAGAAAACGGCTTAGCCGTTTGAAATAAACCTTTGAATAATCGAGTCCCTTACTCAAGATATTCACAATGTGACATCTAAATGGGTAATTGAGTTCAAATTGTAAGCCAAAATTAGAGTATCGTATTGTTTTTTTTTTATAAATCTATAAGCCATGGGGGGGGGGGGGGCGGTGAGTTCGCTGGGAAAGTCCAGTATATTCATGTAAATAAAAGTGAACAAAATTTCCTTTCGGAATATCTTATCATGTCAGTAACGTAAACGATGACCCAACGGGCCAAAAATAAAAGATGAAGTGAAGCATCATCAAAATATGAACTAGCGTTCTACAATCTGTATTATATGGGAGTAGCTTTCGACAGGTTCAATCTTGGTTCTAATACTTTATTCATGACTGCGATTGGCAGAAATTAATCAGCCGTGGACAAGATTGATAGATAGATGGGTAGCAGATAGATAATTTGGTAGTCTACCATAGTTTCACAATATGAAACATAAATAACTTGTCTACAACTGACACTTGTTTAGCTACTACTGTCGTATCATCTTAAAGATATAGTTGCATGTTACGTTATCCAACTTATGATTTCGGTCACATAGCCGCATCACCTCTTGAATTAATTTATTTTATATTTGTTTAAACCCGACCTCGATATACCTGTTATCACACTTTGCAGTCTTCGTAGTTTTTGAAAGATCATATTTGGCATGTGTTTAGTTTTAAAGAAAACGACATTTTAAATCGACGATTGTATGACAATGTGAATGCAAGAATGGCAGGAATTTTATTATTTGAACATTTGAAATACAGTAAACCCTCGTTAACACGAATTCCAAGGGACTGAAAAATCAGGAGTTCGTGTTAAAAAAATTCGTGTTAACCGGGGACCCAAATTTTATTATTCGAATACATTTTCTCTATACATACGCACTACAATATACAGACTATACATACCACTACAGTATATTATGTATGTCATAGAAAACACTAGAGACGGTATCGAGACGAAACTGAGTAGTCTTGGTTCCAAATTCGAGACGAGGCCAAGACTATTCTCCGTCGTGATACCATCCACAGAATTGTATCGAGACGAGACAGATTCAATCTCGTCTCGATTTCGAAAAGGACGGCTCGGTCTCAAATTCGAGTTAAGATCGAGATCGAGACTAGTTTCGGTCTCGGTACCGTCCTCTGAAAAGTGAAAACACTACAGTAAGGTTATTATCCTATCTTCGAAAAAAAAAAAAAAAGTTTCCACGCAGAAAATCCGGATCAAGTTATAAAACTGATAACTCCGCTAGCAGGTTGGGTACCGCTAGTAACGGAAAGGTATTTATAACTGCTGTCACCAGTTTGGAGTTACAGGGGAGAGAAGAGGTTTTGTCTCGAGCTGTCGCCAACAGCTCGTCTGCCAAGCACCTGCATATTCAGCGCTTGACGGAGGACAGAATCAACAACTCATAAGGGAGGAAAGATACCTGTTTCTGGTTTTTCTCTTATTTACAAGGCAATTTTCGTCTGTATAAATACTGTATGGTAAAAACTGATCTGGAGAGAAATCTGAAATAAGAAAAATGATCTGAAATAAACAACAACAAAGAATTGAAAGTTCGTGTTAAATGAAAACCTTTACTGACTCAAGGGACTAAAAATTAGTTCGTAATTCGTGCTAACCGAAATTCGTGTTAACCGATAAAACTTCCTATAAGATAACGTACAGCGATGCCGGGACCGAAATTTTGTTCGTCCTAACCGAGTGTTCGGCTTAAGCGAGTTCGTGTTAACGAGGTTATACTGTAATAATGTAATCGCAGAATTACTAATACATAAAAATGTTATTAATTCAAAAAATTCAATGGCATTTCTAAAAGATTCAAGATATATATATATATATATATATATATATATATATATATATATATATATATATACCATCTTCAAAATATATTTTCCGTTAAAAATCTAGTTTACTATTTACTGTTTTGTTAACCCTATATCACATTGGAGCTACCTTGTAATGACCCACACCTCATAATCTCGTTGAAATTACAGTTCTTATGTATTTTTACTTTGTCATCTATTCACTATTTTATTTTATGTTTTTTTCGTTATTTTCGAATTGTATATTTATGTGATGTCTTTCTCTTTTACCAAATTACAGAAATAATAAGGTAACTTCGATAACAGTCTGAATTACATATTCCAAACCAAAACAAGTTAAGGATCGAAAAATATTAAGATTGAGTATACTTTTTTTTTTTTTTTTTAAATGATGGAAGTTTTCATTGCAAATATAAAACGGCACAATATTTCAAGTTCAGAAGCAGATTTCTGGTACAAAATATCTTTATTTGCAAGAAAATTGCTAATTTCTTCTAATTCAAGTTTAAATATCCATCAGTAGTTATTGCAGCAAAATTAAGGTAGAACCTTTACTAATCTTAAGCTATGTTTGCGCTTTGGGAGGGACAGGAAGATTGAAAACATGCAAGTGTAATAAATAAATTTCCCGTCACCGAGGGAGTCATCCCTCTAATCTGTCTATGTGTAGCCAAATTCGGGGTACTAATTAAATCAAAATTAGCTACTAATTTACGCATATATAATACTATCATCAATTACCTGCTTCGATAGGTTAAATTAAGGAAAATAGTAATATGTTTCATTAGTCAGTCACGTTTTACTATTTCTAAAGCCCTCTTTGATATCGGTCATTTTCGACGATTTTTATACATCGCCCTCCCTTCCCCATGTTGCGGGGCAAGATACCGGAAGTGTCATTGTTCATCTCAGTGATCCCAAAAACTATGAATTCCATAATGATATTGGTCATTTGGATCATTTTCATATATATCTGCCCCTCCCAAACCTCAACTTGCAGGGTTGAATTTGGACATAAACGGCATCAGGAGTTTCAGTGTTCATCTCAGCGACCTGAAAATCTATAGATTCGCAGTAATATCAGTAATTAGATCATTTTTATATATCTGCCCCTTCTTCTCTCCCAAGCTGCGGAGCTGAATTTGTATTTAAACAGCATCGGAAGTGTCACTGTTCATCTCAGCGACCCCCAAAACTATACATTCGACAGTAATATCAGTCATTTTCGATCATATTTAAGTCTCTCACCCTCCGTTAAGTTACATCGTCAACATTTTATGGCGTAAAACGTCTCAGCTTCCAACTTTATTTACGTTGAAAATTTCATCGAGATCGGTAAGGTTGTTCAAGTGTTATTGTTTTATTTATTTTTATGTATTTCCCCCTATATGCCCCTCCCTAACTTCTACCGTCAAAGTGAAATTATTAAAAAATACATCTCAGGCCCGAACCTTCTCAGTGTTAAAAATTTGATTGAGATTCACCGTTTGGTTCAAGAGTTATTGTTTTATTTTCTAAACTCCTAACTTTCCATCCCCTAAGCTCTGTCGAAAAGTGAATACATAAATATAATCCCAGGTTTGAACCTCATCTATGTTGAAAATTTGATAGAGATATTTTGGATGGCTGAAGAGTTAACATTTATTTATTTTTTATGCAAATCCTCGCTTCCCTTCCCTAGCCCTAGGTTCTACCGTCAAATTGAATATATCTATCTCTCTTTCTATCTGTATATATATATATATATATATATATATATATATATATATATATATATATAAACTTTCCACTCTCGAACCTTATCTATGTTAAAAATTTGATTGAAATCGATCGGATTATTCAAGAGTTATTAACTCATGAACATAGTCACCTTTATTTATATATATATTGATCTTCGTATATCTCACCCTAATCCCCTGCCGTACATTGCTTCGTCAAAGTGAAATGGCAGGAAACATCCCAAGCACGAACCACATCTATGTTGAAAATTTGATCGAGATTGATCGTTTGGTTCAAGAGTTATTAAGTTTTATTTATTTTTTATAATTTCCCCTCCCCATCCACCTAGATTCCACCGTGAAAGTGAAATGACACACACACACACAAAAAAAATTCCCTGGCCGAAACATCATGAATATTGAAAATTAGAGGATCAGTCTTGTGGTTCAAGAGATTAAGAGTCACAGACGTAGTCACTTTCAATTTTATAATATAGGCTAGCCTTTGGCTAGTTGGGGGCTCCGCCCCCAGACCACAGTACTTGCACGGCCTACGGCCTCGCACCAGGTCCGTGAACTTGGCCCCCCACTTTGAGCACTAACGATAAAATTTGTGTCAATCATTAGTGCATCGTTAGTGCTTCTTAGTGCACCAACCCCTAACGTTAGTGCTTAATTAGTGTAAGAGCTACAAGAAAAATACCTTTGGGAGGCCAAGTTCACGCTGCCCCCCACTTCAAGCACTAACGAAATAACTAGTGCCATTCGTTAGTGCATCGTTAGTGCTTCCTTGTGCACCAACCCGTGACGTTAGTGCTTCATTAGTGTATGCTCTAGAGCCAAAACAGTGGTACACGCTGCCCCACACTTCAAGCAATAAGGAAAGGAATAGTGCCGTTCGTTAGTGCATCGTTAGTGCTTCTAGAAAATACTAAAAGTTTCGTTAGTGTTTCACTATTAGTGCAGATATAGCCAATTATAAGTCACGAAACTCCTATAAGAAATGCATGGGGAATTTTTCATTGCGTCAAATTACCGCCAAATTCAAAAGTAACTATTGACCTCTGCTAGTGCAATCGTTAGTGCATCGTTAGCACTTCTTACTGCAAAAACCGCTAACGTTAGTGCTTCATTAGTGTAGGAGTTATAAATAAAAACTTTTGGTGGGGCCAAGTTCACGCTGCCCCCCCCCCACTTCAAGCATTAACGATAAGATTAGTACCATTCGTTAGTGCATCGTTAGTGATTCTAGAAAACACTTATAGTTTCGTTAGTGCTTAAATATTAGTGTGGTTATGACTAATTACATGTCACGAAACTCCCATAAGAAACACATGGGGAAATTTTCAATGCGTCGAATTACCGTCGAATACAAAAGCACTAATGAATTCTTGTAGTGCAATCCTTTGTGCATCGTTAGTGCTTCTTAGGGCACCAACCCTTACGTTGGTGCTTCATTAGTACAGGAACTACAAGCAGAAAACCCTTTGAGCCTAGCGTGAACTTAGTGCATTGTTAGCACTTCTTACTGCAAAAACCGCTAACGTTAGTGCTTCATTAGTGTAGGAGTTATAAATAAAAAACTTTTGGTCGGGCCAAGTTCACGCTACCCCCCCCACTTCACGCATTAACGATAAAATTAGTACAATTCGTTAGTGCTTTTAGAAAACACTTATAGTTTTGTTAGTGCTTAAATATTAATATGGTTATGACTAATTAGATGTCACGAAACTCCCATAAGAAACGCATGGGGAATTTTTCATTGCGTCGAATTACCGTCGAATACAAAAGCACTAATGAATTCTTGTAGTGCAATCCTTAGTGCATCGTTAGTGCTTCTTAGTGCACCAGTCCTAACGTTGGTGCTTCATTAGTACAGGAACTACAACTAAAAGACACTTTGGGGCTAGCGAGAAACTTGCCCCCCCCACTTTGAGTACTAACGAAAAGATTAGTGCAATTCGTTAGTATATGGTTAGTGCTTTCATAAAATACTAATAGTGTTGTTAGTGCTTCACTATTAGTGTAGATGTAGCCAATTCTAAGTCACGAAACTCCCATAAGAAAAATATGGGGATTTTTCCATTAGGTCAAATTCTCAAGAAATCCAAATGTAGTAGTGGTCTCTTCCAGTGGCATCGTTAGTGTTTCGTTATTGCTTGCTAGTGCACCAAGACCGAACATTAATGCTTCTCATCGTGAATGCTCTTATTGGCTAGCGTATAGTTAGCTTCCCCTAAGTTTTATTTTCTACCGTCCATGCTGTTGATGCACTAATGTTTGGAGTTCTGCAATAAGAGGTTCTAACACTACACTATACTATAACCATTACACTATATATGGTTATTAGTGCTTTTAAATATGTGGAAAATTTACAAAATGAAAAATACTGTGTGTCTAAATTTAGCAACGCACGATTCTCAACTGCTAGTAAAACTATTTAGATGTTTAGTGCTAAGTAATTTCACATTAGTGCACTAAACACTAACGACAGTACTATCATACTTTAGTAGTTATTAATGAATAACTCGTTCGGGGCTAACTTTAGATTTTTCAACTTTTACACATTTTTGTTAGTAATTATGCCACAAAAGTGGGAGTAACACCAGTGGGTAGTGCATTAATAGAGCCCTATTAAACACTGATTGCTGTTATAGTTTAGGAGTGATAAGTGAATAACAGATTCCGGGCTAAATTTAAATTTATCGAAGTTTACAATAATTGTCTCACAAAGGTGGAATAAACGTCAAAGGTTAGTACAGCGTTAATACTCCAAAAAGCTCTAACGTTACTGAAATTGTAGTTTGGGAATTATTAATGAATAACTCGGACGAGACTGAATTTAAAAGTATCGAAAAACACTAATTTTCTCACAAAGGTAGGACAAACTCTAAAGGATAGTGCATCCCTAACGCTTCAAAAAATAATAAGTACTAACGTTAGAGCTATCATATTTTTGGACTTATTAATGAAAACTCAACCCGGTCTAACTTTAGGTTTTTCAACTTAAATAATTTTACACTAATTGTAACAAAAAAGTAAGACAAACACAAGCGCTTACTGCATTACTAGAGCTATAAAACATTAAGCATTCTCGTTAGTGCTTTCATGAATAATCCGGATAGGATTGAATTTAAATTTTCGAACTTCACAGTAATTGTCCCACAAAGATAAGATAACCACCGAAGATTAGTGACTGTTAGTGCCTCATGAAACAATAATCACTTAACGTCAGTCCCGTCACAGTTTAGGAGTTTTACCAAATAACTCGAGCGGGCTAACTTCAGGTTTTTCAATTTTTACACAATTATTGTAAAATTCGATAAATTTTAATTGAGTTCCGTATGAGTTATTCACTGATAACTCCTAAACTGTGATAGCACTATCGTCAATGCTTAGTATTTTTGAAGCACTAAAAAGCACGACCCTTTAGCGATTATACTACCTTTTGATTGACAATTATTGTAAAATTCGACAAATTTGAATTTAGGCTTGTGCGTGTTATTCGTTAATAACACTTAAATTACGATAACACTAGCATTAGTGAATATTCAGCGGAGGACTAAACGCTGGTTTGTCCATTTCTGTCAGACAATTAGCGTAAAATTGTACAAAATTTAAAGATCTAAAGTAGCCCTCCCCCGAGTTATTCATTCTTAACCCCTAAACTATGATAGCAGTAACATTAATTCTTAGTGTCTTTCGGACTAATCTTTGACATTTATTCAACCTTTGTGGGACAATAAATATAAAATTTGCTAAAATTAAATTTACCACAGAGTGAGTTATTCATATATAACTCTTAAACTATAATCGCGCTAACACTAATGCTTCGTGTTTCGGGAAGCAATAAGGATGCACTAACAATACAGGACAATAATTGCAGAATTACAAAAACTTCAATTTAGTCTTGCAAATAATGTTCCCTAATATAGAGTTGAATCAAAGCACTAACGTTAGAGTTTAGAGCACTAATGGGTACTAACGATGCACTAACAATGTCAAACATTTTTTTAGTATTTGAGATGCGTGCGGGGCTAAATTTAGACACGTAGCATTTTCCATTTTGTAAAATTCTTCCACCAAATTTAAAAGCACTAATAGCCATATATTAGTGTAATGGTTACTATTACGTTCGAGAATTTAACACAATGAAAAATACTCCATACATTTCTTATAGGAGTTTTGTGACATATAATTGGCTATATCTACACTAGTAGTGAAGCACTAACAAAACTATTAATATTTTCTGGAAGCACTAACGATATACTAACGAACGGAACTAATCCTTTCGTTTCTAATCAAAGTTGGGGGGACAAGTTCGCGCTAGGCTCAAAGGGTTTTTTACTTGTAGTTCCTACACTAATCTATATATATAAAAGAGAACGTACAAAATCCTTTGTCCGCTCATCACGCTAATACGGCTGAACCAATTTCTTTCATTTTTGGGGGGTTATTAGGATTTGGACCCTAGATGGTTTTTATCATATCACTTTAGTTTTCAATTACCAGTGTCTTGAGATAATTGACCATTCAGGTGTCCACAAATCCTTTGTTATTAGTTCATCATAGGTAAAAATAAACGTATTTATATGCAACCCGCATGACCGTGTCACTCGGCGGGTTAACATAAATGACAGGCGATATACAGCGGAAAATAGCTTGAATCTTCTGTTTAAAATTTTTAAATTGATTTGCTTATTTTTACAGACACTTTTACAATATGCCAGCACCGGGATGACCGCAGCGAAGCGGGGCGGGTTAACATAAATGACAGGCGATATAATGTTAAGATTTACTGCAATCTTCTATGGTTTTTATCATATCACTTGAAAGCGAAAAAGTAAAAATTATCTAAGTAACAAAGTTTATTGCGTTCCGGGGTGACCGCAGCGAAGCGGGGTGAACGCTGCTAGTAAAGCACTAATGTTAGGGTTGGTGCAATAAGAAGTACTAACGATGCACTAAAAATTGCACTACAAGTGATAATTCGTACTTTTGAATTTAGCGGTAATTTAAAGCAATGAAAAATTCCCCATGCATTTCTTATGGGAGTTTCGTGATTTACAATTGGCTATATCTACACTAATAGTGAAGCACTAACGACACTATTAGTATTTTCTGAAAGCACTAACCATATACTAACGAATTGCACTAATCTTTTCGTTAGTACTCAAAGTGGAGGGGCCAAGTTCACGCTAGGCCCAAAGTGTCTTTTACTTGTAGTTCCTGTACTAATGAAGCACCAACGTTAGGGTTGGTGCACTAAGAAGCACTAATGATGCACTAAGGATTACACTACAAGAATTCATTAGTGCTTTTGTATTCGACGGTAATTCGACGAAATGAAAAATTTCCCATGCGTTTCTTACGGGAGTTTCGTGACATGTAATTAGTCATAACCACACTAATATTTAAGCACTAACATAACTATAAGTGTTTTCTAGAAGCACTAACGATGCACTAACGAATGGTACTAATTTTATCGTTAATGCTTGAAGTTGGGGGGCAGCGTGAACTTGGCCCCACCAAAATGGTTTTTATTTATAACTCCTACACTAATGAAGCACTAACGTTAGCGGTTTTTGCAGTAAGAAGTGCTAACGATGCACTAACGATTGCACTAGCAGAGGTCAATAGTGCTTTTGAATTTGGCGGTAATTTGACGCAATGAAAAATTTCCCATGCATTTCTTATGGGAGTTTCGTGACTTATAATTGGCTATATCTACACTAATATTGAAGCACTAACAAAACTATTAGTATTTTCTGGAAGCACTAACGATATACTAACGAATGGCACTAATCTCTTCGTTAGTGCTCAAAGTGGGGGGGCCAAATTCACGCTAGGTCCAAGGGGTTTTTCACTTGTAGTTCCTACACTAATGAAGCATTAACGTTAGGGTTGGTGCACTAGGAAGTACTAACGATGCACTAACGATTACATTAAAAGAGATCATTAGTGCATTTGAATTTGACGGTAATTTAACGCAATGAAAAATTCCCCATGCATTTCTTACGGGAGTTTCGTGACTTACAATTGGCTACATCTACACTAATAGTGAAGCACTATCAACACTATTAGTATTTTCTGAAAGCACTAACGATATACTAACGAATTGCACGAATCTTTTCGTTAGTACTCAAAGTGGGGGCAAGTTCACGCTAGGCCCAAAGTGTCTTTTAGTTTAGTTCCTGTACTAATGAAGCACCAACGTTAGGGTTGGTGCACTAAGAAGCACTAACGATGCACTAAGGATTGCACTACAAGAATTCATTAGTGCTTTTGTATTCGACGGTAATTCGACGCAATGAAAAATTCCCCATGCGTTTATTATGGGAGTTTCGTGACATGTAATTAGTCATAACCATACTAATATTTAAGCACTAACAAAACTATAAGTGTTTTCTAGAAGCACTAACGAATGGTACTGATTTTGTCGTTAATGCGTGAAGTGGGGGGGGCAGCGTGAACTTGGTCCGACCAAAAGTTTTTTTATTAATAACTCCTACACTAATGAAGCACTAACGTTAGGGTTGGTGCACTAAGAAGTACTTTCGATGCACTAACGATTACATTAAAAGAGATCATTAGTGCTTTTGAATTTGGCTGTAATTTAACTCAATGAAAAATTCCCCACGCATTTCTTATGGAAGTTTCGTGACTTACAATTGGCTATATCTACACTAATAGTGAAGCACTAACGACACTATTAGTATTTTCTGAAAGCACTAACCATATACTAACGAATTGCACTAATCATTTCGTTAGTACTCAAAGTGGGGGGGGGGCCAAGTTCACGCTAGGCCCAAAGTGTCTTTTACTTGTAGTTCCTGTACTAATGAAGCACCAACGTTAAAGTTGGTGCACTAAGAAGCACTAACGATGCACTAAGGATTGCACTACATGAATTCATTAGTGCTTTTGTATTCGACGGTAATTCGACGCAATGAAAAATTCCCCATGTGTTTCTTATGGGAGTTTCGTGACATCTAATTAGTCATAACCATACTAATATTTAAGCACTAACAAAAGTATAAGTGTTTTCTAGAAGCACTAACGAATGGTACTGATTTTGTCGTTAATGCGTGAAGTGGGGGGGGGCAGCGTGAACTTGGCCCGACCAAAAGTTTTTTATTAATAACTCCTACACTAATGAAGCACTAACGTTAGGGTTGGTGCACTAAGTAGTACTTACGATGCACTAACGATTACATTAAAAGAGATCATTAGTGCTTTTGAATTTGGCTGTAATTTAACTCAATGAAAAATTCCCCACGCATTTCTTATGGAAGTTTCGTGACTTACAATTGGCTATATCTACACTAATAGTGAAGCACTAACGACACTATTAGTATTTTCTGAAAGCACTAACGATATACTAACGAATTGCACGAATCTTTTCGTTAGTACTCAAAGTGGGGGGGGACAAGTTCACGCTAGGCCCAAAGTGTCTTTTACTTGTAGTTCCTGTACTAATGAAGCACCAACGTTAAAGTTGGTGCACTAAGAAGCACTAACGATGCACTAAGGATTGCACTACATGAATTCATTAGTGCTTTTGTATTCGACGGTAATTCGATGCAATGAAAAATTCCCCATGTGTTTCTTATGGGAGTTTCGTGACATGTAATTAGTCATAACCATACTAATATTTAAGCACTAACAAAAGTATAAGTGTTTTCTAGAAGCACTAACAAATGGTACTAATTTTATCGTTAATGCGTGAAGTGGGGGGGGTAGCGTGAACTTGGCCCGACCAAAAGTTTTTTATTTATAACTCCTACACTAATGAAGCACTAACGTTAGCGGTTTTTGCAGTAAGAAGTGCTAACAATGCGCTAACGATTGCACTAGCAGAAGTGAATAGTGCATTTGAATTTGACCGTAATTTAACGCAATGAAAAATTTCCCATGCATTTCTTATGGGAGTTTCGTGACTTATAATTGTCTATATCTACACTAATATTGAAGCACTAACAAGAGTATTAGTATTTTCTGGAAGCACTAGCGATATACTAACGAATGGCACTAATTTCTTCGTTAGTGTTCAAAGTGGGGGGGAAGGCAAATTAACGCTAGTCCCAAAGGGTTTTTCACTTGTAGTTTCTACACTAATGAAACATTAACGTTAGGGTTGGTGCACTAAGAAATACTAACGATGCACTAACGATTACATTAAAAGAGATCATTGGTGCTTTTAAATTTGGCGGTAATTTTAACGCAATGAAAAATTCCCCACGCATTTCTTATGGGAGTTTCGTGACTTACAATTGGCTATATATACACTAATAGTGAAGCACTAACGACACTATTAGTATTTTCTGAAAGCACTAACCATACACTAACGAATTGCACTAATCCTTTCGTTAGTACTCAAAGTGGGGGGGCCAAGTTCACGCTAGCCCAAAGTCTTTTTTACCTGTACTTCCTGTACTAATGAAGCACCAACGTTAGGGTTGGTGCACTAAGAAGCACTAACGATGCACTAAGGATTGCACTACATGAATTCATTAGTGCTTTTGTATTCGACGGTAATTCGACGCAATGAAAAATTCCCCATGCGTTTCTTACGGGAGTTTCGTGACATGTAATTAGTCATAAACACACTAATATTTAAGCACTAACAAAACTAGAAGTGTTTTCTAGAATCACTAACGATGCACTAACGAATGGTACTAATTTTATCGTTAATGCTTGAAGTGGGGGGGGCAGCGTGAACTTGGCCCCACCAAAATGTTTTTATTTATAACTCCTACACTAATGAAGCACTAACGTTAGCTGTTTTTGCAGTAAGAAGTGCTAACGATGCACTAACGATTGCACTAGCAGAGGTCAATAGTGCTTTTGAATTTGGCGGTAATTTGACGCAATGAAAAATTCCCCATGCATTTCTTATGGGAGTTTCGTGACTTATAATTGGCTATATCTACACTAATAGTGAAACACTAACGAAACTTTTAGAATTTTCTAGAAGCACTAACAATGCACTAACAAACGGCACTATTCCTTTCCTTATCTCTTGAAGTAGGGGGCCAGCGTGTACCATTGTTTTGGCTCTAGAGCCTACACTAATGAAGCACTAACGTCACGGGTTGGTGCACAAGGAAGCACTAACGATGCACTAACGAATATCACTAGTTATTTCGTTAGTGCTTGAAGTAGGGGCAGCGTGAACTTGCCTCTTTAAAGGTATTTTGCTTGTAGCTCTTACACTAATTAAGCACTAACGTTAGGGGTTGGTGCACTAAGAAGCACTAACGATGCACTAACGATTGACACTAATTTTATCGTTAGTGCTCAAAGTGGGGGTGGGGAAGTTCACGGACGTCCTCGCACCTATTAAACCCACAATTTTACCGAATTTCAAGTTTCTTTTCCTATTTCAACTATCTAAAAGTAAGAGTTTGTTTCCCAACAAAACGTCCATTTAAGTAACATGCTAATTTCTTTATCCTCCTTTACACTCCTTAAAAATTAAAAATGTTCAGTTTTGGCAACTTTCCTGTTAGTTAATTGTGGAAGGCCAATCATGCCAAATTTCATCATTCTCATTCTGCCGGAATCACTAAACATTTTGGGGTGTAGTAGATGTCCCATATAAATAACATGGGAAAGATCTTTCAGGTTCCCATAAAACTACTCCAAAGTAGGAAATTTCTAGTTTTACTGTCTTACTTAGTTATGCTAACGGAAACGTACAAGCATACCGAATTTCAAATTTGTATTCCAAATTCAAGTACCTAAAACACGGGATTATATGTCCAGTCTTCGTATATTAACTTTTGGCAATTTTCCTGTCAGTTAGTCCCTGAAAGCTACAATCATGCCATTTCCACGTCAACCAGAAGTACCCCTTTAATTTATGTCAGTTAATGCAGTTTTATATATAGTTAAGATTGCTAATTGGCTTCAAGGATTATTATGTTCTTCTTTTATGCAATGTTTTTACTAAGCTGGTCTTCAAGCTATAAAGAAACATCGCAAATTACTAGTAACAATGTATTGAATAAATGGTTATTAAACCTGTATTCATATGGTATCCTACTACCGTTTATGTGTTTTTGTTAAAGCAAAGTCATATAATGTTATAAAGTACTTGTTTGTCTGTCGTATTGCTGGTAGAACTATGTTGATATACAGGGTGGCTCAAAGGTAGGTATAGGTATACTGATCTGCTCACTGTATTTCATATCATTTCTTATTGTTATCAGACAGGTAGACCTAGGTTCTTTATTATTTGTTCTAAATGACTTTTTACTGATACCTTAAGCTCACAACAGACGAAGCAAATGAACGTTATACTTGATGAATGCAGGAGTGTATACTTACTTTTGGGCACCCTGTATAAGCACCTTCACTGAATTTCAAAAATATACATTATATCTGAAAGTAGATAAGCAAAGTTATTATTATATTAGAGAATTGAATCGCTAAGAAAGATGAGAAAATGCATAAACATTATTTAAATCATTGAATTGGAAGAATTTGGAGAGTATAATTTAAAAAGAGGATTATAACCGAAATACATTACATAAATATTACTACTGCTTAACAGCTTATGTGTAGTAACGAATATTTATCTAGTATATATAAATTAAAATAAACTAATATACTTAACCTAACGACTAGCCTATATCTATGCTCAAACTAACGGTAAGTATCTTTCCTGGTTGTTCCATCCTGGAATGCACCTGTAAAGAGTACTAATAATAAAACTTACCTGATTATCCTATTTACCTGTATCATTCTTAGATATCTGGAAGATAAGTTATAATACTAACTTAAATTAATTTATTCTTGAGTTGGTATATTTACGTTAGTATTTATATTGTTTATATTTTGGAGAGAACATAAAATAAAAATAATAGTCGTAGATTTATCTTTAGGAAATCTGAAATACTGATTCTAAATACTAAGTTATCATTGTTTTAATCCAATTTCTATACTCTAACGTAACTGTTGATACATACCGCAAGTGTAATATACAGACGTGCCCAAATTATTAGACTCCCGCTCGAAAATTACAAAATTGATGTAGGAGTCCTAATCTTAGAGTTCTAGAACATTTAATTTAATGGTTACACCACCAATATAGGATCCTTCATTTGTTTACTGTACAGTTAAAGTGGTGATATCACCGATGAACAGCAGATGGTATTAGTGAGGAGAAAATTCTGTAAGTGGTGTTTCAGTTGGCTTCCTATCAACAAGTTACAGTCTGAAGTGCTGTGGTTGCTGTCGTAAAAAAATAACGATATTCAAAGCATCCAACAATTTGAATGGGCGACTTTAAATTGATCGTGACCTGTTTCGTGTATCAATCTTTTATTCTGTTTAGTCCTGTAATTGCAGCATAATGGGAAAAGCAAAAGACCTTTCTTCGCGTAAAATGGAAGCTAACAAAACACTTCTGGTGGAAATAAGATATGCACGGCAATACATTGCTAGTAGAGTTGGGATAGGACAAAAATCTGTGAGTAGAATCTATGTTGAAATTAACAAAAGCCAAAATAGGGTTTGAGAAGTTTGGGGGAAAACCAAATCTATCGCTAAGAGGTATCAGCAAACTAAAGAGATTGGCTATGGGAAAGAGAAGTGCAACTGCTAATGAACTTAAGCATAAAATAGTTGAGCATGGCGCAGACATCTTGCCTGAAAGTGTTCGTAGGATTCTTTGGGCCGAGGGAATAAAAGCACACTTTCAAGAAAGAAAACAAAATTTAAAGTCTACTCCAATCATGGCAAAGAAGCGCCTCGAGTGGGCACGAGGCCTAGAATATTGGACTGTTGACGATTGGAGAATAGTGTGTTTCAGTGATGAATTATGTATCTTTGTGCCTGATGAATGTTCACAACATGTGCGACGTTCACTTGGGAGGAATTCAAGTTTAAATGTCTTGAATAAACCGTGAAGCATCCTACTTCGGACATGGTCTGGGGTGTGATATCTGTCTTCGAGCCTGGAAGACTGTATATAGTAGAGAGGACAACCAAGCACGACCAATACCTACAAATTCTTCAAGAAGAACTGCTTTCCAGACTGCACTCTGGTTTGATGACGTACAATTCATCTTTACGCATGATGGAGCCCCATGCCACCGGTCAAAAGCTGTTGCAAAATTCTTCGAGTTCAACGAAATTAGTGTTCTTCCGTGACCAGGCACTAGTCCTGATATGAACCCGATTGAACACTTTTGGAGCTTTATGATAGAGAAGACGCAAATTAGAACCAAACTTCAATTGATCAAGGAGATTAAGAATTTATGTTGTCATTATGCTGAATTGAAGGCAAGACGCGCTAAAATCGTGCATAGGATGCCTCAAGGATAAAAGACTTAATGAAGAATAAGGGATTTCATAGTAAATATTACTACTGGTGTAAGAGATAATTTTCTTGTAAGTATTCCATTTGATTTTTGTTTCCAATTTGGATATATATATATATATATATATATATATATATATATATATATATATATATATATATATATATATATATATATACTTTATAATAATTATATTTGAATGTTACGTATGCATTTGTTTTATTGTTATTGAAAAGCATATGCCACACCCACTAGAGATTAGGACAGAGTTACAAAGTAGTAATTTGGACTAAGTTGGAACGTATTTTCTCACGTAATATTGTAAGAACAGTAACATATTCAGAAACTGAATGTTGAGTCTAATAATTTGAGCATGTCTGTATATGTTAATCTTAAGTTTTGGATTTCTTAAATCATCCTTTGGTTAAAGAAACTGTAGTTTGGGTTGAATACTCCATATTAAGTTATTAACATCAGAATTGTTAAGCAAGAGTTTGAATCTTGATTTAAGTTGCGAATTAATCTTTCTCGTGGCCAAAAGTCTTTGTTATTCACCGAACTGGAGTGCATTAAAACGAAACACTCAAGCTTCTGACTACTCCGATGGGCCAAATCTAATTTTCTCAAGCGGAAGGTCAGGGTGCTGGACTAGGAAACGACAATTAACGAGTTAAACGTTGTGCAAAGTAGGATATTGTTGGCACCATTGGGCGCGTTACCATATTCCGAAGTCATATTGTGGCGAACGGCAACTTTAGATGGATGTGTGTATATATATATGGAGAAGTCGCCCGCGGCTCGAATAGGATAACCTACGTCATTGCTGTTAATGAATTCCAGCTGTTTTCTTTATCCCGTTCATCATATCTTCTATAACTTCCTTAAACTTATATTTCTATCAGTAAACTGTTGTTCAAGCTCTTTCTTCTTCGAAGACATATCCCGAACTGTACTTTCTTTCAGCACTTCTTAGCTTGCCATCTGTCTATTTTTCTTTCTTCAAGGTTTAACAGTATCAGACTTTTTTATTATATAATTTTACTATCATACATGTATTTATTGAGCAGAATAATACAAATTACAGGTATACTGACTTGTATTTTTTTTTAAAAAAAGTACTATGCCATTAAAATCTTATTGTTTGCCATTTCTGGAGAAGAAATTAATAATGACGAGAAAAGTATTTTTGGCAGATGTAATATTAAAAAAAAATCGACGTACGTTTTAGTCTATATATAAACAAATTCAGGAAAGACATATGTGTGATTAATAAATTCAATTATTGAACAAAAGGGAAATACACCTACATAAAACCTAAATCGTATAGATGTCTACCCTTCCGCAGTGCTATTACTGCCTGTGAAATATGCAATGGCTCAGCCTGGAGAATTTGCCCATAAATGTGATACATTTCGACTTCATCATTATCCGATACTTAATTAAAGCATGTTTTACAATATAAGTAAGCCTTTTGTTATAGTCGTTACACACTATGAGTACTTAGATATCCAAACTTCAGTCCTTCTATAATATACTTAAATACTTTCAACCATTTCAAACTTCCAAACAGTTTGCAATATCTGCTGCTCACTTGGTTTTTATTCTTGTCTTCAATATAACTTGTTGTAAAGGAACGTGGAAAATGTTCAAATTTATAAGGAAACTATTATAATTGAGAGATATATAAGTGGTCGAATTGAGGTGGTATGCGTTGGTATGCCATACCGCCCCTAATTTTTCAGTGATGAAGGCATACCACCTCTGATTTTTCAGTGATCAAGACATACCGTCACTGGAGAGCAGATGCTAAAATACTTTTAATAAATCC
Organism: Thermobia domestica; assembly: GCF_964235325.1. Lineage (NCBI taxonomy): Eukaryota > Metazoa > Arthropoda > Insecta > Zygentoma > Lepismatidae > Thermobia > Thermobia domestica. The sequence continues at coordinate 262,737,526 of NC_137456.1, forward strand.
ATTTTTATACACACGTAGAATAGCTTTGAACGTTAAAAGATTTTATGTCGTATGCAGAAGTAATTTATGAGTTGACAACACCAACATTTTGTTATCTTTTTCCTACTCTTTATTTTTACTAGGAGGTGTCTTAAAAGACGTTAATCTAGTATATAGTTTGATATGCCATATTGAATTGTTTATTTCTTATATATATGTGTGTGTGTGTGTTCTTGCCTTAATGCATATAAATGTGTTTTGAGCATGGGCGGATTTAGGGGTTGTCTCCAGTGGGAGCGGATCTTCCGGGAATACCCTTCAAAACGTACTACATCTGCCTTTTTTCCACTTCGAACACTGATTTTAAGTAAATCCACACACAAACACACACACATACACACACACACACACACACACATATATATATATATATATATATATATATATATATATATATATATATATATATATATATATATATATATATATATATATATATATACAGTGAAACCTGTCTTTAGCGGAATCGAGCGGGACTTGCAAAAATTTCCGTTAAAGTCGGGTTTCTGCTTAGTGGAGGTAGACCTTTCCTTTCTTTCTTTCTTTTTTTTTAAATGCAAGCTTATAAATGGGCATACTGAGAAAATATATTGCTGTACGTACATTGTTCAATTACAGTACTTCTTTCTTCTACAAATAAATACACAAAAAATTAAAATGAATACAAAATTTGCTATGCACACGTTTTCTTTATTTTTCTAATAGCCAAGCAGGGTTTTCTGTGTACATTGCTGCTTGGCTGTTTGACTTTCCGCATACACTTTAACCTGATTAATTCTACTAAGTGAATCAATCATTTTTAAGTAAGGCAAATTTTTGCAGTTCCTATAAACTTCTTAGAGCATCTTGATATGTATTTATTCTACACTCTTCTTCGAACTCGGTATCGTATTCCTCTTCTTCCTCTATCTCGTTTTCTTCTTTCCGACATTCCGCATGATTCTTGATTAAGTTGCGGGGATTAAGGACAATTTGTGGGGATGAATATGAGTAGTGGTTGGGGAAGATCAACATTGTTCAGAAATATTTAACAAAAGAACGAACATTTTATCGCAGACAGTGTAATGTATATGTCTTACAGAATATCTAAACATCTTCTAAACGCTGTAGTCCGGAACTCAGAATTTTCCGTTAAATGTTTATTTTTCTTTCCGTTGTCCGCGTAACACAGTTTCCGCTTAATGAAGGGACTTTTTACACATTTTGTTCTCCCAAATTCATGGGACCGTGAAATATTTCCGTTTAAGACAGTTTTCCGTTTAATAAAAGGTCCGTTGAAGACAGGTTTTACTGTTCTCACTTATTTTATTTCACTTAATTAAAGCTAATACTTTAGGCAATATCAGAAACTGTACTCTAATTATGGGGACTGTAGTGGCTCAGTAGTAGAGTGTTCATATCTAGTGCGTAGGGTTCCAGGTTCGATCTCAGCTCACGCCAAGCAAACTTAGTGGTGGACAAACACCGTCTTCGTGGGTTTCCTCGGGGTTCTCTCGTTTCCCTTTTACTTCCTCAACCTGATAGAGCCTGAATTTTTTGGGTTGCAGTTTTTTGTTAATTTATACTTGAATATGTTAATTGGGCTTCATAGATCACAAAAATACAATTGCATCTAAGAAATATTTTTTTAGTGTCCCTATATATGGTGTGTCCTTATGGTCACGCTAGGCTCTCGTGATATATAAATGCAATAAATAGCATTAGAGTAGGGTTCAAAAACTATATGTTCCTTATCTCTCTTTCATACAAACTTATTCCCATTGTCTTGGGAAAATGACAATAATAGTGTGTTTAATACTTCTTAGTATGGAAATTGAGAAAACAAGGAACACAAAGGCCATTTTACACATGCTGTACGCCCCACTGATGAACAATTTTCTCCAGCACATCTTCTTTGTTGTTGCCAGAATCAGGAATAACTAAATGGCCAATACTATCAAATCTTACTGATTCAAATATTCTGTTTCCAGAGAAACTCAGCCTGGATACAACTAGACGTCCAGCACCTCTTGGAGACGAACCAAATGCAAGTATATAGTATTGAGCAATTTCTCTTCTAAATTCTAGTTGACTGAAAATTCAACCAGCATTCAGTGATGTCTGGCATGCATTGTAAAATGATACACCCAACAGCCAAGTGAAGATTGACCACCACCATTTCTTTCCCCTGATACCAATTCTGTAGCCCTTTATGTTCCTATCCATTCGATCTGTGCCCCCCACAAACGTGTTGTATTCTCCGATCAAACGTGGACGAGCGATCTTTTTCTTGGCTGACCTGGAATATCTTTTTACATTTCCTAGTAGGAAAGCACCATGAACAGTGGATGCGACTGTGACTACTGAATTGTCATGCCATCTTGAAATGACTACACCATGTTCACTGCCTCTATGTTCGTGGTAACCTCTTTTCTGCTTCTTGAATTCAGATGACACTGAGAAATTGCATTCTTTGGGAACCGTGTTTTCACGCATAGTGCCAGTTACAGCATATCCATTAGACTTTAGGTGTAAGCGAAGTGGTACGCTTGTGAAAAGATTGTAGAAATAGAATCTGAAAGTAATTTTTAACGTCACTTGGGAATTAATCTATCATATATAACAGAAGATCGGCTGCTTTTCCAAATTTTTGTTCATATTCGGTTATGCATTGCAGAGTTTTGCCTTGGTACGCATCAAAGTTGATTAGATATCCATTTGGTCTATTCAGGCACCAAACCTTGTACCCTAAACGCACAGATTTTTCTTTTATAAACTATTTATAACCATGTCTGCAATAGTATGCTATCATTGCTTCGTCAAAATTTATTGCCTGCGCCGGAACAAAATGTTGATGCAATTACTTTTCAATTTATTCATTAGTGAGCTTAGTTTCCAAAGTTTATCTGATTCACTCATCTTGTTGATGCCCGCAAAATACAAAAATCTCATTATCTGAATAAACCTCTCTCTTCTAATTGCATTGTGTACCATTAGATTTCTCATATCAGTCCCAGAATCCCAATAGTGTTTCTTGACGGAAATGTATTATACCCTGGCACAAACAAAACGCCCAAAAGTAATTTCAAATCTTCTTTAGAGACAATCGGATCTGGCATGTTTCTAAAAAGCATATTTCTGGATTTCACATAGCTAAATCGACTATATCTTCATCAAAGAAAAGTTCAATAAGTTTGAAGTTATTATAGTTTAAATAATCTCCCACGGGAAATACAGGCAGCGAATTGTTGATATCGTTTTGTGTCCACTTTCCCCTGTTTTCACACTGATTCCGCTTCCGTTTCTTTGAAATATTACTTTCCTCCTTCTCTATGTTTTCACTCCCTTGTTCCAGATTCTCTCCTTCCTTCTTCCCCTCAGTCCCTCCCAAACACATGTCGTTCTACCAAAGCATTGAGTTGTCTCCCACTTAGGTTGTCTATCAAACCGCCAACATCTTCATCTGCCGAATCCTCATCAGATAAAATATTTGATTCTGGAGGCTCAATAAATATACACTCTATTTCTCCATGGTCTATTTCATCCGGTTCCTGAAGTAATTCCAATACTTTATGCACTGTTAAGTACCTGGAAATGCGAAGGAACAGTTTTTCTTATAACGGAATAATTATGATTTGCCAAGCCTTATTGCTACTACGAAAGCCTAGCGTGACCATGTGGTAACATGAATGGTACATGGCTCTGCACAACGTTCATGTATGTTTCTTAACACAATACATTATTTCCCTCAATGCCTGACTTCTTTCTGAATCAAAACGCACAATAATTGGAAATATTTTAACAACAATGTAAAGATCAAATGAATTCTCACCTTTTACTATGTGCCATTGTTGCAACTCTAGAAGCAGTAAGATTTTCAGATGCACGTAACTTCACACTAAACAAAGAAATCTCAAGATTGATACTGACATCGTGTCAAACACATCATTAGCTGAGAGTTGACAGCGCTACATGTGAGTCTTTGTGAAACTAACCAGAGGAAAACAATTTGAAGGTCATCGCGCGCAATGGGACCGTATGGTAACGCAAGGTTATACCAGGTTAATTCTACCATTTCATTCATTTCTCATCATCACTATCTCCTTTAATCTACATGGCATAACCCTGGGGTGTAAAACTGAAATATTTCATCTTTTTTTGTATTCTAATTGCTCGATTACTTCAGATGTTGTGGCGAATAGACGACGTAGGGTGAGCATACCTAATGTTTTGTTATTATTGAACAGAATGATGATTAAATGAGATTCAGAGCTCCTTCGTAGCAGTGTGAATAGCGTTCATTCCTTTGGCGGGCGAGACCCGATTTCGATTCTTGGTGTAACTCGTGTGGTTCAGATGCCACGTATGACTGTATAGATTCGGAAGTTTATGTCCCTGTTCGGGAAGACATGTTATGACTGTATAGAGGGATCGTGTCCTGTGGATCCCTGTGAGCGCATAGGCGTTTATGACAGTCCGGGATTCGATCCTGTATGTCCCCTTTTTGGGAAGACACTTTATGACACATTTGTGAGTGTCCTGAGCTCGACAGTCCATGTCCTGGAAGTCTCCTTTAGGCTTTAATAGCGATTAAGAGCTTCTACCAAATCCGACGACATAACCACTGGACAGTACCGTTTAGAGTTCGGGTTAGAACATTCTAGGAAATTGACATAAAGATTGATTCCAATGTATCTCTAATGCCAATACAATTTAATAATACGAATATCATTACGTTGTATAGACATTAGTTATTTATGATGGAAAGAGAAAGTAAATTAAATTCCCTTCAACTCTAAAACATAAATTTAGGTCATTGTAAAATTTTTAGTAAATTATTATACAAGGATAAGTGTAATTATAATTTCTTAATTTTAATTAATAACCCTGAAACTACACTAATACTAATTAAATTACACACTGGTACTTTGATTCAAATAATTAAATATGATAATGCAATTTAACATTTGGCCCAATAATTTTTATTACGATCGCGAAAGCGCGGTAGTCGCGGGATACTTGTTGAAATTCACTGTCACTTTACAATGGCGTCATCTTTGTTGGCTCCTTGGACAATTTGGAAGAGGAAGGGACAAGTCCATGAAACATGTTGGTTACTTGCAGAAACGCTCATTTACGACATTCCATTTGAAGTAATGTCAAATTTCTTCTTTTGGAATGGATCTGCCGAATCTTCCCCATCACTGTTAATTCCTTCAAGGTATGGAAACTTTACAATTAACACTTCGTTATTATCATCGTTATATCAATCGTTTTAATAATTTAACTTGCACTACGAATATTGGTTTATCTTTAAAGTAAATAATTACATTTCGTACTATTTGTCACTTTTGTATTTGTCGCACTGAAAACAATAGGTTACTTAGCTTCAAAACGTAAATAGGTTTGTTGTTCGTTCACCTGTTCGTATCCGCATGACTTGGCTTCTCTCCCCATCTTCCCGTGCTTCTACCAAGCAAAGGGTCTGTCTGGTAATGCAACTTGTTGATGTCAGAATTAAAAATAACTATGACAGATTATAGGCAATAATGCTTAGAGACGAAGTTTGCTTTCTACGTTAGATTCTAGCACCTCATTTGGGGAAGAGAGAGGGTCCACCAAGATTTCCGTCACAGATGTGACGCACATACACATATACATATTCGTTATTTGGAGAAGAGAACAATTCTTAGAAGTGCTTTGATACGAGGTTCACTTAGAAAGTTAAAAATTTTGCACTAAATTCTTATGCCGTTGCCAACAACGTCATACACGTTAATACTTGCCTCGTATACTATTGCTGCTTAAAGGGATGTTAAACTCAACTAAAATCCAAAATGAGAAGCAAGCAAACAACAATAATTATCTAATTACGAAAACGTTAGTGAAATTCACTTATAAAGTACTGAATTTCACTAGTAAACTTTTCACAGCTACGCCTGTCACAGTGGTGTCCACGGAATTCAGCCATGATTACAATTGGCGCGCCGACACCGACGGAGAACGCTGGCTTCTATGGCTTAGAATAAAAGTTATAAATGTGTTTTTTAATCTTCATCAAATTCTAAAATTTATATCGAAAAGAAGTATAATACATTTTTTATGTATTTTTTTTATTTTTTATGTTGTCAGCATGGAATGTTTTCTTACCTCCAAGAATAAACTCGTATGTTTTTAAAGACAAATGCATTACGTGTCATTATCAGATTATAATGCTGTATTTAATTACGAAATATGTTCAAAATTGCCTGATTTATTTTTGAGAAAATCGTCTGATAAAAATCGCCTCAAGAAAAACCTGCCACTACATTTTCCAGAATAAGGAAATTACGCAATATTTGCAAACAATTAATAAAGCATTTACTTATTAAATATAAAAAAATCCTACTTGGTTTCTCGAGGAAATCGGCCGAGCAGATATTACCCTTAAACTATATCCTTCGTAGTTTTGTCAGGACAAACGAGTAATGCGATGTTGTCAAGTTATTAATGAAACTTGTATTTATGAAATATGAAAAAAATCGCTTAAGTCCTTTTTTCTTGGGAATATTGCATGGCCAAACTTACCCTGAAGAATGAACAAATTCTCATACATTTTTTTAGGACAAAGGATTTATGTTATATAATCAGTTGTTAATGAAATATTTAATTACGAAACATTAACAAAATCACATGAGTTGTAATTGATAAAATCTTCCAAAAAGCTACCCTTCTCACATTGTTTGAAAGCAAGTAACTTTTTCATATTGTCAGGTCATTAATTTTATTTATAAACATTTATTTATAAATAAAGAAAAAACATCATGTTTATCCTGATTGAGAAAATCGTCCGAAAAAAGCAACCCCCAAAAGTAAATGACCCCTTCTTGATTTTTCCCAGGGAAATGGCTTATTCACAGTAGCTGGTTGTTGTAAATTGAATTTCTGGAAACGAAACTTAATCTTTTGAGCCATTATTCAGATGATTGAACTTCATTATTTTTGCCCTTTTGTTAAGTACCCTTCTCTTTTCGATTATAAAGAGAAGTCGAAAAAATCCTCTGAGCGTCAAATAAGAAAATTTAGTTTGAAACTTGGTCTCGATGTATTAAATGGTACGGCCTCTAGGCAAGCACACATCAAAAAGAACGGACGACGAGATGGACGGATGTCAAACAATCTCCTTTCGATAGCTATGTTCCATAAAACTTGTAAATCCGTTCAAATTTTGATCTCTATCTTTTTTCACAATCACAATATTTTCTTCTCTCTTTTCGCCGCTCAAGACTAAAAACAAAAGCAGTCATTGTGACTCATTATTCGGTTTAAGATATAGATTGACTAGAAATCGACATTTAGTTTTACAACAATAACACAATCGGAATGAAATTGGGTGTTCACTGTAATTTTTTCTCCTTCGTACAGTAATTAACGTGTCATGTGTACTACTCGGTACGAAAAGGTTAAAATAAGTTCATAATGTAAAATATTATTTCTCTCTCTTGTTTCTCAGTGGCTGAGATTTAATTTTCTAAATGATTAGGTTAAGGCCTTTCTGAATAAATAAATAAATATAAGACTAAATAACTTTTAAACAACATATGGTTTATGTATTCCAATAAACTTGTATGTCTAGATTTAAATTTAAGTAATAAAAACGATAAGATTTATTAAATATATTTAATGTGATTCACAATTAGTTCTAATGTAACTCTTTTTCTGGTTATATTTTACAGAGACCTGTCTCACAATCGAATCAGAACTCTTACCCCAGCAGTATTTCGGAAACAACAATCGTTGACGAAGTTGTAAGTAAATTTATTACCATGGTATGTATGTACTTGTGTTTGCTCTATATGTCAATAACTAATAGTCCATTATTTTTGTGATATGACTAATGACATATTATACATTTATACTTTGTAACTAAGCATAAATTATGTCTTAAGTAGTATGCAATGGATTGGTGAACTGAGTATCATGAAGAAACAACTTTACCAAATTAGTGATGTAGAACACAGCGATGACGACAATAATGCAAACCACACACAATTCTACTCCAGTGACTCCAGTCTGGAAGATTATCTTCCTATATGTTTTATCAAATATTTTTTAAATTTCATTAAAACAACTTAAATTTCAAAGTGATATTTCGGCCTCACGACCATTTAAAAGAACGAAGTTTATAAAAGATCAGAAGAATATGATAAAGACAACAAATAAAGATTAGTTAACCAGAGGTTGAATTTTGAGGTAAAGTGCTGTGATAACCTCAACAATGAATAAGACTTAAAAGCAACTTCATTAGTGAAAAGATGCCACCAATTATTTGAAATTTTCTCCAAAAATTGTTGTCACATTTCCCATTGATATACACTTCAACTAAATTTAGGAAAAATGTCCGTTTAATAAAAGCATATTTGACCCAATGTAATAAATGAAAAACAAAATAAGCAGCGTTATACAGGCTGACCGGAAAGTTGCACAACCTAAATTTTCAATCATAAGAACTTATGAACCATAAGTGCGAGTGAAGAGAAACTCCTATTCAGCGAAGTCCTGTCTGTGTAGATATTTGCGAGATATAAATCGTGACTATGTTTCATTGAAAAAACTTTATATGTTTCCTGTATTCGTGAGTTTGGGTTTTCACTTGTCCTTCAATGGTTAATATCTCAAAACTATTTACACAGAGAGGGGACTTTTGTGGGCAGCACTTTCATTTCTTTCACACTTGTATAAATAGTTCTAGAATTCTAAAGCTCTTAACCTTGGGTTGCACAACTTTCCAGAGAGATTGTATTATATTTGTTTAACGTTTTACTAAACCAAAATTTATTTTCTTGTAGAATTATTGTAGATGATATTTTTAAAATAGTTGAAATACAAGTTTCAAACTTTAGGGAGTTTTGAAATGAAAATTAAAGGGATTTTAAGATATAATCTAGGGGGAAGCTATTCTTCTTAATTAGCATCACTGAATCAAAATTATATCTAACTGTCGCTGAGTTGTCATTACATTGTAACACAAATTGTTTATTTGGTAAGGTTATTTTGTCACAGAACGCAATTCAATAATCCCTCACCATTGTCCTCATATTACTCAAGTTCTATTTACTAATGATGTATGATTTCATGTAATACTACTATAGAAGAAATAACTAAAATAAAACTATTTAAATCTCATCCATTTGAAAGAAAACAAACCCAATAATACTTCTCTCATACGTAAATCGATGACCAGGTATTCAAGAGCGGAGTTGTACTGTTATCTAGTGATGTGTATTTTCTAATAAATAAGCTGAGTGTATATCAGTACATTTCTGTATCAGTTATATCAGTGTATTTGTTTGTGAGCGTGTATTTGTTTGTGTGAGATAGTAGAAGTGACGGTGAGATAGTAAACGTTAAGTTGTATGAGTTTCTTCATTTAAAGATTGTTGTCTCGTAATACGCAAACATTTGCTTTTTGCTCGAAAATCTATGAAGTGAGTTTCTTCGTTTTTATTTTAACATGAGAACATTACAAAATGACAATGAGATGTCGAAGATCCCATTACCTGGTCGATAGGTGTTTTTATACTGGTTACCATCACCAAAATGCTAAATATGTTTTCTCTGTGTTTCCGAGACAATTAATTTATAATTATCAACAATATCTCGCGAACTATGCCAAATAAACCATTATTAACAAATATGTCATACAAAGTAATCGTTTATCCTTTCTCCTAGAGAAAAATTGTGGAGGACAGATAAAACTGACACATTTTCGTTTCACGTCTTCCTTTTTTCTTTCATTCGTTGATGTTTTTCTTCAAAAATTACGGACATTGTATATAGTACGGGTTCAACCAAACTAATCGAATCTGGATCAAACTTGACGTAGTGGTAAACGTTGATCTGCTATATAAACGTGTGAAATATTGTCCTATACAAGCTTTTGATTCCCGAATTGTAGGCCATCACAATTTGGGTCATAACTCAGGAGTAATTAAAGTTAAATAAATGGAAAACAGAAAGTTCTGTCTGTTCGTTACCTCTGATTCCTAGTTAATGTGATAAAAGAAGAAGATCAAACCATATATTCTTTGGTGGGAACAGCGGGTAAGTTCATGAGATATCGTTTCACCATATCGTCAATTTTCTCGAAAATACTCTTATAAAAATTTAATTTTGGTTATGATAGTACGATATGAAGGCTATCAAATGAGTTTATTGTTTCTTCTCTTAGATCTCATTGGCACCTTCTGAGGTTTCCATCAAAGTCTTTTATTTTAGAAGCAAATTCCCTCTTGTGAAAATCCAAAGACTGGTTAATAGATTAAAATTTAGCAATATATAGCCTGAAGTAACCAATTATTTGCACTGTTAAATAACTATGAAATAATACTATTTTTATGTATTTCAGAAATTTAGGTTTCAATCCTTTGACGTATGTGTCAAGTTCCTTGTTCCATGGTGTCAGAAACCTACGGTCACTGTGAGTACTATGCTCAAGTATGGTTCGTATGAAACGTATGTGTAATAAATTTCTAATACACATATGCATAAATAATGTGATTGTTTTCATTTATATTTTTCTTTGTATTCTGTAGTTTATTGTTTATCCACCTATCTGCTATGCTTTGCGATTCTACCACTAATGATCTTCATATGCCTTTCTAAAAGCATTTGGAAAGTAGAAAACATTTCTTCATAATCCAATCACAAACACTGCTATAAAAACCACAATTAACCTAAGTATAGTGTGTTTCGTTACTCATTAAGACACATTCTCTGTGATATCGACATTTCTAACAGTTTTCTAAATAAACATAAAACATAAATTTGTCCTCATAGCGGCATATTAGTATTTTAAGATAATATATAATAAAGTAGTTAGTATGATGTAATACGGAACAATACCACTTCACTAAGGTGAACCCAATTAGGAACTAGATCGCTCAAGAGTTTTAGAATCAATCTAAATGAAGAAAATGAACATAATAGATAGATACAATACTATTAAAGCAAATGAATACATTGTGTGTGAAATAAGGTGACCTTGGCATCCATAATAACACGAGAATTGGTTTAAGAATGTTTGGATATACCTTATTCTTATGAGCATTTCGGTATTTAACGTATATCTCAAATATTGGGGAATTAATCTAGTAGATATGTACTTATTATTATTTTATTATTAAAAGTACGTTTTGTTTTACAATTTGAAAATTATCTCATGAATTTTATTCGAGTGTAGGGCAGTAAGTAACCGAGCAGGAATAGAACGAAAGAATTAGAAGGACATGCTTGGAGCTCTCAGCAATGAAGATGTTACAGCAAAGCTGAAGAGAAGGGTATATATGATTCTCATTATTCTCATGTATGGTATAGGAACAACTTGAGCACCTTAACACAAAATACTTGAAAAGCATGAGGATGGAAATTATGACACAAAGATAATATCTTGAGTAACAAGGAAGGTCGATTTGATTGAGTTGAATTCAACTTATTTTTTCAAGACTACAAAGCAGACACTATGATTTACTGTGGATCTGTTTCACTGTTCAGAATCGTGCTACAGACGAAGATACGAGATCACGTATAATGGGAGTAGGAGAAGTGATAGACTTAAAGAAAAGATTTAAAAGACATGGTAGGAAAGTAAAACTGATAATTAGATATCAACACGCACTAGGAAGAAACAAACCCAACTATTGGTGATAGAAAAAATAGGTTGAGACATTAGAATTTTGAATATGTTTATAGAGTGAGCGAAAGGAAGATCATTATGATGAAGAGAGTTTTGTTTCATATTGCGATGCAAAACTCCTCGCCTACTGTAGTGTGTTACCGTCACGTACTCGGAAAACCCATCAAAAGCTTCCGAATTGTACTACATGAGTTGATCTCAGTTAAGGTGAACAGAAGAGTAGATGTATACCGATACGTTTTGCAGGATCAGCGTGATGCCAGTTTTCTGTACAGACTGTCACATGAGACATAAAGTAAACGTCTTTCCGAAATCGGAATGCACAAGTGCTGTGGTTGAGCAAACGACAGCTCTCAGAATTAATCGTCAAACATAGCCGTTTCTAGTATAATGTCTTGTTTGTGTGTAGTGGCACCACCAGAGAGTAATTCACTTCTTGTTCGTTCTTAACGGTCGAATTCTCAATATTGACTTATTCCTTAACAATTACAGTGCATGTATACTGCACTACGCCAAAATTGTCCTCCATTAGTGAACCAAAACCTCTCGCTGCTACAACAAGACAGTGCAAAATCATACTCACATCGAAAATCACAACAAAATGCAGGACCTTCGTGACCTCGAATTGGTGCCACACCTGGCGTACAGCACTGGCTCTGCTCCTTCAGATTACTACTTATTTCGGTCCATAGCGCACCTCCTGAAATCACGATGTTTCACAAATCAAGAGGAGGTGGAAAGGACAAAGACATACTTCCTTCACTCTAAGAACAAGACGTGGTATCGACGTGGAATCAAGAAAATTGACAGGAAGATGGCTGAGGGCAGTACAACACGATGAAATATAATTGAATTCTAATTTGTTTTCATTGTACTGTAATAAATACAGATATATTGTATGCCAAAATATTGCTAGACTTACGAATAGCCTCTGTATTTATATTAAGGTGCTATGAACAAAATTGCAGAACACAGGTCCAGTCACAATACCACATGAGTTACCATGATAAAAGTAAAACATGAATGTAATAACGATAACCTACTTACAGACAAACTTGAAATGTTAAGTGATTTTACATTATTACTATGCCATTCTCTTTAGTAGAGGATTTTGCCCCTTTTTTCTAGACATAATGGGTCTTACACAGGTTTTAACGCATTATTGCGCAATCGAAATTATCTGAACTTGAGATGTCTACTCTTGAGCATACGCAAAAAGCGTAACTACAGAATCATTGAATGTGAACAGTCGAAAGGAAATGACTGATAAAACCACACATTTTCACGTTGTTATTGATTCAAAACATGGTTGAATTTCGGAATAAAGAGTATGAATTTTATGTGTCTTTGGAGGAACAACTGGACATAACTTTACAACAAGTTAGAACTAGTCTTCCTATAACAAAACGCACTTAGATTGACTTATAATGACACAACATTCGGAAGTATTATAACTATACATTATTAATTAGTAATACAATAAACTTGTTTATTAAAACTAATCCGACTAATTATCTGTAGATATTCGTATAACGCGATATATATATATATATATATATATATATATATATATATATATATATATATATATATATATATATATATATATATATATAGATAGATAGATAAATAGATAGATAGATAGATTTTGAGTTAGTAATAGCTATAGTAGCATCTGATCTTGCAGCATATATACAGTTACAATACCAAAAATATGTTAGTAGACTGTCTGTATTAGAATTGTTGTTTAGATCATATCGCTAGATGTCAAAAGAAATATCTAATATGGTAGTTCTGAGGAAACTTCTCCGAGCATTTAATATGATATACAATACAGGGAATATGATAATTACTTTTTCATGACAGTATATCATTTACAGTAATGATAATATCCTCTTTTTTATAGGATTACTACCTCATATGAAGATTTGTTCACAGAAAATGCATTTTTCAACGATGCTTCATCGATACGCAGGACTATCGTGAGTAAACACTTTTTCGTGAAGGATACAAAGGAAAACGAAACGGAGCATTATATTTTTTTCTTAACATGTAATGCTACATACGAGTACATATTTTCAAAAAAAAGAAAAAGAAAAAAGAAAGAAAGAAAGAAAAAAAGAAATAATAACATTTTGTATTTGATCTAAAATATAAAAATGTTTATATTTCATAGTAACAAATTTCAAATAGCAATTGGAATATAAATCATATGCAACATCAAAATACATTTACAAGAATGACTTTAAATACTCGAAAATCCTCAAACATTAATAATTTCCTTATAATTTACGTCATGTTTACATTGGAAATGTACGAAGGATAAGCTAACATGTGAAATTTTGAATGTTTTGATTTTTCCTTAGAAATGAAACTTCATCTGAACCAATATTTGAAATTTAATGTTTTGAATTTGTTTTAACAGCTCAGATATTGTCAACCGATTTATTAATTGACTTGCTTTTAATGATACAAATGTTTTAGACTACAACTTTACTAATAGATATTTTTGTAGGGTTAACCGAAGAAGATATAGGAGATCGATGCATATAGAATTTAAAAACTGTAAATTGCATAATACATGTGCACCCGATTTAAAATTTGACGCAAAAGTTGCTGCAAAATAAAATTATTTACGACCAGAATGTAGACAAGAAACTCTAGAATATATAAACACACAAATTTCAACTATACTCTATCAAACATGAGGCCTAATTTATCTGGTATGTACTGTTTAATACGCTACATTAGTTTTAAAAATTCATAAAATAAAAATATTTTACTTCATTAACAAGATTCGCGAAGTACGTTTTCCGACATTTCTACTTTGAAACTTCATGTTTCACAAGTTCCATGGAGTTCCTTAAATTTGTGAAGAAATTAAAACAAGGATTTTTTGTCTTCTTAAGACATATTAATACATACGATTATATTAACAATTACAAATGCTCTGTTTAATTTAGTTCAGTTCATTGAGAAGCTCAATAAAAGAGACATACCAGAAACATTGTCGAGATGTGGAATGAAGCAATTCTTTGGAATTAGGTTCCTTTGCTGCCTCTCTCAACTTTGATCAGTTAGCCGCCTTATCTTGCTTAATTTATAGTCATACATACAATTCATAATATTATATAGTTCCTTTTTTCAACGTCTGCCGAAGTAGAAGTTTCGTTCATCTAAAATTAATTTTTAATATCGTTTTCATTTTAAAGTTTGAAGTTCATTTTAAAATTCTTATATTTATTCAAGTAGAAGAAAGCCATGTAGAATAATAAAGTTTAACAAGCTCTCCATCGTTAGATCGAAAACAACTATAATTCTTTTCAATAGTTTTACTTATATTTACAAAACTAACTTAAAGATCATACAATGCAAACAAATTGATAATTGCTACCTGACAATATTCAATACGTTTTCTGTATATATATCAAGCAATTTTCTACAAAATAAATGGTGAGGCTCACGCAATCATAAATGTAATATGAGACAAAAATATGAAAGAAAAATATTTCTCTAAATTATCACTTACACAGGGACGTCTCACTCATGTGGACCCTTCTTGGACCACGGCTCAACCGTAAATGTATGCAATGAATAGTTGAGACAAAAAATCAATAGTTTCAAGAAGGGACTAAATTATTGATTAAAAGTTATTATACATTGTAAGCCTATGCGATAAAGCAAAATGTAAATACTAATATATTGTGAAATATAGATAACGTCTTGTGTGCTGATAATGTAAATTATGAAACGTCCTAGATACTAACGCTTTTTTTGGTTTCAAACAGATTATGAAAAACATATGCCAAATGCACGCACTGACTAAAATATTATGTTAGATTTCATGATAATGAAAAGATGGTGCCTAAAATAAAAGAATAACAGATATCTATAATAAATAGATTCAAAGAAGTAGATGATTTCCAAAATTCTTTACACGAGAAAGTTACATGAATGAAGGATTTTTTACGGTTTCTTCTTAATTGACTGTAGACATTTAAATTGTGAAACATAGACGAGCTCTGCTTGGGTAACTGCTTTTACAGATAATGGTAGAAATGTAATGTTTGTTTTTTCAGGAATATGGCAACTAGAATACATGTCAAAAGGCAAATCTAGAACATAGGAAGAATGAAGCATATCATCTTGCTATAGAGTGTTATACGTGGGCGTTGGATCATGAAACACACACAAGTATACTGTATACCATTTTTGCTCCGTCGATTGTATTATTTTAAAAATCTTTCATTTCTACTAAATTTATATTGCAAGAAGCTATATGTTCAGATATACAAAAATTATGACGCATGACATAGAAAGAATGCTGCTTCGAATGTTTGAATAGTGATTAATGAATATATTATATTAGTACACCAACCATGTTTCATATTCTTAAGAGAAAAGAAACCGGTACTAAAATAACTGGACTACATCATTATATCAATTTACATGTCATTTGAACTTGTACGTAAACAATAATTATATATTTCTGAAAAGACATCAAGATGAAGATCATACAATAAGATTGGATGAGGAAACATAAAAATTGATTTATGTACCTGAAAACTAGTAAAAGATATAAAGTGCCGATTTGACATTATGAGACAATGAAATATCATACTTGAGACAAAAGAAAAGAGAAATGCACCACTAAGAGTTTAGTTTCAGAGACAATTCCTTACTTTCAGAAATTAAATAATAAGTCCTGAAAATATCTTGAATATTAATTAATAAAAAAAGAGGAAAGAAGCTTCTTAGCACATTCGGTAACAACTCTATGATTTGATTCACATGTTGTTATAAAACATAAATTCATTCATTTTTAATAGAATGACTCAAATGAAGAACAAAAACTAACATGAACTACCACTACTGTAAATATTTCATGGTATTTCTATATTGGTAGTAAAACTTGAGAGGTTTTCATTCCTGCTATATTAAGTGGTTACTCACTATTGTACATAAATGAGTTTGTCTCTGAAATATGAAGAAGATGCATACGATGTCACAATTTAATCTCAGTAAGAACTCTGCCCTCTTTCTTGTCTACTTCCATGTTATATGCTCTTTGATTTCAACAACGTTGAGTCGTCTTTCTACATATTTTTCTATAAGCTTATATACGATAGTAAATTTCACAAGAAAGATTCGATACATAATTAAAGAAACACTAAACATAAAGGTATTCTCTTTCCATAATAGTATTAAAACAGAATGTATAAACGTTTTCCGGTGGAAACGAGTTCTCATAGATAAGTCGATTACTGAACGTGATTATAAAAAAATAACATGATACCACAAGCAAAAATGCTCAGAAGTTTAAATCAAATATTACGATTCAAACGACCAAATAAATATATTCGTCAACTTATTAGCAATATCTTAGAAGATCTACAGAATAAAACAAACTCTACTACCTGTTGCAGTGTCAAATGATAGTAGAGGTATAAAATAAAAATATTAGGAGCAGATCTGAAAAATAATAATAGAATTATAAATGAAAGAAACTAATATTGAAATGTCACTATAACTTGCTAGTTGCTAGTTACCTTTATAACTTTAGTTATCCGTAACCACTACACATGTTACTGTATTTTCAAGGTGTCACAAGAAGAAATCAAAGAAGACATAGGAAGAAGAAAACTAAATACTCGTGATTAGAAACTTCCATGTAAGGTAAAGGAAATGAAACTTTTTATTCCGTTTCAATAATACTTTTCCGTAAAGTAAAGTTAATATTTCAAGAGCAATGGGAGACATTGTTAGTCGTTACAATGCATTTTTTCATTTTCGGAGTGAAGTTGCAGAACTGAAAATTTTCAAGCAACACGAATTTCAGTAACAGATATCAAGTACTTGCGCAGAGGATGGTCTACTCTCCATATTTAAGTATTTGCCCAGATTCGCAGATACATATAGCTGATCATAGAAGACATATTATCTTTTAAACCCAGTCAGCTATTTTGAAACAAAAGTGGTTTTAAGAAATGAGAAGTATATTTTTCAAGAAGATTTTTAATACTTTTATAGGCCAGTCAAAAAATAACATATTAAAAGTTTTACAAATGAGCAGATGGTGTAAGTGACTAGGAGAGGAGCATATTAACCCTTAACTAGTCGCGTGAAAAAACTTACTTAATTAGTCGCGTGCGGAATTTTGTTCCGCATAATAACTACATAGTAAAACTCGTGTAATATTTGTTTTTTTTTTTAAATTTTTATTTAATTTTAGGTTAAAATATTTGTTTTAATAGTCGTCTTAAGTTATTTTATGCTATTGGCTAATTATCCTCCTCCTGCAAGTTCAGTCCTCCTGCAAGATACAGAAGGCCCAGCAAGGCCTTTACTTCTGTTATATTAGTATTTTGAGCATCTCTTTCTCTGCTATAAGCGTCCCTATGTGTTTCAATCCACTGGTTTGTATATTCAACGATTCTCTCCAGCATAGACGTACTAAAGAACAAACTCCAACATTCGCTCGGCGTTTTCGCTTCTTTAGCATGTTCTTTGACTCCTGGTAAATGGGTCAAAATATTCTGACTTTTTCTTCGTATAAATTGCCGCGGAGCATGTGCGTACCATTTAGTGACATTGTCCTTTCCTAGAAGATATGGTCCCCGTGCAGTAGTATTTGAGAGTGATTCCACATGATCTGCTTGTGGCAACACTTCACCTTCATCTGCTGATTCTTCAATGGCAGAGATATGGTCGCTTTCTTCAATGATATCTTCTTCATCACCATCTTCCATATCCGGAACATCTAAATTGTCGTCTTCAGCCAGAACTTCCAGCAACATGTTTCTAATTCTGTCCACATCACGTTCATGATGATCCATTTTGAAAGAAAAGACTGACTCTCTTCTCTATGTATTTATTTTCAGAGCGCACAATGCACATATAAACCGCTTATAATTTAAGTTGCTTACAAATGAACTGTACCTGAAAATATATTTTTGTAAAATAAATTTTAAAAAATAGTGGTGGTGGCGTTTGCTTGTGATATGTTTCGTAGTCACCGAATCGCTTAATTGTTGTCGGCTAAAAACAATAAACTGAAAGAAAGCGTAGAATTTGTAGGAGAAAAAAAGGGTAACTTATTTAGTCGCGCGCGGAACTTTGCTCCGCAAACTGCATCACTCCAAAATAAATAACAAAATGTTCACCAGTGGCTTGGGCAACAATTCAAATATGTATTGTTGTTTAATCATGAAACTTTAAAAGACAGCTAGACAAAAGTTCAAAAGCATACGATGGAAAGTAAGGAAAACAGAAAGAGAAATGTAAAAGTGCGGAACAAAATTCCGCATGCGACTAATTAAGGGTTAATAAAGAGATACAAGAAGAATTGAATAAATATTAATTTACAAATAATGAAAACATAATTTCTTCAGATAAATAAGACTCAACTACTTTCGTACGAGACTTATACAAAATGTTGCCTAATATTTTATCACTGCAGAAATTTCTACTAATACCTGGCACAATCTCGAGGAGGAATGTAACATGTACTATCTTTGTTCTTCCACAAATTTGACTTTTACTGATATGAGACCATAAACTGCGTCAAACAACATAAAAATGTTCTTATTATTTAGAGATTGACTAGATAATTTGAAGACAACCCGTGGGACAGTTTGTCTTCAAGATGCCAAGGTACTTTGTTATATATTAACATTCAAAGAAGCAAGAACAATTACTCAGATAATTTCATTCTTAATCAAATTACATAACATTTATGGTAAACCTACATCTTAGAATGAAATACTAACAATCCTTAAACATTGAAATTACCTGCTGTTACGCGTTGTACTCATTTATTCAATGAGGTTGTGCAAACGAACATACTTAAATTAATTTACGTATTCAACGCACGCTTAAAAGTCACACCATTAGAGATACACACGTACATCACAATATTGTAACTTTATAATAACCTATGAAGTTCTAAAATAATCAGTCAAACTATATATTATAATAACGAGTAAATTTGATGAATTATCTGCTAAAGAAAGAAAAACGCAGAAACTGTTTTCCTTTATAACGCAATAAAATGATATATGATGAATACATTTCTTGTAATATGTAGCAAACAAATTACGAAATTTGCATCTTACATTATCGTTATCTAGTGTCTCCACTAGTGACAACAACAGTAATAGTAATTATAAAAATAGCATTTCAAGTCATCTTTAACGCTTTACAAACTAAACGATACAAGTATATAAAACACATGAGAAAGAAAAGTTTAGAAAAAATGAGAAATTCGTTCAATCTATAACTACCTTATTATATTACTATTATTGTATTTTCAACCAAACCTATAATCTGCCAAAGTTCTATTCAAATTGATGAAAAATGCATTGGAACTTTTTTCTGCAAACATTTAAATGCAAAATCCTCTCATATGAAATTGAGATCGTAGTGTGCTTTCCTAATAATTTTATTGAAGATTAAGTCAAAAGTACAGACCAAATACGTTAAGACAAAAAACTTACTAAAGATATAGTTTTGTATCGTATTGTGGCAAGAAATTTAACCATAAAGCAAGAAAAGGCGTTTTAAATATAGGAACTTGATTGTATGCATATATAAAGAACATATACAAAACTAATGAAGACTTCAAAAATGTAGATATCGAGCAGCATCAGCAGAATAGAAAGCAATAGCTATGTGTTGGAAAATGTAGGGGAAAAGGGAATATTAAGAATGTGGAGAAAGTGGAAAAGAAACTTTGTTTTCCTTATTTAAAAAGAAATCAAATTGTGAAAAAAATATGATAGGAGATTAATTAGAAAGGGAAAGACGAAGACGAAATTACAAATTAAATAATTGCCATTATTAAGGCACACATACCACGTAATAACATATCATTATTACGTGAAGGTGAGAAGTTTAATGGGAGTACTGCAGTGAATGGATATTCCCAAATTGTAAGTTTTGGCTTATTATGAATAAAGATATATTAATTTCACCAAAATAAACTAATCAAAAATAAATATTTTAATGTATCATAATTGAAAATAAAAGTACTAAATGTATTGATTCGTTATAATACTTAATTTCCTTCTACTTGTTGCCAATTTCTGAAATATTTAATTAATGTTAGTTCATTTAAGAAAACGTTTGTACGTACACTACAACAAAAAATGTGAAATACGAATGACAATCAGATCATAGTAGCTTCATTCTTATTGATCTGATTTTATGATATTGCAAATATTTTTCTTGAGAATGGATCCGCTTGGTTGTTGTATTACATTTACTATACATGTACAACAGCAACATCATAATCATTATAGGTATTCTGCCACTAATGGTAGATCGTTTGCTACAACTAAGAAGCTTCTATGCTCCACGGTTATCCGCTAACCTCGTCCTCTTAAGGTACGATTTATCTGGTTTGATATCGTCTATTAATTGTAGTCTCCTTCGCCTCTCCTCTCTTTCCTGTCAACATACCCACTAAAACGTCCCTCATGGTATAATTCCTTCTGAGCCAATGTTCCAACAACTTTCTTTTCCTCTTCTTAATAATATCTAATATTCTTCTTTTCTCCCCCTCTCGTTCATATTCCGCTACTTTTCTCTGGTCTTCTCCACACCCACATCATCCAGTTGTTTTTCATTTTTGTGTAATGTCCATGTTTCAGACCCATATAGCACGATAATACACACGAAACATTTTATGAGTCTTTTCCTCAACTGTTTGTTGAAAGCCCCATAAAATAATACTTCCGTCCTTCTAAAGGCTTCTTTCATCATTCCAATCCTTGCTTTTATTTTAGGTTCACACTTTATACCATCACTAATAATACTACCCAGATATCAGAAACTAGTCACCTGTTGTTTTTTCTCCCCTCCTACTTCTATATTTGACATCAACTTCTTCGTTCCATTCAGCATGGTTTTTGTCTTTCTAACATTTATTTTCATACCATATTCTTCACTGCCCGTTCTCAGGTTTTCTAACATGGTATTTATTTTCTCTTCCGATTCTGCAATAAGCGCCATATCATCAGCAAACCATATCAACTTATCATTCTCCCTCCTACTAAAGTGGCGTCTTCAGTTTGTAGATTTTTGTTCACTATCTCTTCTAGATAGATATTACTAGTAAATAATGTACGCGAGAGACAGCATCCCTGTCGAATTCCTCTTCCAATTGCACTACCCTCTGTCATTTCCTCTCTTATTCTAACACTGACTCTTTGATTCATAAATTGTGTTTCGTATGAGCCCTCGATCTTTAATTCCAACCCAACCTTCTTTTGAGCGTCCAACAAAAATTCCCAGTTCACGCGATCAAAAGCCTTTTCTTGATCAATAAATACTACATATACCTCTTTCTCTTTTTCTACAAACATTTTACAGATCATCCTAAATAATTCAATTGCATCTCATGTGTCCTTACCTCTCCGGAACTCCATCTCTTCCTCTTGAACTTCTTCACTTGTTCTTCTATACATTCTTACAGCAAGAGCAAGTTAAATTTAATATAACAAGAAATTGTGGGCTACAAATACCAGAAATTAAAAAAGGAGTTTAGTAAATTTTGAATCAACATTTTAAGTATAAATTAATTTCAGTAAAAAAATCCGGTTGCTTGATAAAAGAAAAAAAATACATTAGAAAATTAAGTATTTGATTTTACTTTTTTCGCAGTTACCAATGTTGAAAATCACATTTCTTGTTATTATTTATTCATTCTAAATACCATAAAAAGACCAAATATTTATTTTTAAACAGATATGACATATATATGCCAATAAACATATCTTCAGTGTTTCTTTAAACAATAAAGAGAATTGCTTTTAGAATACAAAATAATTGTTAAAATGGAAAAACTACAAAATATTGTAATGAGCGCTTGAAATCATTAATAAAAGCACTTTAATGTATAATCCAAACTTAACTTACATAAACAATTCCATGTGAAATACAGTATGATATTTCATGTTTAGAGATGAAAATAAACTATTTAATTGATTAGAAAATCCATTGAAAACATACTACAACTGTACTTCAAAATCAAATATATGTGCTATGTAACATTCGAATACTAATGTGGTTGATTATTCAGTATCATTTTCTAATATTATTCCACTACACAGTTGAATATTTCCCGAAAATTTATTTGAGTCTTGTTCAAGCGATTGCGGTCTTATCAGGTTTTCACCACTCTAAACCATACCTTATAGTACCTAAAATAGAATATTTACTCGCTCATAGGGAAGAAAACAGTGAAGTACAAGAATACTCTTCTTCAGGTACACGAATAGACTGTTCCGAATCAAGTACTGAAAGATTCTTTATTAACGAAATCTTAAAGACTTATGTAAAATTGTTAATATTTTTAACTCATGTATTGTAATTTTTCAGAAATACCCTGAAGTCTAACAGTACAATAATACGTTTAACTGCCTACATTCACTTGACCACCTCAAAGAACATTTTTTTCATGTTCAAAGGAAGCGTTCAAATTGTCGTAGGTATATACATAAACCCTTACTTCCTGTACACGAAGAGCATGCTAGTCCAATATTATTCTTAAGAATCTGCAATATTTGAAGAAAGTTACAGCAGAAAAGTGTCGTTCTCAACGTGAATTTCAACATTTTTATTGTTACAATATGGCTAAGAATATTTCTTACGTCGTTAGTGATATGCACGTGTACATGTCATCGGGTCGTAACAGAATTCACCTATTGATATTCATTGTTTCGTTTAATATCTCATCCATATCTGATAGAGCAGAATACTTTTTCCATGTTTTAATATTGACAACTAAAATTAGTTGTACAAGAAGAATCAACTACGTCCATCCTCCAGGACTGAAGCCACTGTTGGAGAATTTTAATGAATGTTCAGATCCTATTGCATTTCTGCTTTGGAATTAGTTTTGACATTAGACTTTCATACCGTAAAAAGAAGAATAAATCATTAGTATGAAATAAAGTTATATGACAATAATAATAATTAACAGAACAATCTAGAACAGGATATAATTTTGGAATGTATTTAACTAACTCGGAATTTGATATCGTTAGTTTGACTTCTAATGTAAACTGTATTTCCGCTCATTAAGTTTATTTAAATTATAAATTATACGACAATCGAGCCCTTTTCAGCTTTCTATTAAATTATTCTCTAATATTTTTGAATTTTGTTTGTGATTATTTAAAAATCCTGTTCTTTTTTCCTTAGGCAGTTTGTATTCCAAATTGAACGCAATTGGAACTGTGAAACAAGATTTTAATGCTTAATTTCAGTTATGTCCAATAAAAAGTTTACGTAATAGTTGTAAAAAAACACAAACATTTTATTTCTTTGTGGTTTAATAATAATTACATTATTCTTTTATTTTCAATAGCTTGTGCCCCTGGTGGTCTTTGAAATATATTTTCTCCGTTTGGAAACCACTAATCTACTTGATCCGTTAAAGCAGTATAACACAACGTTATTTCTGTCATAAGTATCAAATTATAAGGATCTCTTTAAAAAAAGATGAAACTTAGTGCCTATGAGTCTAACCCATGTTAAACGTCGATTCGTTTCTGCTGTAGTTTACTGCAAGATATTGCTGGTTCGTTTGTCATACAACATCAAAATACATGCATATTGTTTAATTCCTTTGTAAATACGACCAGTAAATGGCGCCTCTTTATTGCCCTCGTTAATTAAATGTATTTTTCGTTGTGTAAGCTTTTAGCTTTCTCTTCCATTGCAAGCTTCTTTGTTAGCTTGCTTATCTTACTAATTGACAAAATAAATACATAAGTGCATGGAAGTTTCCAATAAATTAATTTTTACAGCAAATCCTGCAATTTTTCTAACTTGGCCATTTGGAAGTAGTAATTTTATGTGTCTTTTAGAGGACACGAAATGGATGAAAAATAAACATGAGAAATAATAAAACTAACATCTATGTACAAATACCTATGAATTGCTATAAGAAATGATAATATTGTGGTGTCATTTCTACAAACTAATTTTTGATTTCTAAAACAACAAAATCTGAATTCGAAAAGTATTATACTAGAATTTTATGAATTAAATAATTTATTAAACGGACACCTACTTAAAGGTTAAACGATTATTAGTAGTATTTGCCTTTTATAGAGTGACACCGAGTTTTATATAAAATGAACTTTTCTAACTAAGCGCAGAACCTTCATGTCGAATGAAAGGAAATAAACTACTAAAATCCAAAATATTTGAGAGGAGTAGGTTGCGTCAATCTCTTCGATAACACTGTTCAACAAATTTTGATCGAAAGTATGTAAATTCTTTGAAATTGCGATTTTTACATTCATTTAAGCATAATATGAAAGGAAATGGTAATAGAAGAATTTTCTTAGCTCAGGTTGTGAAACAAACGCCCTTGTACAACAGTAGCTGTATATATACAAATGTATTAATATTTATAGAACATTTAAGCAAAATCCTGGTAAAAACCTACATTTCACTTTTTTTTTAAAATCTATTCAACTGTGATGTGATAAGCTGGGGAGTTAAGAAATACCCTAACCTATAGCTTTCTATATCCTTGTACTTCCATTTTCAGAATTGTGCAAATACCAGTTTCACAGCGATACAGAAAATAAAGTAACCGTGGTCAAGTTAAACATTAACAATTCCGTAATAAAAATCAGTATTAACATCAAAACATGAAAAATATGTACAAATACCTTTTTGTGCAAGAACTACACTGCAATGTAGACAAAAGTTTCAAGTGATCCCTTGTACAGGATTATGTTTATTTTATTTTGAGCGTCTTTGCTTGGCTTGCCTTTTGTAGGTTACATCTGGAGCATCCCTTGCAATACTCCAACAGTAGTCGGCCAATATGTTAGAACTCCACTTTATCTCATATCTCTTCTCCATGGCTGCAATATCTTGATGGAAACGCTCACCGTGTTCGTCACTTACTGCTCCACAATCTTCGGGAAAGAAGTATAGATGTGAATGAAGAAAGTGGAATTTCAGAGACATATTGCAATCAAGATTTTCGTAGCACAATAACAACTTTGCTACCAGTTGTTTGTAATTTGTTGCTCGGTGTCTTCCCAAGAACTGTGAAGAAACACTCTTCAAGCTTTCCCACGCTGCTTTCAACTCACCTTGGAGAATTTCGTCGAACTTGTGATCTTTGAATAGTTGCCTAATCTGTGGCCCTATGAAAACACCCTCTTTAACTTTGGCATCACTTAATCGAGGGAATTGTCCTCTTATGTACTTATAGGCCTCATCCTCTTGGTTCATGCTCTTAACAATACTTTTCATAAGACCTAATTTAATATGTAGAGGGGGAAGCAAAATTCGGTTACGATCTACCAGTGGTTCATGCTGCACATTTTTCACTCCCGGCTGAAGAGTTTCTCTGGTACTCCAATCACTTTTGCGGTAATGAGTTCCACGATCTCTACTGTCCCATTGACATATAAAGCAACAATACTTTGTATACCCTAACTGCATACCTAGCAACAGTGCTATTACTTTAAGGCAGCGTTTCCCAACCGGTGTGCCGCGGCACACTGGTGTGCCGTGAATGGGCCGCTGGCGTGCCGCGAGGAAATCCAAACAAATTATTAATTCTGTAGCAATCAAATTGCAAGACAGGAAAATTGTATATTTGTATTTCACATTACTATGAACCTCTACTATGAATCTACAACTTTAAATTATATACCGTGTTACTTTTCTGTACATTTTTAATGTTGAAAAAGGTATTTGTTATCATTGTTATGACTATTATTGCTTCTTTATTGCTGGAGACTCTTTCGTAACTTGAAAATTTAAAATATCATTCAATCCTTTCGACAAAGCAAATATGCATACAAATTATCTACATTTGTGTTTTAAAACTAAAAGAGATTTGTTCGTTCGTTCGTTATTAAGTAATCTTTCTTCTTAGTGAAAGGTTGGATACAGTTTTCGAAAAAGAAAGCTTAGTTTTAAAAAAACAGAGTCCAATTTTTCATTGCAATAGTTTTCTATTTTTAAATTAGAATGAAAAATAAGCATAATGATTTACCACAGGGGAAAACCAGTGATCGAGCTTTCTTCCCTGTGAGAAGATCAGTAATCACAGAAAAAATGCCACGGTATTTTATATTTACAAATAATATTATCTATGAGTGTGCCGCGAGAATTCAAGTTACACCCGTAGTGTGCCGCAAGTTGAAAAAGGTTGGGAAACGCTGCTTTAAGGTCATCACAAATGAGCCACTTAAAATCTTAATATTTAATGGCTTGAAGTAAACGTTTCAAATTTTCATAAGATTCCTTCATATAAACTGCGTATCCTACAGGAATTGAAAGAAGTTCATTTCCAATATGTAAAAGCACTGCCTTTAAACTCACCTTGGACGAATCTATAAAGAGCCTCCACTCCGTAGGTTCGTAATTAATTTTAAGTGCCCTCATGAGACCATTTACATCTGTACATGACACAAGTGTGTCTTCCATAGTAAAAAATGAAGTGAACATCTTCCCCTTATTACGATACACTGAAATATTTACTTTTTCCTACAATAAATTCCATTGCCCTAAGCGTGACGTTGAAATTTCGGCTTTGCTTTTCGAGAGGTCCAAGTCTCTGATTAGATCACTTAGTTCCTCTTGAGTAAGTCTATGTGGTTCACATGGAGGTTCTTCTACAACAAACGTAGGGTCCTTCGAAGTACTTGATTCAGGAGCTTCAACTTCTTGATCATCATCAGAAAAAAGATCGTATTCTTTAGGTGGGTCAGGAACAGGTAGTCCTTCTCCATGTGGAACAGGGCGCATTGCAGAAGGAATGTTAGGATAGATCAAGGCCCGCTTCTTCTTCGTGGAAATTCCCTTCTTGACGGAAGGAACCACACAAAAATAACAGTCTCTGATGTGGTCGCTTGGCTCCCTCCAAATTATGGGCACTGCAAAAGGCATTGAGCGCCTCTTCCCATTAATCCAATTTCTTAGATTGCTGGCACAATGTGGGGTGCCCAAGATTTATCTTGGTCTCCAATTTTACAACCAAAGTAATATTGATAGGCTTTTCTTATTAGTGGTGTTATAGTCTGCTTTTGTGAGGAAAATGTCACTTCTCCACACACGTAGGAGAAGCTATCCGCACTGTTTACACAATTTTGCGGCATTTTTGTTTATTGAAATCCTCAAAATGTCACTTGAAATAGTTTCGACAACTATTTAAAAATATACATTCGAAATACCAATATTTTTGCGTACTTGTAGTTGTATTTTTATGTCCTGTACTACACAAACGCCACACCCAAAACGCTGATAACTGCACTAAACCTGTCTTTTCTAACAATAGCAGAACACTACTGAGATAAGGAACACAATAAAACCAACCGTTCATATAGTTTCTCTAGTGTTGCCGGATCAGTGTAACATTTTACCCCAAACGAAGGGAATATATTTATTTTTAAAACATTATTATTAGACATGCCTGCGAAACGAAGAGTAGAGCTAATATTCGAAAATAACTTTCAAATTCGTGATCAGCACCACAAAATCAATTAGAATTAGCTGATTTTGTTCAATTTACATTTTCGTTGTTGAACAGTGTAATTGATCTAACGTCCGAAAATTTATTATGTAGGTAGAATACGTTGCGAAGTAGAACAATGGCATATGAAT
Organism: Thermobia domestica; assembly: GCF_964235325.1. Taxonomy (NCBI): domain Eukaryota; kingdom Metazoa; phylum Arthropoda; class Insecta; order Zygentoma; family Lepismatidae; genus Thermobia; species Thermobia domestica. The sequence goes on from NC_137456.1 coordinate 262,765,862, forward strand.
AAGTAGTTAGAACATGTATCAATTTCTGTATACATTTATTAAGTCAGTTTAGGTAGACACAGTTTTTTCAAACAAGTGTGTTTGAAAGAATGACTTTTGGAACTTTCGATGACATATGAACTTTGTAACAAATGAACGTTGTTTCGTGAACCAAGTTTATTAAACTTATTCATTTCATTTAATAAAAAATAATTATCGTCCGAATGTGAATTATCTTCTGATTATTTAGCATTTCTTACAATGGCTTATATCGTCAATATATGTATTAGGAAATGAATTTTCATATAACCATCCACCCATATATTATCAGTCCATGAAATTAGGAAAAGAGTATTGCGGTTAAGGGTTGAATTTGGCCTTATATTTCTTTCTTAATCTTGATATAGTTATGCCCTAGTGAAACAGGTGATGGCCAAGTTAGACAGGTTTTACTGTTTTCTGTATATCATATGTTATTAGTAGTAGTATTTGTCAACATGTAAAACTTTATAATTTAAAATAAACTGCACTTTGTCTTTGATGACTATATTACAATATATATATATATATATATATATATATATATATATATATATATATATATATATAATGTGTGTGTGTGTATGTATACGTATGTATATATGGATAGATATGGATATAAGTATCGCTGCTCAAACAAATAATCTTGTCTGATTGGTTATAGTTTAAAGCACGAAAGTGTGATTTTACGATTTCAGTTCTACTCTTTATGATCTTATTTTGTAAGGAATGGAAATAGCTTTTTTATTTGTGTTAAGCACAAATTTTTTTTATTGTTGTCATAGAGTTTTATTTTGGCGAAATATATTAATATGTTTTGTAATCCCGATAGGTAGAAAAAGTATATGGGTTAACAAGGATGATATTAAACAAATGTTTAAATCTATAATACACTAAACTGAAACACCGAAAATAAAATATAAAAGCCTAAACAAATGCATGAAAGAAAAAACAGGAAACGAGTTGGAAAAGGAAAATAAAGAAGAGAATGTATGGAAAGAAGAAAACAGAAATAAGAAAATAGAAAAGAAGCGATGTCATTCTATCATACATGTAAAGAAGTACATTAACGCGAAAGTAACAGCATATTTGTTAGCAAAATTGACAGATTTCAAAAATATTTGTAATTCTTCGTTTGAATTATTTTCTTGTGAAAGGGAAAAGAAATCGTTGTTATTTTTAAAATAAGTTTTACAATCAATATTTATTACTATTTTCAAACTTTGAATTTTGAATATCACCATTTTTCTGACAATTATTGAACACATGGAATATTTTCTTGACGACGAAACATATTTTCCTTAGCATGATTCGTTTGATACTTAAGAAGTTTTAAAGTTCACTTTGTTTAAAAATTAATTTGTATTATTAGATTCAAAACAGTAATTTTAATTACTTTTATGCATTTGAAATGATAAATGTGTATGTCACGTTAGAAAAATCAGAAATCGAAAGATTGATCACCTATGAAAGTATTATTCGCTACATGTAGAGTATTGTTTGCTAAGATAAAGCAGAAAGATTTAAACTGAAATCTTGAAGTATAAGCTGGATGATCTTTTTTTTTTTTTTTTTTGTATGTAAGACTTTTGGTAAATATTTTTCAATTGGTTCCAACAATGAAAACGATCATGAAAGCCTTAAATAGTCTTACTACATAATGACAAAAATACTGTATTATTTCAAGATATATCATTAATGGCTTGCAGTGCTTGTGATGTGGATTAATGATGGGCAAGCCAGGAAGCACACATCGTACCGATATTTGAAATGAAAAATTGAACTCAACGTTCGATCAACTTTGTGACAACATAGCTATTAAGCTACCAACTAAAATGTTTCAGCTACAAGGAAGGAAGTGAAAATATGTTCTTCAGAGTCTAAATACAATGACAAAAATAACCTTACAGGATTGTTTTCGTATCATTTGATTTTGCTCGTCTTCCTAATTGGTTCTTTACGTAACAATATACACTAAATTGTTAATGCTGAAGAAATAGAGGAATTCGTTATCATTGTTCGTCAAGAACATTCGTAATAATATATATTGATATTCATAAGTCTTACAATCAACGTGCTGTATCATTGTACTAATTTTTGACATTGTTTCTTCCCCGTCAAGCTAAGGAGTTCAGCGAAAAAGCAACATGGACATTTCAGAGCTTCTTTACACTCATGTTGGTGAAGTTGTGGTTATTTCATCAAAATATTATTATAAGAAATTATCAGTTCAATTAATAACTATAATTGAATATATAAACGAAAGAAAACGGACATCTATTATAAAGGCACATCTATTCGTATATAGCATTTATGCAAAACAATGAAGTGAAAATCATTCTATTACTACTAAAGTCAAAATTACATCTTATAATCTAGGATAGGGAACAATTCAAGAATCCTTATGAACATTTAACGATGGAATACCATGCTATTTGGTTATTAAATGAAACTACTACTATACTAGTCCGAACTTTTACAACTCGTGTCAATGGTCAGTTTTGTAAACAACATGATGACGTGTTGTTTCATCTGATGTCCTCGAATTTATTGCTCTGATTGTAGATGGACCATTTACTTGATGACGCTTTCATTCCGTAACAACACAATATTGTTTTCCATTATTTGGGGATATATTCTTTAACTGTTGTGTTACAACACAGATGACGTTCACAACAATGAACTACTGTCTCTCAACTTTTGTCCTTATGCTTAGTTCAAACTTTTAGATCTTATCAGGTTAAAAGGGAAAGGGGAAGAAGACATGTTTCCTTGGTTAGTTTTAGATTTAGCTTTATTAGCTTAAATATAGCAACACTGCAAAGACAAATTGTAATTCGAATATGGAATTTACGACAAAAATTGGATGTAATATGAATAATGTATAATAAAGGATATTGAACGATTCTCTGTTTAAATATATAATTATTAATACCAGGTAATATTTATTTTCACAGTGCATTCGACAATCACAAATAAGCACTTTGTTTTGCATTAAAGCTTTGTGATACCTAAAGAGCATTATACACCAATCCTTATAGCTTCATAAGGATGACCTGACATCGAGTGGATCTGCAGGTGAAACCTCTTTCAAATCTCAACAACGGAAATATAAAACTGATTTTCACAATGATATTCTCAAATACAGTTTTGTTACTGTTCTATACTCGGGTAAACCTGTTAGAGTAGTCATTTTATATGCATTTTCATATCTTCCTATTTCAACATAATTTTCACTACTTCTCAACCTTTCTTAATATTTAAAATGCTGAGACTCTTTGTTATGTGCAGAAGAGAATAACATATATTCTAATTAGTATAATCCTCTTTTTAAATAAGCTAATGATTTCTTGTTAGATTGGCACTGGAGTGGTCGCGTGGAAGACAATAGTCCTCCAGACGTTTTTTTTACCATTTCACTAAATGCTAACAATTTATTTTTTCACTACCTTAAATAATCCATTAACGTGGAATTCATACACAATAAACGTTAACTGTATTAAAATTTAATATATTTTAAATAGAAGACTATTGTCGGACTAAACCACGCGACCACTGTAGTGTTAACTATATTTAAAGTAAAAATATTTAGCATTATATTATTCGTATTCAAATACCATTAACGTCATATTTTGAAGCCTCATGAAGTGTGAACTTTTAATTTTTACTGAAAAATTCTTTTGCTAACAATTGGAGACCATAGGGAAGAAAGGCAGAGAGTCACATTTGGTAGAAATTGAGTTATGATCATCAATGTGTACGCATTAAGAAGTAGAATCTCTATAATAATATTACAGATAAATAGTGCTTATTTTATCTACAGTAAATACTTTTGTTTTTGCTACATAGTAAGAAGTTTGTGGCTTGAAAGTTTACATTTGAATTTTCTCAGAACTAGGAAAACATATTTTTCGTCTCTATTCTCCATAGGCATCAATTGGATTAGATCAGTTTCGTGTGATGTTATGAAATCAGATATCCATGTGTACATTTATTCCTTAATACTTCTGTTGTATTTTCTAGCAATTTGGAGAACATTGACATCGACAATATTGACATTAAAATGTTTTCATCCTTGGGGAAGTTAGATTTCTTGTAAGTAATAATAATGATATTTGCTATTTCAAATAGTATTGTTAAAAAAACTTGTGATATATCTCCCAGATAACACTTTTTTAAATTCTATTTTTATGTATTTCTATTGCTTATCGTAAATACAAACAAAACAGTACTTAATAAACACAACTCTTAAAGCATTTCCTTTTAAATTTGCAGAAGTTACAACAAGACTAATTTTGGAATTGTTCCCGTAAATGTTCGCTAATTTTACTGACACTCTGTGAGTTTGAGTTATAAATTTAAAGATAATTGAAAATCTCAAATAATTAAAAAAGGAGCTAGACGGTCAATATATGCAGAACCTATTGCATTGACTGATAATTTTTTAAAGACCTTTTACAAAGTGCACGTATTGAAGTGCCCAATCTTCATGACGTCACAAATTTCACATCCAAATTTCTGGTCATTAAGGAAACTTGTCGAAATAGACGTTTATTTAGGAACATTTTCTTACTTATTCACTTAATTTTCATTGTCTTCCAATTTTATATATATATCAAGTGACGGTGATGTACCGAAGAGCTTTTCAGGAGTTATTCACAAGTGTAAACACGTGGAAGGCATGGAAGGCAATGTGGCACGGGTCTTGTATTCAAACTCCTGAGTCGCAAATGAGTCTCGTCTGTTACGTGCTAATTACCGTTGTTTAATACATACAAAGTGCAAGAAATGAAAAATGTTTGTAATAGAAATGAAAATATATTTTTTTTCAATTGGTGCCAATTGCCCAATTCGCTTTGTTAAGATAAGTAAAAATTAGTAATATTTTTTTTTAGTCAATCAGATTTTACTATTACCGAAGCGCTCATATCGATGGAAACAAAGAAAATGTAATGAAAAATCAGAAAATAATAAATAACATATATCAATAATTATTGCATCGGATGTGTCACTGTTCATCTCAGTGACTTCGCAAACTATGGATTCGTCACTAATATCGGTCATTTCGATCATTTTAAATTATTTTCTCCTCTCCCTTTCCTAAGTAGCACCGTCAAAGTGAGATGATAGAAACCATCCCACGTACGAACTTCATCTATGTTGAAACTTGAATCGAGATCTGTCTTGTGATTAAACAGTTATTACGTGACAAACGAAGTTACTTTTACTTTTATTTATATAGATAAATAAATAAATTACGTCTACAGGTTAAAGTAACTGAAAGAACTGAAATTAATCATCTAGATTGAACTCCCATTTGCCTAACATGATGGAAATAGTTACGAATGTATTATTATACTATGGTATAACAGTGTCTGACTGTGAGTTTGATTTTATTTCTTCTACGAGTTTCTTTCACAACAATTTATAATTGCATAATCTATAAAATGGATTCCATAAACAGCGTTTGCTTTCTTATGAATTACTTCTTTGTACATTTCGTGCAGTCATTTAATTTGTAATTTTAACTTCACCCATCATCAAGACTTTGTTTCGAAAAGATAGTTTATGTGAAATAGTGCAATAATAATAATAATAATAATAATAATAATAATAATAATAATAATAATAATAATAATAATATGCACTTACGTATGGATGAATGGGTGGAGATTTAGTAAAGCTTTCATAGCATGGAAGAATGGTTCGATTTTAGTACACAGAAAGCTCGGACCTCCTGCAATGGTCATATCCTGATTGAACAACTTGGTGGTAGCATCTCTGGAACTCATACAAGATAATTACAGAGTAGCAAAATAAGCTCTAGGTAATTATAAATTATGGTCCCTGGTCGGATACTCGGTCAAAATGGCTTAACAACTAGCACGCAAGCCATCCTACGTGAGGTCTTTCCTGGGTTTTCCGTATTCACACCAGACAAATAGCGGGATGGAACATTCAAGTCCCAGGCCGCTTCCTTCCTTCCTTACGTTTCCGCGGATAATGATGAGCTTAAGCCCATAAATTCCAGTAATGTCCAGAAATATGCATAAGTAGAATAATAAAATGGAACACTTGTCAACTTCATCGCTAAATAGAGTTTGAAATATCAGGAAAATATCGCTGGAGGCATGCAAAAAAAAAAAAAAAATCTTAATACTTCTAATACGTGTTTACTATACAAATTTGTAATTTAAATTTGTTAAACACGTTGGACGTTTTTAGTTAAGAGATTTAGTAACACAGGGAACAGGTTTGGATATGTTTTTCAACAGCACGACTGAACTGATTATGCTACCGTGAAGTAACTTTACTATGAAAAACAACACTATTTCCTCAGCGCATAGGCTTTCTGGCGAAAGATGTTAATTCATTCAAGTAGTTTCCTGTAACATTCATTGATAACTAAAGTGAAAAATTCCAAACGTTACATTTTCTATTTCAAACAGTATGAATTATAGTTAAGAAAAACATTGACACCGATGTATCATTCACGTCTGTTTTCATGCATTTCGTTCGCAAAATCGAGTGTTACCGCGAGATAACGTTACTAGACATTACTAATTAATTTGCGAAGGTAAACTGGACTGCCATTTTAGAATTTAGATTTCTGGGCTTTCGGCATCTATGACCATTTAGCCCATAACGTTTGAGGAATTACGTCCCTCGGCAAGCACACGATCCGGAGAAAGGATTGGTGAAGGAAGGAAGCGACCTGGGACCTATAATTTAGGTACCACCTTGCCATTTGCCTGGTATGAATGAGGAAAAACCCAGGAAAATCTAATTCAGGGTGGCTGGCTTGAAAAAACACATTTTCAAGCCTTTTACACATTTTCGGCCGAATGCTCCAACCAAGAATCGAGCCCGGGTCTGCCATTTTGTAAAGTAAAATGCTGATAACATTTCTGGTAGATTAACATCTATTAGCATGTACTAATAAATTTTCATTTTGTCTTATAGGTATTTTAAAAAGTTTTATTACTGTACATATGCTCCTGGTGTGCCAAAATGCCGTCCACATTCAGATGGTAAGTTACGCATTTTTACTAGGATGTTATACAAGCTCTTCGTGGAATACGAAATAGTTATTTAACCAAATTATTCTTAACTGAACCTCTACTATCTAGGAAATATATAAAAATATATGGGTTTCATTTGCGACCATTTGGTGAAAGCTCAGCGATCAAAAGTAATTAGGTTTGAATTATGTGGCAAGATTTTTTTAAATGTTACTCCCAAATGAAAAAAAAAAGAATGACAACATAAATGAATTCAGCAAAATAAGTATATTTGACACTTTGGATGATCCTATTTTCTTTCGGAAAATTTTACAATCCAACATGGCAACCATGAACGAGACTATCCTGAAACATAGGACCCCTATCTTGATATTCAATGCTGAACTCAGATGGTTCGACAGCTCTTCCGTTTTCGAGTAATAACTTGGATTTTTCATTCATCTTGCATATTATGTTCTTGATTTCCTCTCGATGTTTTGCATTGAAAATTGAATTGCTATTATGTGTCTTTCACAATTGTTTCAGTTATAAGTAAGCTATTAGTTTAGGTAATATATACCGGTATATATATTAGGGTGGTCGAAAATTTTTTTTTGCGAATTTAATTGCGCATAGTCCTTTCCTACAAGTATATTTCACTGCAAAAAATCAACTCAATTGGATAATATTTAGTGGTCGTTCAAGCCACACGAAGTTGTGGCATAGGATGCATATAATTATGCCGTATAAGAGAAACATTGGAGGTTTAAAAATTCAATCTTTATAAAGTAAATTGTACTGTTTGCCCTACAAAATTAATTATTTATTATTATTACTAAACTTGCAAATAGCCATTTCCATAATTCCCATTTATTGGTTTCAAAATAAGTGAGATACCTCTAAATACGCAGTTGCTGTTCATTTTAAACCGAAAAAATAATGTTATTAACGAAGTTGGTAATTTTTCAAAGTGCTCTTTCGAGCGTCTGAAACACGCTTTCTGTGGTCCTCAACAACCTGAATTAGACTCTACATTTCACTTTCTTTCTCTGTGATTGACTCATTGAAATTGGACGTAAGGGCCACTGAATGTTCAGCAGCATCGTTGATAACCTTAAGTGACTCGACCATTCGTTTCTCCTTTTAGAATTTGTCCGAGTTACTCCTGTACTCGGGATCACATTGGAACATGGAATTGATGTCAACTCTAAGAGAACGTAAGGCGCAAAGAGAGGCTGAATTAATCAAATTATGAAGATTCTTTGCTTTTAAGCCGTGGCAGTCTGTGAGTTTTATACCTCTTGAACTCCAATTTTCTTCACAAGCCTTAAGACGATTTATAATATTCTGCTTGTCCTCGAAAGACAACTTCTCAGAGAACAGTGAGAGTGGAACTAACTCTGGGTCAGGATACCACAAGTGAGTTTGAAACTTCTTCATTGCAGATTCAGACACAGATTTATTCACTATGGCGTATTGTTTGGTCTGCTTGAAAAGAGGTAAGTCGTTGACGGGGGCATCACATGTGTTGGGACACGAAATCCATGCTTTCAAGTATATGAGACTTGCAAATAAACACACTTCCCGCAGATTTTTTTCCTCTTTGACTGTAAGCTTAAACATTTTGCGGAAAATTTATATCTTGAAGCAGCATATTACCTTTCCCATCCAACGAGCCATATGGTAAGCACCTAGTCACTTGAAAAGGCACTCCTTTGGAAATTCACCAAGTATCAACAGGGAAAGCTCTTTATTGTCATCACGGGGAACATAGTTATAATCTTCCTTATGTACAAGATAGTTTTGTAGAAACACAACCACTTCATTTTTCAGTGTTCGTATATATGACACGGAAAGGCGTTCGTCTTTCAGCGCCTTAAAATTATAATGCTTAAGGTTTTGTCAAAACTCTTGGAATCGTTGAAACAGTGGAATATTTGTACCTCTAATATGTTCTCCAAAATTGTGGGAGGTTCATAATTAATTAGGTGAAATTTATCCGTATTTTAGACGAAACCAATCATAAATATAACTCCATTTCTCTTCCATCGTGGACTTATGTGTCTTATATTTATGCCTACACTAGAAATGCCATTTCAGGCACATAGCCAAGAGGACGGGGGTATGGACCCCCCCTTCGAAACCAAAAAATGGAAAATTAAGGAAGGATTAAACAAAAAGAAACGAGAAAAAGAAGAATCGGCGTTAAAAATAAAAAGCTACAGGAAGCGTTTGGTTACTCTTTCTTATGAGCAGCTTTGTGTGGAGGAATCAGGGTTTAAGTTAAAAATTTATATTGTTGTAACGGAGTTATTTCACGTCATGGACCCCTTCTTCCCCTATTACGAAATCCTGGCCACTTTAAATGTTGTTTTTGGATGAAATTCACAAGCATTGCACAAAACAACGAAAAGGTCCATCACCGCTTAAATGCGAATACGTTCAATATTTTAAAATATTTGATAACAGGTATGGAACACAATTGAAGGTTTTGAGCGACTTCTAAATATTTTTTTTTTACTGCGATGAAATTTTCCATTCAGTATATTTAGACCACATGGATCAAAATTGGCAACTATGCGTTTAGATCAGATCAGATTTTTTTCTTTTTTTTTTACCATTCTATGCTGGACCACCGTAATATATATTTCTTACATGAGAGAATCGAGTGAGAGGTAAAAGAGATAACTTACATTAAAAAATGTATTTTTATTATTGCAAACAAGATTAAAATATTACCACATATCAAATTAGGATTAAAATCGCCGGGAGCGTAAGGTTCAATAGTGAATGTGGTAAGTGCAGCATAAGCCAATATTAAAAAAAAAGTATGAGTCGATAGAAGAGATCTTGAGGATATATTTTAAAGTGCTGAAATATTACTACATAAACTATCGATAGTTGAAGATATAATAAACAGTGGAAACGACTTTATGGGTTAAGATTCGTAAATTACTGCCAGAAATCTTCACTGGAATCTCGGGTTTAAATAGAAAACAGAGCAGAAATAGAACAGTTTATTATTTTTTAAAAACTTAGTTTAAATTATATATGGGTGCATATGTTAGCACATGGAAGAACAGATTATAAAATTTTATTGAATAATATAAATTTATAAATTTAAATTTTCAATCAAATTGAAAGTGTTTAATTCAATTAGATTTGGTGTAAAAAATGAAGAGGTCTCATATATATGATACTGTATATTACAACAAACATCTCAGTAATCCTATTATGAAACTTCCGAAAGTGTCATGAAATGGTTTCAAATTTAAAAAAGAAAATATACCGAGAAAATATAAAATGCACGTTCTGTTTTAACATATTTCTTTATATGAAAATGATTTTTGTACCGATTATGTGATTATGACAAATTAAAAAAAAAACAGTTATTTAATTCTTTCTAAATCGAAATGTCTTTTGCTACAATCTGATTTAACTTTACGTCTTACAAGTGTAATGTATTTTAAAATGTTAATCAGAAACATTAAACTATAATGTCTGTATCTCAGAAGTATAAAGTTGGATGTCACATTTCTAAAGTGTTATAATATTATAAAGGAAAACATAACTATTTCCACAGAAAAACATCCAATTTCTTATCACTCATTGTCTACATAACTATGATACTTTAGAAGGCAAGCGTCATACCACTGCAAACAGTGCGTAAAATTACATATTGATTGCGTAAAATTACATATTGCGTAAAATAACAACTAATTCAAACAATAGGACACATTTGAGATAAATTTATTCTCGGAATGTCTTTATCATTAGCAATATGCAAATTGATTACTTATAATTGTCTGGTTACATAACTTTTAGATGACTCTTTATTATTACTCTGCATGTTTACTTTGTGCCTTTTGTTCCACAGGCTTGTCTTCCGTAGAGCATCTTCTAGTGCGACCTGTCCTTCGAGTCACGGTGTGGGTAATGGCGTTGCTGACGTGCCTTGGAAACAGCCTCGTTCTTTGGGGGAGATTTGTTGCTAGGGACGACAACAGAATTCTCAGTCTATTCATACGGAACTTGGCTGGTAGGTATCAACTTACTTCTTATTCACTGAACATGATAGGAGAGGAGAGAAAATTAATGAATATGCGCTAAAATTACTTGGTCCAGTATTGCATTTTCTGAGAAAGGAAAGAAAGATATTTGCGATATTATTTGTCGGTCACTATCATCACTTTTCTATTTATAGCTCATATGGTAACTTGAAATTGAATATTGACCAAGTGGTAAAAATTTGACGCACATTATGAATTATTGTAGAGAATTAAATTAAGATTTTAGTATCGACTAGACACTTATCTCAGCTCAAATATCTTTAACATGTAAAGCTATATGAACTGACACAGAAGGAACTATGCGAACCGTGACTGTTAGATATTTATGAAAATTGACTAATTGTGGATCGCTAATCATCGTAGTGATAAGTCACTCGGTGCGGAAGTGCATTGTTTACCCGCCACGTATAATACATATAATAAACAGTGACCTGGAGAGGCTGTGCCGAATACGCCGGGAAAAGGCAGAAAATGAAAGATGTATGCAGTTAATCTGATACCTAGGGGAGGGGACATGTGACCAAGAACACGGCAGTAGTAACATACAAGCACTGTTGCCATTTTAACTCAAATTTATGTTGTTTTTTTTTTTAGTGGAACGTATACCATTTTATGGCATTAAAACAATTGGCATATCATGTGAATGAAAATAAGCAAAATGTGGGTTATCAGGGTTGCCAAGTAAGAGAGATATATGGCTTTAAAGTTGAGAAATTATGGGATCTGTACAGAGAAACGAACAAATGTACAACAACAAGACTCCAGAAGGAACAAAAGCACAGTATGGCGTAAATTACAGCATACACAGTATCCTGTGTCTACCGGGCTTGACACTTCATATCGAGTGTGCGGCTAGGTTGAGAAACATACTATTTTGCCATACTATCTATGTTTCTTTATGTTGTATATATTGGTGTATTATGTTAAAATATTATGCGCCTGTATATTACTGGTAACCTGAATGCAATGTGTATTGTCTTCATCGTTGTCTCATATACTAACGTTTCTTATAATCTCGACTGACTCCTATCACAGGTCATTAATCTTTGAGAATCGATTCTGACGTTACTTCTTGTCATAGATTTCGTGCCACAGCTTGTCTGTACTCTTTTCAGGTGCTAGGACGTCGTTTCTGTAGTTTGGAAGGAATGCAGGATTTTATGTAGTGTTACAACTCCAAGTCAGTTCTTTTTATAGCTCTCGGGGACGGTTCGATATATCAATTCCAAACCCCATTGTAATTGCGGCGCTACAAGAAGATATGCTATTCACCTTTCCGCATTATGTGACATGGGACTTCCTCTCTCTACGGCTACTCTAACGTGTGCCCGTTTTGGGTGAATCCTGTATCAAGATCGTTAGTCACTAGATGTTGTGCATGCTGTAGTTTACTCCCTACTGTACATGTGTTTCTTCTGGAGTCTTGTTGTTGTACATTTGTTCATTTTCCTGTACGAATCCGATAATATCTCAAATTTAAAGGCTCTCATCTTCCTTATTTGGCAACGCTGATAACCCACCTTTTACTTATTTTGTTTCACGTTTTATGACAGTTGTTTTCATGACATAAAATAGCATACGGTTTGTTTGTAAAATTATAAGTTTATGTTGGGATGACAATACCGCTTGTCACAACTGCCATGTTCTTGCTCACATGTTTCCCTCCGGTAGGTATCAGGTTACCTGCACACATTTTTCATTTTCTGCCTTTTCCCGGCGTTTTAGGGCTGTTATTCTGCACAACCCCATCCAGTCACTGTTTGGTATATGTATTATACGTAGCGGGTGAACAAGGCATTTCCGCATCGAGTGACTGTCACCACGATGATTAACGATTCACAATTAGTCATTGCGCCAATTTTCATAAATATCTAGCTGTGACGGTCCCCATACGTCCCTTGTCAGTGACATAAAATCAAATGTACTTCCCCTTGACATTAAAATCTCAAATTTTATATGCTTACAGCTTAGAAATATTTTTTTTTAAAAAAAAGAGTTAAAAGTTATTTTTTTTACGTTCTCAAGAACCAAAAAGTGATGACAAAAGTCCCCATGTTATTTAAGTAAGCGTTTATTCTTCTATTTTTACATAAACTCTTTAGGTAATTGGAATCTGATTAGAAACATGAAACACAGTATGCTTTTAGGTTCTTGATAGCTATATATATATATATATATATATATATATATATATATATATATATATATATATATATATATATATATTCTTGATATAAGTAAATCACCAAAAATAATAATTTCCAACATTAGAGAATTTTTATGATTAATTAAAAAATGAGGCACCTTCTATACCATACAGTTATTAGGAACATCTACTAGTATTATAGTGATGAAATATGTAATGTTTGTAACTTCTTGAGAAAACGTCGTGAGAAAAAGTACCAAAAGGGAATGTGTCTATCCCTGGGGGGACTAAGATGAGAAGGAAAAATTATCCTTGACCGTGCTATATTTCAATGAGAATCTTAAAAGGTTAGATATTCCTAATTGGAATACAAACTCAAAACTAGGCATACTGGTAGGTTTTATAAATGAACATGCAAACAAATAGTAAATAATATATATCAAAAAATGTGTTTAGGAGGTTCTATGGGGTTTCTAAAATTCAACCCCGTATATTTGAAATGAGACTACTTCCATACTGAAAAATGTTTATATACGTCCAGCAGCCGCAAGACCATGAAATTTTGTGAGGTCTTAGGTTTTGCGGTGCAACTAACAGGAAAAGTCCTAAATGTTAGTTTGTTGGTATGTGAAGATGGCTAGGTTATATATATAGCGTGGAGCATTTAACTTGGTACGCTCTTGTAACTTGTAATTCATAGACAAAAAGCACTAAAGCTTTTGCACTATACAAATATCGGCATGGGAACATTATTTGGCATATCCCATGATATCTCAAAGTTACAATGTTGCCAACTCAACTTGAAGTTCTATTTTTAACGGCACTGCGACTAGTTATTGCAGATTACAAATCAGATGTAGAAAGGAAACATACAATACACACTTGCAAAATAGTGTTATAATCTAAACTACAGTTTGACACTGCAGTATGATAAACATTGAAAATTTGATAGATTCTACAGCTGCAATAACGGAACAGAGACAGGCGGAGCAATGCATATCCAAAGTACTTTAGTATTGAATACTTTAATCATGATATGACGGATTTTGAATGAATATCAGCAAAACTATAAGAAATTGAAAATTTAGAACTTTCAAAAGCCTTTATTTCAAAAAACTGCTTATATAACTATCTCATTTAAGTATATAGATTGTTCTCGGAGTACGTGAAGATTACAAAGGCAACCAAGGAAATTCTGTCTCTGTTTCACCCACTACATTCGAACTTCGATTTGTCACGTAAGATTACCTGGAAGATAAAGAATAATCCCCGTCAGCATCGACGACTTTGCAACGTTGTGGAAAGTCATAGATTCCACCGAGGTGGAACTTGGTAGACCGTGAAGCGAAGAAGGTATCAAGTGCATTTGCACCTCTACTTGGGATTTGTACTGGCGTCCTCTACTATGATTGTCCAAGAAATGGAACAGGCGATAATCAGACGGTGCAATGTCCGGGGAGAAAAGTAGATGCAATAGAGTTTCCCGCCCGTGGCATAGAATGGTGTTCCAGGTCATCCTATCCACATGGAGCTTAACGTTGTCCTGTAACAGGACGACCCCTTTGCGATTCAGAAGTGCTGGCTTCAGAGTTCTCTTTTCTTTTGAACGGGATTCAACAGCCGAAAGTACACAGTTGCATTGAAGCTCTAACCCACTGGTAGTAGTTCCCAATGGAGGATACCACAAGTAGTAAACCAAACACACAGGAGGACCTTTTTCTGGTGCAGTGCTGGCTTCGGATGTTTTTGTTCATGTAATGCTAACCAATGATGAGAGCGCCGTGAAGCTTCATACAGGACCCACTTCTCATCACATATCAACACTTTGTCTAGAAATGCTCCTTCCTCAGACGAAACAGCAAGTAAAAACATGTATCCGCTCACTTTTCTTTCTGGCCTCGGAGACAATCATGTGGGGACTCATCTTTCTACCTTGTAGTACTTCTCAAGTTGGTAGAGGTGTTGCCGAATGGTTTCTCCACTCACACTGACTTGTAATCTCAGTTCCTTACATATCTGGCCACTGTTCTCCTCAATTGCTGCCTGAAGATCTTAATTTTGTACATGTGTTGGTCTTCCAGAACGTTATGCGTCTTCGAATGTTTCGTCATCGTCCTTAAACTTTTTAAATCACCGCTGCACTGTCTGCGTACGCAGGACACCGTCACTAAAGGCCTGGCATATCTTCCGCCCCGCTGCAGCGCCGTTTGACCCTTGTTTGGACTTGTACAGCATGCACACCCTTATGACGCTCTGTGTAGGTTTCATGGTCACTCTGTCCTTAGGCAAGTTCACTTTGTAACTGAACTGCCACAAAGAGGTAATATGTTGGATATACCCACACCACAAAAACTAACCTTCGTCTTACCTGTATTTGCATTGAGCTCAGGGTGTGAGGGCAAATTGAACAGAGACCTTCACAAAAGCGACAGAACTTTCTTGATTGCCTTTATATAATGGTCTTTGCAGCAACTTGATATGCAGAACTATTCTTGTGATATGGTAAAACTTTTAACGTTGGAAATAGTACTTAAAATTATTTTAAAAAATTGTTAAAATTACACTTAACAGCAAGTATATTTCTAGTATTATAGAAGCATAGTGAATAAAAAATTATTTTTCAAACGTCCCCACAAATACGCCACTTTAAGCAATATATCGGATTTACATGTAAAAAATATCCTGAATGGTTTGATATATCAAATTGCTATATTTTTATTTTCGTGTCTATTAGAAACCATTTACGTAATTTGATCTGGTATTTAGCTACTCACTTTCTTGAAATGAAGTCCTTTGAAAAATGTCAAATTTTGAATTCTTTATAATTTTGTTTCTTCTTGTTCGAAATATGGTGTATGATGACAGTAGTTCCCGACGTTAGGATGTAAATAACTTCATCTGTCTCACTTGAGTTATTACTGTTGTAGGATTTTTCTAAAATTGTATTGTCTCTCTATGTTTGTTATACTATAGCGTCCGTAGTTTGCAACACTGCATAATAAGTGTAGTACTGTATGTTTTCCATTTACACGTAAGTATGATAATCCTCGATAAATTTGATAGTACACAAGGTTAACAATATGTAATAACCTGACTTAGTACTATTTGAAAAATACAACTTTATGTAGAGTTTGGCCACATTGTTAACCCTGTGGTATTATAAAATATCCCAAACAATGTCTCCCTGTCAATATTTGCATGATACAATAGTTCAGTTTTCTGTTTATTAGTTTAAATATTAAAAGGATGTATGAAGAAAAGTTATTCACCCTCTTTATATAAGTATACGTATATATACGAGGTGGTATCAAAATGTTTCGAGACTAGTTCTCTAACACTTCAGCAGATGACCGGTACCTCCTGCGCCTGTGCGTGCATCCTTGTGCTAACTTCATATGTCATTGTGCCAAAGGAAATTATCCTGTGCTCATCAGGAGATGTGCAGTTAGTACTATTCTGATCACTTGCGTTACCACGTCCGCGATTTATTCATGAACAAATTAGAACAAGGAGTAAACGTGGTGAAACCGAGAAAATCCGCCACAGGGATGTTTGACATTATTCGACAAGTGAAAGCACAATATAGGCTATATTGTATATTCTTTCTAATCTTTCCAACTATCCGATACGATAACTATGTTTTCATATCTTGTACATAAATAACTGTATGTATAGGAAAAGTTATTTTAATGAAAAGTTATAATTTTCAATAATAATACTTTATAGATTATGGAGTCTGGCAGTTTTCTTTTTCTTTTTTTGTAGGAAACTTGACTCTTCAGGTTTCACACTTGCCGTTAACTCGTTAGGCTACATAGTTGAGGACATATAGCTGTCCCCGTTAAAATGTGGAACTACTTTTTGAGGGGTGAAAAAATGTGTAAAAAAATAAAGTAACATTTTAACGTACACACACGTGCACGTACCGTTAACATTTTAACGTACAAAACTGGAAATAATAAGAAAAATAGTTACATAGTTATATAAATTGAAATAATACTATTTATTTCGCTTTATGGTTCATCTATTGATCTCTGCCTACCACCTAAACAAGAAATAACAATATAAGCACAGAGAGGTGATATATAAATCAGCTCAGTTGTTATTTATAAAGCAGCTCAAGCATTATAAGACGAGGTATTTTACCCTTGTGCAAAATGGACTCTCCAATTATAAAGAATTGTCAAAATTAATAGAATAGATTTGGAAAGTACATCGAAGAAACATTGTATTATTCCATAATAGTAAGAATATCTAACTTTTGACAGATCAAACCAATCTATAATTTTTTTAATAAACTACTCGAGTTTCAAATTATGTTCCTTAATTAGTAGTTTAACAATGATATATATCAATATATTCGTATATTTTTCTAACATACTTCAAATGAAATACCTCGATTGGAGAAAAGCCTGTGCTCGCAGCCTTACCAATGGTAAAAATTAAATCTCACTTATAGTTTAAAAGGCAATTAAAGGTACGTCGTAAAATTAGTAAAATCAGATGGTCTTGAGAACTACTGCATTGGCCAGGGAAATAATTGCTATTAAATTAGACTGAAATATAAATATCATTGATTGTGAAGATTAGTTAGAAGAGAAATTCCTAAAGATAAAATGAGGTCCTAAAAAGTGCTTTAGGTCATTAGGCAGAACACGAGTAGACTGAATATGAAGGAAACGATTATTTAGAATCATTGTGACAATTGAAGATTTACCTGAATTAAATTGAAAGTCGCAATTAACAGAAATTAAACATCGGAAGCCAATGTGAGTCTCTAAACCACAAGCTCCTTTGTGGCTAAGCGATTAGCGTACTCAACTTTGGCGTGAAAGACCCGGGTTCAATTCCGGGTGGGAGCTCATGTGGTTTGGATTCCACGTTAATTAATAGGTCCATGTCTCATGTAACCTCACTGTTAAACAAAACACTAAACTCAAAATTAACTCAACTCTCTCAACAACATTATTTCAATCGCTGATCATCCCTGTACCTTTGTAATTTGAAACCCTACGAAACATTAGTTTGTTTTTACACGGTTCTTACCAACGTTCATTTTGTTACTTACCTACATAATTTTTTTATCTTTATCTCATATTTTAATTATTAATCGTGAAACCAGGGCCGCTGTTGTGGAAAAACGTGGCATGTGCACCCGAGTGTGTAGTTGAAGGAGCGCTTAAAGGGGAAATACATATACTGATGGTATTATAACTTCTTTTGGCTAAGCGGTTAACGTACGCGCCTCTAGTGTTAGAGACCCGGGTTCGATTGTCGGCGAGAGCTCGTAAGGTTCGGACGACACGTTAAGCTTTAGGTCCACATCTCATATACTGTCTCTGCTGAAAGGGACGTTGCACTAAAAGAATAAAATAAAATAAAATCGAAATACTGGTACTTGATACGGTACTTTTCATTCAAGATTCCACTACAATGGGTCCTACGGTTACAAACTTTATACATTTGTAAACTGAAATTAGTTTTCCAATCGAGATTAACAAAAATAGAAATAATCTGTTCTACCACAAAAACATGGCACTGTATGAATTTTTTATGTATTTGTGATTTTCTGTGATGAACAATATAAAGTTAAAATAACATTATCATTTTAAAAAACATATAAATATCATTACCTTAAATAGTAGTAGTGGTAAAATCACAAAAATGTAAGAATGTAGATTTTGAACATAGAAGGTGGGATACAGTGGCTTAATGGTAGAGCGCTTACCTCTGGTTCGTGGGGTTCCTAGTTCGATCCCCGATCAAGTAAGTTTGTGCTGGACAACATCTAGTCCATGAGTTTGCTCGGGTCACTCCCGTTTCCTTCCACAACCTTATTCTACCAGTTCATTCACTTGACTTAATCATCCGTCTCCCTTAGCCTTAAGAACATAAATATGAGACGTTAAACTGAGAGATTTCATTTCACTTCATTTTGAGCTCAGAACTCGGACAGATATTATTCACGAGAGACGCGCAGAAGAACTACTAGGTGCGTCGAGTTCTCGATTTAAGAGTATGTGTACATTCGTATCCCAATATACTGTAAAATGAGGGGAAGAAATGTTCACAGAATTTGTTCCAAAATCGAATTGCTCGTATACCAGGGTTCATTGTATTTAAAATCGGTATATTAAAGAATGCATTAAAAATAATATTACATTTTTTCTTGTCCGATCACATACATTATATACTCTGGTAGAAAGTTATCCTATCACGAAATTATCTCCTGCTTCCCCTCTTTCCTGTCTCAGCTTTGTTTTAAACTCACCCTACAAGCTTCAGCGCTTTGCAAAATGTTCTTTAGAAGCTGCGGAGTAGAATAGCTGGCTACTCTTAATCTTGCCAGTTCTGTAGTTTAAATTATTTATATTAACCCTATTCGGTCTATAAACCAGTTACAGCGCTAGAGAAGGGCAGTAGCTGCTCTTCTCGGAGATATCAAATAAACCAATTATGTCTAAAAACCAAAGTAAGAAAATTCCCTTTGAACCTCGTATGTATCCCAAAAAAAAAAAAAAAAAAAAAAATTAAGGGGATCAATCGGTCATCATACTCGTACTTAAAAAGATATCTTTCCTGTTATCATCAAACTCTAATTGTGCTAAAGTTTAACTGATCCTATACGAGTGCGGGCCATGGTATCACAATTGGGACACGAAATTACACCCGTTGGTTATTTACATAAAGAAAGTGACTAAACGACTCAAACCCTGAGCTCTGCACCGATCATAGAAATAATTTACTTCACACATGATATATTCTAGAATTTGACTTTTTTCATGGAACTGTCGACCGAACGCATAACTGAGGACGCAAACAGCAAAAGTCCACAAACAATGTTGCCAAATATTGAAGATATGATGAAGAAGGAAAAAATAGCAGTTGAAGAACTATAAAACGAACGGTAACAATTATATGAATTAAATATTATCGATATTAAGAGCGAAAGTATAAAACAACAACAACAACAATAGCTTCGAAAATTAACAGGGCTAAACTTAGCGATAATTCGGCAGCACTGTACATTGGAGATATCTCCGTAAAAGTACGGAAAATGACACTGCCAAAATTTCATGAATGGGGCTGACACCTCGAACACACACTCGGGTTCTATTCGATGGTGAAATCTGTAGATATAGGTCAAGCTTCACGACTCCTTGCGGTTAGTATAATAATGGTATCTCAGCATGCAGTCAATGCGGTTGTGAAAACTAGCCAAAAACTTAAAGGAACAGAAATCACTTTGGTAGACGAATTTAAATATTTGAATATGGCACTTAAGCAATCATACTCTTATGTGTTGGTCTATTTTTTTTCAGTTCACAATAATAATAATAATAATAATAATAATAATAATAATAATAATAATAATAATAATAAACTACCGTCTCCTAAAGAACTATATAATTTAATGTCACTTACTGGTTGTAACGCCCCCATCCGTAGCTTAGCGGACAAGGTGGGAAAAACCAATCCAGCCTGGCCTCAGAAGGGGCTTTACACGAGCAAGCATCCGGATAGCTCAGGCTGTTGTTTCAATTCGGAAATCCAGAGGAGTGATAGTTCTTAAATTAACAGTAAATATATATATATATAAACAAATAACAACACAACCAATTCAAGAATAAATGTTTATTACAAATAAATTACAATAATTAATTTGTCTTCTCGCTGCCAAGTCAAAATCTGGATTCAATAATAATTTTTTTTATTTCTCAGTTTGAGAAAAGAAAAAATAAATTAATATAATTCCAAAGAATTGTTCGCTGAATCGTAAATCTTCAAATTGAATAATAAAGCAAATTCTCCAGTCAAGTCAGGAACCTCTGAAGTTTGACGCAAATATTCGAGGCCAGTCAAGGACCTCTCACATTTAACTCCAATATGAATTCTCAAGGCCAGTCCAGGACCTCTCTTGTCTAGTACTAATATATTCCTTTCTTTAAAAATAAGAAATAAATTCGTACCTTTAATCGAGTGAAGATTTCCCTTTCTCTCAAACTGAAGAAAAAGTTTCATAAATTCTTATCATAAAAAGAAATTATTTTTATTAATTTGTCGCAATTTAGTTTGAAAATAGAAAATTCCCGACGAAAAACAACTGCAAACAACTTTGCTATACTCAATTGAATGCGTTGCAACATCGAAACATCTGAAACACAAACCGGTCAAACATACTCCAAACAGTACGAACAAGTCAAACGAAGTTTTCTTTTTTTAAAGAAAAAAGAATCAAATTTTACTATCAATTCTTCAGAATTCAAAAACAGCATTAATAAGCCTTTCGGATTTTACTCTTTGAATCAGAAACATGAATTTCAGACCTGTAATGAACATAGGATGAATAGCACATTTCATAGGTTTCGGGTACAAATCCCTCCACCTTTGTTCCCCTGGATTTGCCGAGCTTATTCGCGATAATTATTCCACTGAAAACCTAACCAAATGGAGCCAACAAGACAACCCACAGAATACACATAAAGACGTAGACAGACAATCTAATAGAAAAATTGAAAATTAACTCACCTCTGAAAATCCACGTTTTTACCTCAACTTTCTGTAGTTTCTCTGCCCTCAATCGTTTCGGACTCTCTTATCAAAACAAGAATATTCCACTGTAACGTGAGGTTATGCTCAGGACTCAATTTAAATGATCTCAATTCAATTAAAAAACTCAATTGAGAAAATGGGACGTAGATCCACAATTTCCCACATTCACGAAATCGAGAAAAAAATATAGACACAATTATAATTACGTGATTCTGACTATTACTCATACACATTTCTGCAATTTGCTTGCTAATAGAAGCAGAGAGAACTAAACCAAGCCTCCCTTCCAACACTTTTATCGAATTTCCAAGCAACACTATTTTCACTAATTTTTCAAAAATATGCAAATACACTAAATATTGCAGAAAATGAAATATCACTATAATCATAATCCTCACTTGTAATGGATATTCTTATTTCCTTCTATAACACACTCTTCTACAAACGAAGACTTCAATACAAGAAACGTGAACCAACACGAAACGTCCATTTAGATTCGTAATCCATTCGAACAGCTTAATCCTTCCAGATGTTACCCGTTCATACTACACAGCCCAAGTCAGCTAGCCGAGGCCAGCTACTTGCGGCCGCAAAGCCGTGACCATGCGCAGTCAACGACCAGCGCATAAGCCAAGACCTTGATATTTCTCGGTTACGAAAGGCAAAGGAAATCTTCTCACAAACGTTATTTTTACATTTAATTCTTTCTCTCTTAATTAAAAAAAAATTCGCAGATGATTCTTTTGTATAAGCTTATGTCTCTTGCTGTAACACATAATATTAAATACGTTAATAGTAATTTTACCATTTTTCTTATCGAAGATTTTACATTTTTTATTTTTATAATTTCTTCTTTTTTTTTCCTGTGACTTGTAACGGGCACGTTACAAACTCGCCGCCCTGGAAAAGAAAAATTCTCAAACCAAGAATTTTTCGACGTCTTCTTCTTGGCAAGCTACGGAATACAAAAAGATTATAAGACACAAATTTTAAACAAACATATATAAACAACATATATAACAATCTACCAATAAAGTTTTTTATACACCCTACTCTATCTGATATCACGTCTTTATATTTAACCTTTATAGAATCAATGAAAGAGATCACCTCTGGTTCATTGAATCTCCAAGAATCCCGATTATCATTTTGGTTTTTCAACTGTGTGCATTCCGGATTTTTCACCTGCATGGTAGTCTGATCATGTAAACTATCGGATGTACGAGGCTCGTCCGAAACAAACTTTTTATTTCTCTGAATCAACTTGTGAAAGTTTTCAGCTTGATCTATATCAATATCTGAAACTTCAGAGCCGCTGCTACCATCTAAAGAATTCAGTTTATCCACTTTATTCACTGGACCACTGCTATGACTAAGCTCCACTTTCTTTTCAGCTAAGTTAGTATCCGGAGTTACCACTAAAGTTTTATTCTTTAATCCTTTCTTCCTACGATTCCTACGCTTGCTTTTCTTTCCACTAGTATTTGCATCGGGTTTCACAACACTATCTTGATCCTTATCTGGCAACCTAGCATTGCTCGCCGAATGTTCACTCTGACCAAGTTCAACATTAAGAACTGCAGATGTTAAATCGACAACTAAAGGTTGACTCGAATTTTCTTTTGAACTACTATTTCCTAATTTGTCCATTAACCGAGAATTCGCAATGCACTGTCCCGAATTCTCCAAGTTAATTTCGGATATTTCATTTGCACCACTCTGATTTCCATGAAAATTATCAATAACTGAGACACAACTGCCCTCTGAAGATGAATTATTATACTGAGTCCCAACTGGATTTGTAACTTCGGACCTTTCAATCGCACCACCCAGTGTTTTCCCAAAATTCGTACGACTTCCATCCTTCCACATGGATTCAATGGAATATTCGATTTTTCGAAAGTCTCCAACTTCTGAATCAATCATAGATCTCAGATGATTCAGCTGGATAGCACTAGGCGCTGGAATTTCTAATAATTTGGATTCAAAATCTAAATAATCCAAATCACACTGAATACTCGCATCTTTTTTCCGAAAATTAAATCCATCTTCACAAATAAAAATTGATACCATAAAGTTCGAAACAGAAGAAACATCATGTTTAGTAGAGTGATGATCAGTTATCATTTCATCCCTTTGGCCAGACTCATCACCAGATTTAAATCCCCTAAGATGTTTGTTATGTTGAATCACCTTCTTATAATTTAACCTAACCCGTTTCTTTCCACCGCGTAGAATCAAACAGTTTCTAGCATAATCTATAACTGAGTTTGTCGATCGTAAGAAAGGCGTTCCCAGAAGACACATGCAAGGCAACTGTTCCACTATCTTAAATGATATTCTCTCAAAATGACCTGAGAGATTCAAAGTCAATACTATCTCCCGGTTTGTTGAAAAATTTAACCCGGACGGAGCATTCACCACCTTTTCAGGAGTCAATCTAATAAATTTCTCCAATCCACAAAACCGCACTAAGTCCAGTCGAACGATGTTAAAACTTGAACCTCCATCCACACAAATGTCTGTTAAATAATTATGTATTTTACCAACCACAAATGAAGCGACGGTATTATCCAATTCACTAGGAATTGTGTTAACTGAAGCATTAGGTGCTTTGAATTGATCAGACCGTTCATTCAGAATCTTGTTTTTTCTATGAACCTGAGATTCTACTTTCCAACGATCCTTTACATTAGTAGGGTAAGAATTATTTAATCCTTTATTCAAAGAAAAATTTTTATCACCCACTGGAAATTCTCTATTTTTAAAACTTTGATCAGGATTTAACATTACTAAATTAGTCTTTTTCCGAGAAAAACCCATTTCCTTATTATATTCCAATTGATTTCGAAAGTTTAATTCATGCTTATCAGCAATATCCATTAACTCGGATCGGGTAGCTGGAATGTAATAATTCAGCATTTTATATCTATTGTTTGGATTCATGCCACATACAATGATATTTACCATGTCTGACTCATTATCCATAAAATTTAATACATTCATGGCAATTACTATAGATCTTACATACTGAGTAACTGATTCAGTGAGGCGTTGACGTCTATAAATTCTATCAGAAATAAGTGAATGTAATGCAACAGGCGTAATAAAATTCTTAACAAGCCTAGATTTTAACTCATTCCAAGCTATTTGATGATTTAATGCTAACAAAATTTCTTTTAATAATGAACCTTCACATTTCCCGACAAGAACAGAAAGAATCATACTCAAAGAGTAGCTTGTATCCATTAGTGTTTCCTCAATTTTGGCTAATATTTCAAAAACTAGCAAACTATTACTGCCATCAGTTGTTTTAAATTCCTTAAATTTTGACTCTAGAAAATCACTAGTTCTTTTAAATGTATACTTCATCAGGAGATTATGCTCAACATTTGAAGATTCATTAGTACTATGCAAAGTTGGCAACCCTGTTAATACATTTTTACCCATCTGAGTTCTCCTAGGTGGAGCACCATACCGCGGATGTAACGAAGTCTTGGGAGTGGAATTTCTAATTTGAGAAACCCTTCGGTAATAATCTCTAAGATTCAAGTACCTAGAAGGAACCTCATTCTTATCAGGACCTGAATTTCCAAAATTTATCGAATTCCCATCATTATTTGAACCAGAACTCATTAAAGGCTCATTAAAAGTGACTTGCCTCTGATCTCGAAACGATTCGTCCAAACTCCCAATATTAACAAATCTACTGAAATTATATTCATCCGCAGGTGACTGCGAACTACCTTCACATTCTAAATTATTAGCTCTCATAGATGGTTGTCTAATATGAAAACTCCCTTGAGTTGGCGGAGTCAGTGACATATTCAACTGTCCAAAATCAGATCTAGTATCTGTTTCAAAATTGCCGGTTCTATCTACCGTTATCAATTCGGAATATTGCTCCGGAATATCAATACTGACATACTCCATCGTATCACACATAAGTAATATTATAGAACAATACAAGTATAAATAAAACATAAATAATATAATTATAATACATACAAAATACAATACTAACTACGAACACTACTGCGACCCAGACTTTTTTTTTTGACCAAATGGAAATAATCCTAATAATACCTTGCTTCACCTTAATTTAATTTATCAAAGATACTAGTAATTTATAAATGAACAATAAGTTTCAATTAGCAATCGAATTTAATTCTGAAATGCAAAAGCAAATGCGAAATTCCAAAAATAATTATGAGTTTAATAAGTATATCAAAAGTAATAACCAACGGACTTGAAATACTTACAACAACAAAATTAATAGCGGACTTGAAATACTTACAATACAAACCCAAAAAAATTTTATTTAAGGACTTGGGCTGTGTTCAAATTTGTAACGCCCCCATCCGTAGCCTAGCGGACAAGGTGGGAAAAACCAATCCAGCCTGGCCTCAGAAGGGGCTTTACACGAGCAAGCATCCGGATAGCTCAGGCTGTTGTTTCAATTCGGAAATCCAGAGGAGTGATAGTTCTTAAATTAACAGTAAATATATATATATATAAACAAATAACAACACAACCAATGCAAGAATAAATGTTTATTACAAATAAATTACAATAATTAATTTGTCTTCTCGCTGCCAAGTCAAAATCTGGATTCAATAATAATTTTTTTTATTTCTCAGTTTGAGAAAAGAAAAAATAAATTAATATAATTCCAAAGAATTGTTCGCTGAATCGTAAATCTTCAAATTGAATAATAAAGCAAATTCTCCAGTCAAGTCAGGAACCTCTGAAGTTTGACGCAAATATTCGAGGCCAGTCAAGGACCTCTCACATTTAACTCCAATATGAATACTCAAGGCCAGTCCAGGACCTCTCTTGTCTAGTACTAATATATTCCTTTCTTTAAAAATAAGAAATAAATTCGTACCTTTAATCGAGTGAAGATTTCCCTTTCTCTCAAACCGAAGAAAAAGTTTCATAAATTCTTATCATAAAAAGAAATTATTTTTATTAATTTGTCGCAATTTAGTTTGAAAATAGAAAATTCCCGACGAAAAACAACTGCAAACAACTTTGCTATACTCAATTGAATGCGTTGCAACATCGAAACATCTGAAACACAAACCGGTCAAACATACTCCAAACAGTACGAACAAGTCAAACGAAGTTTTCTTTTTTTAAAGAAAAAAGAATCAAATTTTACTATCAATTCTTCAGAATTCAAAAACAGCATTAATAAGCCTTTCGGATTTTACTCTTTGAATCAGAAACATGAATTTCAGACCTGTAATGAACATAGGATGAATAGCACATTTCATAGGTTTCGGGTACAAATCCCTCCACCTTTGTTCCCCTGGATTTGCCGAGCTTATTCGCGATAATTATTCCACTGAAAACCTAACCAAATGGAGCCAACAAGACAACCCACAGAATACACATAAAGACGTAGACAGACAATCTAATAGAAAAATTGAAAATTAACTCACCTCTGAAAATCCACGTTTTTACCTCAACTTTCTGTAGTTTCTCTGCCCTCAATCGTTTCGGACTCTCTTATCAAAACAAGAATATTCCACTGTAACGTGAGGTTATGCTCAGGACTCAATTTAAATGATCTCAATTCAATTAAAAAACTCAATTGAGAAAATGGGACGTAGATCCACAATTTCCCACATTCACGAAATCGAGAAAAAAATATAGACACAATTATAATTACGTGATTCTGACTATTACTCATACACATTTCTGCAATTTGCTTGCTAATAGAAGCAGAGAGAACTAAACCAAGCCTCCCTTCCAACACTTTTATCGAATTTCCAAGCAACACTATTTTCACTAATTTTTCAAAAATATGCAAATACACTAAATATTGCAGAAAATGAAATATCACTATAATCATAATCCTCACTTGTAATGGATATTCTTATTTCCTTCTATAACACACTCTTCTACAAACGAAGACTTCAATACAAGAAACGTGTACCAACACGAAACGTCCATTTAGATTCGTAATCCATTCGAACAGCTTAATCCTTCCAGATGTTACCCGTTCATACTACACAGCCCAAGTCAGCTAGCCGAGGCCAGCTACTTGCGGCCGCAAAGCCGTGACCATGCGCAGTCAACGACCAGCGCATAAGCCAAGACCTTGATATTTCTCGGTTACGAAAGGCAAAGGAAATCTTCTCACAAACGTTATTTTTACATTTAATTCTTTCTCTCTTAATTAAAAAAAAAAAAAATTCGCAGATGATTCTTTTGTATAAGCTTATGTCTCTTGCTGTAACACATAATATTAAATACGTTAATAGTAATTTTACCATTTTTCTTATCGAAGATTTTACATTTTTTATTTTTATAATTTCTTCTTTTTTTTTTTTTCCTGTGACTTGTAACGGGCACGTTACATGGTATATTGAGTGAACTAAGACATGGATGCCATCAACGTAGTCTATGACGCCGATTTAAAAAGGTAGAAATCGATTTTTTTTATTTATTTCTCTTTTAATGTGGAATATTCTAGAAATACATTTGCTCCATTCAAGCCTATTTATTGAACGTCGTTCATGTTCTCCTTCATAACATCCGCTTTTCATTTGTACGAGTAACGCATAACAAAGGTTTCAGTTACAATAAAAGAAATAGAAACAATTTCAAATATGTTCATTATCCTTTGATGAAGTCTTACTTTGATCTATGGTAATGAGAACCAGGAAAGGCACATTTCTCCGAATGAGCTTCGAGCACAATAAGAGGAACGGAAACCAGTTCACATGAAGTGTTTTATAGTATCTAATACACACACAATATAAAGAATGTTCAATCTCATACTATTTATAGTTGCACTTTTTATAGTCAACATGAAGCTATCATGTTTGAATTATACATGTGTATTCAACCCCTCTTGACCCACTAATCACGCTATAAATTCTCCCGTCATGTTCCCCTCAAACAGTGATCGTTATTCACTTGTAAGATAATGGTAAGAAACTGAATGGTTTCACCTACAGTACATAATCCCCAACTCATAACGGTTTGCATATTTTGAAGTTTCTCATTAGTTTGGACTATTTTCTTTCAACCAAACTAAAATTTTAGTGATAGGATTTGCGTTACAGCCCTTTTGGGCATTCCTGCGTAGTGTAGGAGGAAGATATATTATGGTGTGAGATCTAAAACGTGGACCTAAAAGTTAGTTTATTTATCTATTTTGTTACAGGAAAATAAACTATTAAATGATTATATACTTTGAGTAACAAATGTTTGAGAATTGGACACACATGAATTTTGTAAGGACGTTTGTGGGTTGTTGATCATAGTGACATTTCCACTTTATAAGGAATGCTTTCCAACTGTAAGATTCGAACGCTAAACTGCTATATATTTCAACCGCTTAATCACTTAGCCAACGGAACTGACTTCGCGACTTTCACGTCGTTCTCTCTCTGACTTGATTATTTCAGGATTATTTTGAATGAAAATTAAATCTTTCAGATTTATATCCCACAGTTATGACTTGTAGGAAACTATTGGAGATGACCGTAATGTGAATAAATGAAATGGTAGAATGAAGAAAATGGGAGGAAACTGGAGAACCCAGGCAAAACCCAGGCAAAACGGTGTTTGTTCAACATTAAGAACATCTTCTTTAATCTACTGTGGTATTCTTCGGTTTATAAACATAAAATATTTTGATATAAAATTTATGTTTCAGCTTGGAAGTTTTTCTGTTTCGAGTATTCTTTACAATATTATGGAAGATAAGTTTATATTGTGAAATCACACTTTTTTCTTTCGATCTATTTAATTTGTTGTTAAAGTACCCATCAATATTGTTAATATATTTTTTCAACATTCATCTCGTCTTGAGCAATGAGTACCTTAAACTTTTAACAGTCCGCCATTCACTTCCGGTGTTTGAATTGTAGTTCGAATGTCCCAAATAAACTTCTTGATCCCCGAAAATCAAGAAAATGATTTATCACACTGTAATATTTATAGCTACTATTTAAAAAAAACATAAAAAAACGACAGCTATTTTAACTGCCATCTTGGATTTCAGCTATAAGAAAGCAAACTTTTACTTGAAAACTTTCAGATTTATATGCAGCTGGGTCTGATTTTCCCTAACAATACACATTGCCAAATGTTGCAAAAATGTTTTTAAAATCGTTTCAGAGCATGTTTTTTTTTTCTGAAATATTTACCAGTATATTACTTACTTGAAAACTTTTCCTGCTATAAGTAGTCAACCACTCGTATTACAAAAAAGGTACTGGCCAAAATAACGACTTTAAATATCTATTGCGGAAAATAGCTTATGAAAATTCAATTTCATTCAAGAGTTATTGTGTGTAGTAACCAGAGGTGACCACTTTGACCTAACCTCACTCAATCTCACCCTCGCAAACTCATTTCGACCTCATGCTCACTCGACCTCACGCTCATCTCACCGGTTTGACCTCACGCTCACATCATTAGCTTGACCTCACGCTCACATCACCAATCTGACCTCACGCTCACTCAACCTCACGCTCATATCATTCTAATCACACGCTTCCTCAACCTCACTCTTACTTCGTGAAGTTGAAGTCGAATGAGCTTGAGTTTCGAACTCGTGAGTGCCGATTTCATGAGTTTGGGCACAGCTCTTCCCGCTAGCCTATTGGCTATCACGCGCACATTTGGTGAACAAGGTAGTGCGTAGGACTTGCAATATTTCGATGTATTGATCGATAGTTTTAAATGTCGGGATTTTTCGATCTCGATTATTCGATAGTTTTCAGTATTTGGATAGTTTTGATATTTTCTTGTTTTCAATATCAAGGTATACCGATACCACTTTCTCAACATAACGAAAACTATTCATATAACACGATAAAAAGACTTTCAATACTCCAACGTTCTCTTTCCACAGGATTACTACCTAATGCAACCAAATATGACAAACACACGTCGATTTATCAGGATCACCCATGTAGGATTTACAATATTGTAATATTAGTTCGTACGCTTATACGACTTTTGCTTCACACGCGAATGACTAAATGCAAGTGAATTATTGAATTACGTCTCCTGGAATCGATAGCTAAAATAATTATTTCGAAACTACTTATGGATAAATCATATTCATTAACGAACGAGGTAGAAATTAGCTATTTTCGGTTTAACATTGATTACTATAGAGCAAAGACAGTAACATATAGCGAGAAATGGTTTCTTGCAATTAATCCAGCGTCCCAAGACCTTTCATCTCTATCTTTAACAATGTACTAAAATCGGAAATGATATAAATTTACTACAACTTTCAGTCTCAGTTTTGATCTACATAGATCAAAAACTATATAAAAAAGTTAGTGAGTTTTTTTTATTTTGTTTGTTTAAGAATCGTTTTTGTTTTCTAAGGAAAGTTCTCACATTCACTCTTCACTTTCTATTCAAACTGAAAATGACAGAAATCAACCACATCCAGTTCTAACGTTGATCACTATAAAGTAAAAATTATAATAGAGATAAGCGGTTTTTTCTTTTTCTTTCTTTCTTTTTCTTTCTTTTCTTTTTTTTTTTGCAATTAATTAAACATCCCAAGAATAACTTTAGTTACCATCCTTATCTTTACTGATGAGCAAATGCTAGACCAAGACCAAGACCCAGGTGGTTTTGATCTTGGTCTTGGACCTCCAGTCTTGGTCTTGGTCTTGCACTGGAATTCTTAGCCTTGGTCCTGGTCTTGCACAACCAGTCTTGGTTTGAGACTTGATCTTGCTTGCAAGAGTCTTGCAAGTCTTTATTTTAAGAAATCTTATGCTTTTCATAGGTAAATTTTACTCTGGATATAAGGGGTAATAAATTCTACAATGCGCCAATAGTTTCGGAAATACAACGTATGTTTCTAAATGTAATATAATTTACCTTCGTGTAAGTATGATGATAGTGTACAACATAGGCGGTGTCCTTTATTTAAAAAAAAAATGTGTCCATGCTTTACTACTTCTCAGATAAATCACAACGTTTCGTAATCTTATTTCTTAAAAGAGATCCAACACTCCACTTGTTCCCAAACTGGGGAGGTTACCCCTGAGACGCAAGAAAGGCAATCCAGACGGCACAGATTATTGAGATAGCATGAATTGCAAAATTATTTTTACACCTTAAAGGCGTCAGGTTGCTTTTTCCTGTTCTACCACGATTGGTTAATCTTTGTATTGAACAAACTTATTTAGGTTGAACAGAAAACGAATTAGAAGGTGTTACAAATAATAGCAGTAGGGAAAAAAAATTTAGATATTATTAAGAGCAGGAAGAGGAACTGGTTAAGATGTTGGCTGAGAAGTAATTGTATTATGAGGAACGTGCTAGAGGGTATGGTGGAAGGAAAGAGGGAGGGAAAGAAGGAGACTAGGAGAAGGTAGGTATTAAAACTGAAAATAACTACGTCAAGGCGAAGAGACTAGCTAAGGACTACCGTACATCGAAGCTTCTCAGTTGTAGCAAGTGATCTGCCAATAATGGCAGAGTAGCTATGATGATGATATGTTTAGCAATGTTGGCCAAAAAGAGAGAGAGAGAGAAATTGAAATAATAATTATTATAATCAATACTCGTAAGACTTTCGAATAATTTGAGTGAAAACGACTCAACTGTCTGTCTTTTGTGTGAACTCAATTTATATAAATACTTTTGACTTATAGTAGAAATACAGAATAACGGTGTAAAACTCCATGTTATTTGAAATAACCATACAAAATCAGTCTCACTTTTGAAAATGGATGATTTATTGTTGTATATTATTATATCGTTCAATCCTCGATGTGCCGTATACCTAAGTAGGCTAAAAGTTATATTGATAAACGATTATTCAACGTATAAGCATCCGCCACGAAATCAAACTGGCGGTCACATGCACTAAGTTTTTGTCAAAGTCATGAAAATATTATTTTGAGTTTCATTTTATAAGTACACATTAAAAATTTCCAACGGACGCTTCAGCCTCGGAGCTAATGCCATACCCATACTGTCTTCATCTATGGTGTACGGAATTACCGATGTTTAATACTACATTTCTCTTTAGTTTTGGTAGAACACCACTAAATGCTTTAAAATGAAGTGCAATATCTAGTTTAACATCCCACGTTTATACACAAATGCTAAGAGAGACGATAATGAGAGAAATGACTGAAATGGTGGAATGAAGAAAGTAGGAGGAAAAGAAAAAACAGAAAATCCACTCATACGGTGTTTGTCAACCAAAAAGATTCACATTGCGCAAGATGACACCTGTGTAGTTTGAAAACGAGTAATACCTACAGAAAACGCGAACAACTGATTCAGAAAACGACATACTATAGCTATATGCAGCTATATGCTACAGAGGCAGATCGACTCACACGGATTGCAGAAACTACCGAGAACACATTCACTCCAGCGGCATTTTTACTGAAGCCAAGGAATTCAAGTGAAAGATATAGTGATTTCCCCCTTGCTTTCCGCATTCTATAAAAAGATCAAATAGTACAGGTATTTCTGCAAGACACTTGCCCAAGAGTCTTGGTCTTACAGGTATGGTCTTGGTCTTGGTCTTGCACCCCTTGGTCTTGGTGTTGGTCTTGCATGGGGATTCCTGGTTTTGGTCTTGGTATTGGTCTTGCATGCAAGACTCTTGCAAAAACTGCAAGACCAAGACTCTTCCTCTCATCACTACTTATCTTTCCACCGAAATCGGAAATGATAGAAGTACATTACAACTTGGGGATTCAATACATATTGCAAAAGAAGGTAAGAACTAGCGAGAAGTAGGTTTTGGAATCTGGTTAGGCATCTAAGAATAGTTGCAATCTCTCGTAATCCTTCTTTCTAAATGAAATCTTTGAGTTTAAGGCTCTGTCCAGCACTCGGAATGCGATAGGATTTCCCTATATAATAACGTGGCATATTTCTTTCTAAAATTTTATGAAAACTATTTATTTTATACAGTTCAAAATTCGGCCAAATGTTTATTAGTATTATTATTGCATGTTCACTTTTACTTTTTCTTGCTAAGGTAATATTAGAGCGCGCTAAGTAAAAAATAATTTTCTTCCATTTAAAAGCTGTTTAAGATATTGGCTGCATTTTGCAACAGTACAGAACAGCAGATAGGAAGCTAACCAAGTAGATTTCTTTCATCCTCTGCCCCCGCTAGGTCACATGCGTGAAGTTAGGGTTGCCCTCGGAGAAAAAGAAACCGATGGAATGCAGATTGACAGCAGATAAGAGCAAAGTATGTTTTCTCTCTCTTCATAGATCGTAGGTTTCCTTGATTCTACGTAAACATCTCCGCGAATAATTACATGTACAGGCATATTGCAGGTAACAACGTACGAAAGTTTTAGAAGATCTGTCCATGTTGTTTTCAAGTGAGGGAAGTCTGTTCATCTTATAAAATCAGAGGTAGAGGTGTTAATTTTCTTGACGTTGAATCAGTTTCCGAAATCCTCTCGTCCCTAGTTATTTCCGTCTTTGATTTATGGCCGTTAATGTTGAAACTGGTTGTGGTCGATTTTTACCACGTACGGTTTAAATATAAGGTTGTTGGAGGAGACGGACACGGAACCTATTCTTGTAGTGCTGAATGGATTCCAGAAAATTGTTTCTCGATATATATTATCGTCTTTGCTCTATGAAAAGCAATATTGAAACTGGAATCAGTAGTAAATTTCTACCAGTTCCGGTTTTGATAGAAAGATAGGGGCTCAAATTTCACATTTTCGAGAGACATTGAATCAATTCCCTAAACCCGCTTATTGCTAGCTATTATAGTTTTTTTTTATTATTTAAGACCCGTACGTAGTCGATCTCTATCACTTCCGATTTATATAGAAGATTGACGGAGATGGGGCCTATTCTTGTGACCCTAATCTATTCCGGAAAATCCTTCTCAATATCTCATACCGCTTTTGGTCTGATACCTGTCAACAGGCAGAACCGTTCTATCAGACTTCCGATACTTATGCATAACATAGTTTGGAAGTATAATAAACCCAAATAGAAGAAATATTATTCATCAAATCTATTTTCGTGCAGATTAAGGATATGGGAATTTCAAGAATTCTTTTTGTAGCAGTTA
This sequence comes from Thermobia domestica, assembly GCF_964235325.1. Lineage (NCBI taxonomy): Eukaryota > Metazoa > Arthropoda > Insecta > Zygentoma > Lepismatidae > Thermobia > Thermobia domestica. Next base: position 262,800,716 of record NC_137456.1, read on the forward strand.
TTATGCCCTGAAGAATAACGGGGACCACGGTGGAGCAGTGACAGAGTGCTCACCTCTGGTGTATGAGGTTCCAGGTTCGATTTCAGCTCGCGCCAAGTGAGCTTTGTGGTGGACAAACGCCATGTGCGTGGGTATTCTTGGGTTTCTCACGTTTCTCCCACTTTCTTCATTACAGCATTTCGTTCATTCTCATAATCACAGCGTCTTTTAGCATATCCGGTATAACCGTGGGACGTAAAACTGAAAATTTTTATTTCATTTGTAAATAATAACCTAATGCAGTCTACAGCGTTCTATTGTTGGCTAATACCTAATAATAGTGTACAGATTGATGATATGCTTGGAGATTGATATGCCATAAATCGATTATTCACGCAAAAAATGCACCAACATCTGCCAGCTAGTCACTACAAGCAAAAATTATATCTGCTTCGTTCAGATAATGTTCCTCATGAGACGAGACGAGACGAGAAGTAAGGTTTTCTCGTCTCGTCTCCTAAATTTAATATGCCTCGTCTCAATCCTTGAAGACTTCTTTCGCTCTTGTCTCGAAACTTGCTCCGTTTTGTTAATTTATGTTAAAAAATGTGTCGTATGTATTCTTAATTTGAACTAGAAGTTTTCACAACCGTTCCGTCTCACGATTGTTCCACGAATAGTGTGATATAAGAACATTTAAACCACATTTATTATTGGAGTAAATTGTGTAATGACTTGGATATTTTAAACGTAGATAAATGCTCTTCATTGCTTTCGTATCATCATCTGTGTTGTACGTACGATGCGAAAACGTAATAATGAAATTATTTCTGTGGGTATTAGCCCGATAGCCCCTACACTGATCAAAACATATTTTTCATAAATTTTAGTCTATAAATGCAAGTTACGCTTCATAATTTTACTAAATACGTATGTTCATTGCATTGTTAATATAGAACAATATCATGGTGATGGAACAAAGTTTTTAGTGGCGTATCTCAATTACGTGAGTTACAAATTATCCGCCTACATAAATAAGTTCTTCGTTTCTGAGTTGACAGGTATTACCCGTAAATTTTCCAAGAAAAGAGGCCTCCTCATTCTTGTTCTGTCTGTCCACTTAATTAAATTATATGGTGAGTGTGAAATGTGAAGATCTATTTTCGACGCAAGTGTTAATAAGCCGGGAACTAACTACTTATCTATTTTTCTTTTCCTTTTTTTAAAATTAATAAAAATCACTTATGTTCTGTCTCGTAATTTATTTATAACACTTATTATTATTATCAAAGTGTACAGTGAATATTTTAAATATATATTTTAAACATTCTATACAGAAGAAATCGCTACTGCAAGGTTTGGTCTCGCGGTATTTTAACTGGCTAAGTTTTATCCCGCGAGGATCTGGGCTAGATTTCGTCCGGCAAGATTTTCTTTATGTAAGATTTTCGCCAGGCAAGATTGTGGGTCGTGAGATTTTGGTTGCGATGTTTCGTCTGCAAATCATCAACAAATCTGCGTGGATATATGGACCAATATAGCTTTCTGTGAATATATTTTTATTGATTCCATGCAATTTGTGATAATTCTACTTTGAGACAAGGCCATTACTTTTCATGTGTCGGCCAAATTCGATTGAGAGTTTGATAAGATTCTTTAGCGGAAAATAATAATTCCAGTTTGCGAGCAACCGGTAATTGGTTCTTTATATAAATCAGCAGAGTAGAAGTGATATACATTACAGGTAATTTTCTCTAAAATTATGAAGTGTTATGAACTACGTAGGTAAAACAAGAATAAAAGTCTCTTTGTTCAAAAGTGACGTAATTGTAGATTCCTAAGAAGTAACGTAACGTTGGTCAGGAAACTGAATCAAAATACTATATAACACACATACAAACATACATAAACACACACATACACACACACACACACACACATATATATATATATATATATATAGAATGGAAAGGAATGGAATGGCAATGGAAAGGCATTAGGAGATTAGGAATGGAAAGGCAACCGGAATAGATAACATACCAATCGAATTCATTAAAAATATAGGAGACAAGGGAAAGAAAGAATTGTTCCGACTATGCAATGAAATATATGAAACAGGAGAATGACCAAAAGACTTTCTGAAAACGATCATGATACCGATGGCTAAGAAATCGAACCCAAAGAGATGTGAAGATTATAGAACTATTAGCATCATATCTCATGCAGCTAAAATTTTGGTCCGAATACTGAACAGAATGTCATATGAAAGAACAAATAAAGAAGTTAAGGAGGAGCAGTTCGGGTTTAGAAGGGGCAAGGGCACAAGAGATGCTATTGGACTATTAAGGATATCGGTGAAAGATTTATAGAAAAAAGGAAAGAGGTGTATGTTATATTTATTGATCTAGGAAAGGCTTTTGACCGCGTGAATTGGGAATTGTTGTTGGGATTTCTAACGAAGATAGGGTTGGAATGGAAAGATAGAAGATTCATAAGAAACTTATACATGAACCAACAAGTAAGTGTTAGGATAGGGGAAGAACCGACGGAAGAGAGTGCAATTGGAAGCGGAGTTCGACAAGGATGCTGCCTCTCGCCAAAACTATTTAATATCTATCTAGAAGAGATAGTGAAAAAGAGCTTATGATGATGATGGCATTTCGGTAGGAGGTAGAATGATTAGATGCATAAGATTTGTAGACGATATAGCGCTTGTTGTATAATCTGAAAAGAAAATCAATAAAATGTTAGAAAAAAATGAGAAAGGGTTTTGAAGAATATGGGATGAAAATAAATGTTACAAAGACAAAAACCATGGTGATTAGAACGAAGCGTTCTGTGTCAAATATAAAAGTAGGAGGGGGGAAATAGAACAAGTGAATAGTTTTCTTTATCTGGGTAGTATTCTTAGTAATAACATGAAGTGCGAATGTGAAATAAAAGCAAGGATAGGAATGGCGAAATAAGTCTTTAGGAGGAAGAAAAGTCTGTTTTGTGGGACCTTTAACAAAGAGTTGAGAAAAAGACTCATAAAATGCTTCGTGTGGAGTGTTGTACTGTATGGAGCGGAAACGTGGACATTGCGTAAAGGTGATGAAAATCGACTGGAAGCCTTCGAAATGTGGGTGTGGAGAAGAATGGAAAGAATTAGTTGGATCGAGCGGAAAACGAATGAGAGGGTGCTAGAAATGGTGGGTGAGAAAAGAACACTTTTAGATATTATTAGGAAGAGGAAGAGAAACTGGTTGTGACATTGCCTAAGAAGAGATTGGATCATGAGGGACGTCCTACAGGGTGTGGTGGCGGTAAAGAGAGGGAGAGGCGAAGGAGACTACAGTTAATGGATGATATAAAAACAGAAAGATCATACGCGAAGACGAAGAAGACAGCGGAGGACCGTGGAGCATGGTAGCTTGTCAGCTGCGGCAAGTGACCTGCCAATAAAGGCAGAATTAGTGCTGTCGAAATCGGTTTTTGAAAAAAACGAAAACCGGTTTTTGAAAAAAGTGAAATTTCATAAAACCGAAATGTCGGTTTTGAAAACCGCATTTGCGGTTTCGGTTTTGAAAACCGCATTTGCGGTTTCGGTTTTAAAAACCACTTTTGCGGTTTCGGTTTTGAAAACCGCTTTTGCGGTTTCGGTTTTGAAAACCGCATTTGCGGTTTCGGTTTTAAAAACCGCTTTTGCGGTTTCGGTGTTGAAAACCGCTTTTGCGGTTTCGGTTTTGAAAACCGCTTTTGCGGTTTCGGTTTTGAAAACCGATTTTGCGGTTTCGGTTTTGAAAACCGATTTTGCGGTTTTGGTTTTGAAAACCGATTTTCTCAAAAACCGAAAACTGCAGAAGTCACAAAAATTCGACAGCACTAATATCAAGTAACGACGAGGAAACAGCAAAGAATCTTTCCCATCTTCGGCTCACAGTTGCCAGATGGAGGGAAATTTCCCCCGGCGTAGGGAAAAAATGCTCAAAATTTGTAGAGGTGAAAGAAGATATTTTTTCTTAAAATGTCTTACGTGTAGGAAAATTCTTGTTTAGTATTCTTTTACAATTGGTAGAATAAAAAAAGAACATAAGTTGCAGTTTCTCACAAAGAGGCACGGCTATCGTTATTGGGAAGTAAAAAGATATAGAATAAAATATGATCGGTGTTCCCTTCACGTATGAACTTTTGCAGGTGTCTGGGACGTGCGATAAGAAACCAGTCAACACATGCAAAACCACAACATTCACATTTATCGGAGTCGCAACAAATCAACAATAAAATTGTGTATTGCGATCTAAATTTTTTTCTTTTTTTTAAGAAAGGGAGGTGGTGTTTTTTTGTTAACAAAAGAAAGAGTGGCAGCACTATTTAGAAACAAAGTGAAAGAGTAATGATAATATAAAAGATCTCAGTCTAAGTGGATGAGATTTCAAATTGGATTTCATGAGTTGCAGATGTAGTGATCTTAAATAGGGATATAGGCCTACCTTATTTTCTATTTAGCTTAGTGTTGTCATATTACCCGATTTTTGCGGGTACCACCCGATTGTCAGGTTCTATATTCGTCCCTCGCTATCTTAATCACGAAAATCCACCCGCTTTTTGGGATTGGAGAAAAATCTAAGACGACTTAGTGAATAAAGTGTTGGTATATTCAACGTAAACCGCTACACCTTTGACAATCTTAATCGCGATTGAGTTAAATTTGGACTCGCGCTCAGGCTCAGGCTGTGAGCTATCTGAGGAGTGCGCGGGTGTAGGGCCATTCGCTAATAAGAGATCTGCTCTAATGCACAATAGTTTTCTTTGTGTAGTTCATGTGTTTTTAATGTAATGTATTGGAGGTTCTATACGAATGAATATTCTTTTGTAGATGTTGTGACAAACATACTTGAATTATTCATGCCTTCATAAGCTACAAGAATGCCGAACGACAATTTCAAGTGTAACTTTAACGACACTTATAGAAGCGAATTTATGTATGTTAGCCAGGGCAGAACTCAGTTTGAAACAAAATGTACACTCTGGAAAACTGAGTTTCGTTTGAAAAGTAGGCTGCAGGGAAGCAAAGTGGACCCCACCTGATTTTTATATATTTTGTAAACTAGATCACGAGGAACACGAATCTGGAGTTTTGACATTCCGACTTCCGGAGCTCGAGATATTAAAACTAAGTTTAATACAGATATATTCTCTATACGAAACATATTATGTCCTGTGAGATATATAAAGATAACCAAGAAAGTCCTGTCGCTTTTTGTGGTGGTCTGTGTTCAATTGATCCTCACACCGTGAGTTGAATGCGAATGGAGAAAAGGCGAAGGTCAAATGTTGGTGTGGGTATATCCAACATTCTACCTGCTTGTGGCAGTTCAGTTACAACATGAACTTGTGTAAGGACATAGTGAATATGGAACCTCCACAGAGCGTCATAAGGGCGTGTATGCTGTACGAATTCAAACTTGGATCAAACGCCACTGCAGTGGGGCGGAAGATATCTCAGGCCTTTCGTGAGGGTGTCGTGATTACGCAGACAGTGCAAGGGTGGTTTAGAAAGTTTAAGGACGGTGACAAAACACTCACGAAAGACGCACCACGTGCCGGAAGACCAATACATGTGCAAAATGAAGATCTTTAGGTAGCAATTGAGGCGAACAGTGGAGAGACCTGTGAGGAACTGGGGCTAACGTTCAATGTGAGTGGAGAAACCATCCGGCAGCACCTCCATCAACTTGGGAAACACTACAATTTGAGTTTATTGGTCCCACATGAATTAACTCCGGGTCAGAAGACTACGCGTGCAGACACCTGTGTTTCTTTGCTGTCTCGTCTGAGGAAGGAGCCATTTCTGGACAGGATGTTGACATGTGATGAGAAGCTCCATGGCGTCGTCATCATTGGTTAAAATCCCATGAACTTGTTCCAAAACAGCTGAAACCAGTAATGCAGCAAAGGTCAGAGCAGAACATTAATGCAACTGTCTACTGTCAGCAGTTGAGCCGTGTTCAAGAAAAACTCAAAACCCTGGAGCCAGCACTTCTCAATCGCTAAGGGGTTCTCCCGTTACGTGACAACGCTAAGCCCCACATGATTAGAGTGACCCGGGACACCATCCATACTCCCTGGACAATGCACCGTCCGATTATCCCTGAACCACATCTTGGACACTCACATTAGAGAACTAAAGTTAACTCCGTAGTAAAGGTGCAAAATGCACTTGATACCTTCTTTGCTTCACGGCAAACCAAGGTTTACCGCGAAGGAATCCATGCCCATCCCGAACGTTTTCAGAAGGTCGTTGATACTGATGGGTACTATTTTTGATCTTCCAGGTACGTCTTAGGCAGGGGTGTAGCCACGGGAGGCTCATCGGGGCAAGGCTCCCCAAATGATTTCCTGGCCCCCCTAATGACCAGATGTTAATGACCAGAAGTAAGATTACTTCGCTTCAGTCATTTAAAAATAACAATGTTTACATATAATTAATAAATTACGGTAAAATAGTATGGAAAAATAGTATTTTACCATACCGATCACAAAATAGTATGGTATTTCTTCCTTATAGCGATCCGAAAATAGTATGGTATACTTTTTGTGACAGTAGATTACATAATTTACGTCGATTTGTATTTGACAGTTTGAAGACAAACGTTTTGACAAGGTACTATAAATTCTATGAAATGAAATGAAATCTTTGAGTTTAACGTCCCACGCCTATGCCGGTTAGGCCAAAGGAGACGGTGATTATGAGAAATGAATGAAATGGTGGAGTGAAGAAAGTGGGAGGAAACGGAACCCCGAGAAAACCCATGAGCACGGTGTTTGTCCACCACAAAGTCCACACGGCGCGAGCTTGGATCGAACCAGGGACCCCACGCACCGGAGGTGAATGCTCTACCACTGAGCCACCGCGCCCCCCACTATAAATTCTATCATAAAACAATGGTACTATACTAAATCGTAAGTACATTATATTATTTATATGCTGTAATTAGTGTTTCAAGAAAACTTTTTATCAGATGGAAAATTTGGTGAAAAGCAACGTTTTTATTCAGTTTTTCAGTTTGGATTTCATTCGCTTTTTAAAATGCTATTTCGTGTAAAACAGGAAGTGAGATATAGTTGTTAATAAAATAATTATGTCTTTTTAGTCACGAATAATAAATAAACATTTTTTTCAGAAAATCTTAAAATAAATTAAGTGTAATTTCAAAGAAAATCAGTCTTATGTATAAAAGTAACCACGAAAGTTCTGTCGCTTTTTGTGGAGGTCTGCGATAATTGGCCCTCACTGGCGGCCGGGTTTCGTCGAGTCGAAACATATATCTCGCGTCGGGGTGTTGAAGTTAGCACCGCGTAGCAGCGACCAGCGAGAACTTCGTCTTGGTCCGCACTTCTTAGATTCTTCGCGGAGAATCGTGAAGGGACCAACAGGAACTGTCGCCTGTCATGTGCATGCGGTTATTATTATATTTTATTTTTTGCTGATGAATTGTTCCTAAAGTGAGCTCCGAGGGTCAAGAATAACCTCTGCCTCAACATCATGACGTGAAAAATCTTGAGATAAGTGCGATAATTGTATGAATTTAGATGACAACTGTCGTCGATCATTAGACAGTGAGTATGCGAGAACTATGAAATAAAGTAAATAGACACGCGTCATTTTGTTACAAAATTACATGGCGAACACATTTTATCTAATTCCAAACAGTTATCGTCGAATATACACGGTTAAAGGAGCACTGTGATTGACCAAATTAAAAAAGATATTAACGATTTATCCCTTTACAAGCGACGTTTCCTTCATCGCCATCGTAGCGAAGTAAGAAGAACACTTGCCTAGTAATCGTAAAGTTGGTGGTTTGAGTCCCCTTCGGGGTAATTTTTTGGTACTTTTTAAAAGTGTTTTTTAGACTCACCTTAATGTAACTAAATCACACATCTAGCCGATTTAACATTTTGGGGGAGTAATTTTGTGGTTCATTGGGGTTTTGTCGCATCTCTGCCGCTGGTGGCATAATTTTCAAAACGGTAGAGGGGCCACCGGGGATCGTCGCTGCGGCGCCGCCAATGTTTGGCGTGATGTCGCTAATTGCCCATTTGTGGTCCACTGACGCTTACGGCATGGAGACAATTCAGTGTGAGTGGCGAAACCATTCAGCAGCACCTTCATCAACTGAGGAAACACAAGAAGTTGGGTCGATGGGTCCCACATAACTTGATTCCGGGTCAAAAGGCAACGCAAGCAGACACCTGTGTTTCTTTGCTGTCTCGTCTGAGGAAGGAGCCATTTCTGGACAAGGTGTTGCCATGTGATGAGAAATGGGTCCTGTACGAAGTTCCACGGCGCCGTCATAATTGGTTAGCATCCCATGAACGGTTCCAAGACAGCCGAAACCAGTACTACACCACAAGAAAGTCCTCCTTGTGGACCCGGGACACCATTTTACTCCTTGGATAGGAAACACTGTTGCATCCGCCATACTCCCTTCCTTGGACAATCACTTTAAAGGATGCCAGCTCAAATCCCAAGTAGAGGTGCAAAATGCACTTGATAACTTCTTCACTTCACGGAACACCAACCTCTACCACGATGGAATAAATGGCCTTCCAGAACGTTTGCAGAAGGTTGTCGATCTATTCTTGATCTTCCAGATACGTGTTAGGTGACATATGAATGTCCGGAGGTGGTGGGTGAGAAAGCGATAGAACTTTCTTGTTTACCTATATAGATTGGTTCTGTGTATTGAAATAGTTATGCACAAAGGTAAGTTATGTTTGGTCGGGGGCAGTAGTTCTTGGTTAAACATAATACAAACTATCTGTAATATAATTTATGAAAATTATTATTATTATTACTATTAATAATAATAATAATAATAATAATAATAATAATAATAATAATAAGCTAAAACAGTGTTTTTAGTTTTCCGGAAGGAAACCAAAATTTTCCAGTTTTTTTCAGGCTTCAAAAACACTAGCTGTAACACATTTTTTTTTTAGATTGTAGCTGCCCCCTTTCAAAAACGATGGGCCCCTCCTACAGAAACCTGCTGGCTACACCTCTCATCTTAGGTGACATATCGATGTTCTAAGATTATAGGTCAAAAAGCGACAGAACTTTCTTCGTTAATTTTATACATACTATGTAAAACTACTGTATAAGTTCTAGTATCTCGAGTTCGGGAAGTCGGAATGTCTGGGGTCCAGTTTACTTCCCTGCAACCGAAAAGTACCTTGGAAGTGTCATCAAAGAAGTAACTAAAAAAAAAAAGAGCAAATGATCCCAGGTCAGTATTTGTAACACACAAGTTCAGATCAGTACTTACGGAGTTCTAAACCGTAAGAAAGTGGGAGGAAACGGGAGCAAATACAAAAAGTTGAAACACAGACATAAATCAATACAACTGTCTCGATCGATAGATGCTTTCACAATTGTTGAAAGGTGTAATTAAAAACATTGGTTTCGGTTTTGAAAAACGCATTTGTGCTTTCGGTTTTGAAAACCGCATTTGCGGTTTCGGTTTCCAAAACCGCATCTGCGGTTTCGATTTTGAAAACCGCATTTGCGGTTTCGGTTTTTGAAAACCACATTTGCGGTTTCGGTTTTGAAAACCGCATTTGCGGTTTTCGGTTTTCAGAAAACCGGTTTTCTCAAAAACCGAAAACCACAAATGTCACCAAAATTCAACAGCACTAGGCAGAATACCTATGATGATGATGATGATATATATATAACATTCTGTAAATCACGTTTTCAGTCAAAATTTAAAAAAATGAAATGAAATCTTTAAGTTTTACGTCCCACGATTATGCCGGTTAGGCTAAAAGAGACGGTGATAGTGAGAGATGAGTGAAACGGTGGAATGAAGAAAGTGGGAGGAAACGGGAGAACCCCGGGAAAACCCACGAACACGGTGTTTGCCCACCACAAAGTCCACACGGCGCGAGCTGGGATCGAACCAGGGACGCCAGGCACCGGAGGTGAACGCTCTACCACTGAGCCACCGCGCCCCTCAGTCGAAAGTATTTCATTTGTTTACCTTTGGAATACCAATATCTGGTCTAAATGATCTAAACCCTCATAAGTATTGTAATATTTATTTATTTATTTTGTATATTACTGTTACGCACACGCCCAAAATGCCATGATTTGTTCTTTCATTTTCCCAGATATTTCTTTTAAAGCTATAATTTTTAAAATGAGATTTCTTATTTTCCAATGCAAAATATTGTTGATAATGCTTTTACAATAATTTTGTGTTCCTTCTGTCGTGTCTTCTTTTTTCACCTCCCAAAAGTAAAGATTTAGGATTAAAAATGGTTGGAAAATGAAAATAGATAGATAACGTTGTCTCATTCCTGACAGCGGTCAGTCTTGACTCCCGCAACTTCCGAATCGTTTAATCAGATTGTCAACTAACCTAACTTTGAAGATGTCCATTCTCCACATTATTAGATGAACGATCTTTTCTCTTTTCGTAACTTCTTTCCCTCCCCTACCAACCTTCAGAAGATCAGTGAGGAACAATGGTGTGAATGGATCAGGAGGGCGTGTTTATTTCTTCACCTCCACGAGTAGGAGATCAAACTCTGCTGATTCTGCAATACCTGCATCCTGCGTTGTCACATTTCTTTGTAAAAAGTAATATTAATGAACTATAAGAACTAGATTGAAAATAAAAAAGTGAACATGTAATATTGGGGTAGGTTAACATCTTTACATAAGACAAATAATTTTCATAATATTTTGGAAAAAAGTTCAGCGTGTTATTATATAGGAACTGATGATCTTAGTTCAAAACGTTAGACACAGCCTTAACGTCCCACGGTTGCGCCGGTTAAGCCAAAACAGACGGTGATGATAAAATAATGAGTGAAAAACTGGAAGAAAACGGGAGAACCCCGAGAAAACCTATACACACGATGTTTGTCCACCACAAAGTCACTTTGCGGGGGCTGGGATCGAACCCGGTTCCCTACGCACCGGAGGTGAACGCTCTACCACTGAGCCACCGTGGCACCCCAAAAAATCAAAGTTCAATAATAATAATAATAATAATAATAATAATAATAATAATAATAATAATAATAATAATAATAATAATAATAATAATAATAATAATAAGTAAAAATGAAGCTCTCGAAGAAATAATTGATTTTGCAAATCTATGGCTTGAATGATTGGTCTAAGTTAAGTGAAATTTTAACCTTATACTTCCAGTAGACATTTGCGTAAAGGCCGGTCCGTATGATGCGCTTCGCCCCCTTGTCTAAGTTCTCTTTCGCATGTGACCCTCAACATCTGCCACCTTACCAATCTCTATGTAGATAAATTTCAACAGTCCAAACAGTTATTCTGGTCATTTTAGAGACACTCTCGGTAGTTTCAATATTAGAATTATTACGTACAGTCGAAAATTCGAAACGAATTTCTTGTATTATTGAACTAGATCGTATTGTAAAACTCAAGTTAATCATTCTCTGTAAATTTACTTAAAAACATGAATTTGTAACAATTCAAATCTTTATTTACAGGATACAAAGTGAAAATGTATTAAAATTTGTACTAAAACGAAGATATTTATAAAATATTTTTTTTTCTATATGATTATTTTGTATTGTTAAAATTTTGTTCATCGACGGGGGAAGGGGAGCGCCAAACGCATATTTTCTTTCAACATGACAGAATCGCACTTTTAATTATACTATAATTTTTCTTTTAAGAACGGCAACTATGAAGGTAAATGAGTGTATTCTCTGTGGCTTGAAAGGATAAAATTATGACGGAAGGTGGAAGAAAATACTGTATAGACTGATCCTGTTTTGAAAGAATGGACAAGAGATACTAAGTGATGTAGCCTGCAGTGTATTCGACATACAAACCAGTGTGGAAACTCATTGGAGAAGGGGGCTCTCACTAAGAATTTAAACACTCTGTTTTTGGGCGAATAGTATATTCGGAGGGAAATTGCGCCCACGTAGTTGGAGAGATGTGCTCCCCTCGGCTGAGGGCGGGGGAGGGCTGCAATTCTTATATGGTTAACTGCTAGCCCAAGATTCCCCTTCCCTCTAAAACATTCGTAAATAAAACACTGACTTAGCGTACAAAATCCGTATTAAACAATGGCAAGCGAAATCACAAGAGAAAACTATACTTAAAGGGACAAAGGAAAATATTCAAACCAGTTTTGGCGGTAATGTATCTTTAAAAATGTAGGTAAATACAAAATAATTTAATTTACTCGGTGTTTTGTCAGGCACACTGGAGTATTTGGTCTTGAAACACTGTCAAGAATGTTCATCATTTAGTATCATAAAATAACCAAGACATTCCATGATTATTTTCTACTTGCTTCTAAGAAATATCTGATCACAAAGACACTAAAACTTCTATCCCAAGTTGGCCAATTAAAAAAAAGAAGCGGACCAACGATACTCCCTGCTTACCTATGGTCGTTTCACAGCAGGTGTTATCTTCAAATAGAGAAAAAAAAGAGCTTTTTTGTAGAGAACAAAAAATCTACAGTGTTTTCGAATTACAATATACTTCTCCCTGCTATTGGAAGAACCAGGTGTCTACTTTGAGCCAACCTCACTCAACTTCACGCTCACAAACTCATTTCGACCTCACGCTCACTAACTCATTTCGACCGCTCACTTGACCTCACGCTTACCTCACTAGTCTGTCCTCACGCTCACTCAACCTCACGCTCGCATCACCAGTCTGACCTCACGCTCACAGCACCAACCTCACCTCATGCTCACTCAACCTCACGCACACATAACCAGTCTGACCTTACGCTCACAACATCATTCTAACCTCACGCTCACTCAACCTCACGCTTACTACGTGAGTTTGAGGTCGAGTGAGCGTGAGTTTCGAACTCGTGAGCGCCGATCTCATGAGTTTGGACACCTTTGGTAGTAATAGACTAACGTACTAACATTATAATCTTATAAGTCCCTCTACCTGATCCTAATAAAATAAAATGAATGAACAACACATGGTTTTGAGCTAGAGGTTACTCTAAGCAGAATATATATGCACACACTCTAATCTGAAGATCTGCAAATTTTCAGGTCAAGAGTAAATTTTCAGGCTCCCTTATTACCTTACATACGTATCAATGCTACAGTATGATATAGGAGACAACAACAGAAGAAAACATGTAATTAGAAGTATAAAATGCTTATATAATGTAGAAGTATTAACTTTCAACAAGATGCAAAATTTCCGTTCGCCTGGTCTCCATTGGAGACTAGAAATTTAGAGCTGGCGACCAGTGGTCAGTAGGAATGCTTTTTGCCTAAACTCACAGGGCTGCGCAGTTTCTGTTTTGCACGAAAATAACTGTCACCGTATAAGAGAAGTCACGGAATGTGTAGTCTTCATAACGAATATGGAAAGTGAAGTCTTCACAACGTTGTAATTCATCCATCCTTTCATCCTCAATCGAAATGTTTTGCATCCTGGCGTGTCTGGTTTTGAAATATTATGCCCTGATGTAATCTCCTTCTTTGTCAGACCAAAGGTCGTTGGGGGGGGGGGGGTGAAGGGCTCTCATAATTTGTACGTGAGAGATATTTGCGACCTTCATTTTTGGATTGGCGAATGCTTCTGACTTTGAAATTTTGCGCCCTGACTTACAATGAAGTCACTGCGACTCATAATGGCCTCCTAATATTACAAAAGGAGAGAAATGATTCTTAGAAGTATATATGATCACCATAGACAGTAACACGTGCTCTGGAACGTGCTCACATACTGCTTACAAAATTGGTAGTGGGCTGTTGTGGTATAGGGCTCGAGTATTCCAGCAGCTATGCTGACAATTGCTGGATGACTCTTAGTGAATATGAACGACTGTGAGACACCTCTTATAACAACTCATACATGTTCAAATGAGATTCAAGTCGGGAGAACAGGAACACTAGTCTATTTGCTGAGTATCTCATATTTTGCAGAGCTTGACCACCTGCACTGTTCGGTTCATTATTGCGCATTGTCATTCATACATAAGATGAAGTCAGAGCTAACTATATGTGTGAAAAAACTCACGTGGAAATGAAGTACAGTATCATAACGTTGACTGGGGAACATACCATAACGTTAAGCATTTATTCACAAGAACACCAGAAAATCCAAGCGAACATTGTCAGTAATTATCTTGGGGTTCATTACGTGTTCCAGTCTCTTGCTAGATGAGTGTACGTCCAAATTACTAATCAGACTGGAATCTGCTCTCAGTTGAGAAACGAACTCGATCTCACACCTCCTCGGCTGAGTCCTGATGTTCTTGATACTATCGTAAAAGTTGCTGCCAATATGCAGGTGTCAATGAAAGATAACGTAATATTCGATTTGCAAAGAGGCATCCTCGATGCATTCGCCGTAGAACAGTAAAGCATGAAAGTGAGTTCCTTAAAGTCCTGATAAATGACTTGGCTATTACACCCTCTGTTTGATGTTGGTTCCTTGTCGCTTGTTGCAAAATGTAGCTTCTGTCAATTTCTGTATTTGATCCTGGTCGGTTTGCACAGCATTGCCTATGGCTTGAATTGCTCCTATTTCACGTGAAACGTCGGTAATATAAAACTCCAACACCATTTTAGTTATACTTCGTCCTTCTTTCAGTTTCCATATCATTCTTCCGCGTGCAAAATCATTCAAATCGGCCCATGTTCTTTAGAGTAACATCATCACAATAAACCTTAAAATCTCTCTGACAGACATCTATTTTCTTATCCATGTCATCCAACTTTTTGGTGTTGGGATAGCAGAGCTACTTGGAGGTACAGTCACGCTAGCATCACGTCATGCAACGACTAGTTCCGTGGTATGTACGTGTAGGATATCTCTGGAAACATGCTACTCTCCGATCATTCATTTTCACTGCCTACATGATATTTTATATTACATTATATATCTCGTCCTTAAGTTTTGCTTCCGTGTGTATATTAATATTCATCAGTAAAAACACCATTCATCTATTACATGTAATTTGCCAATAGATAAAGAACGAAAATTTTAATTGACCAAGGTTTTTTATTAAATATAAAGAAAGTTATTTTCAAATTGCTACAGTAATTTTGAAGTTGTTTACTTGATAGTTTCGCTGAAAAAAAGCATTATCTATTTGAAACATGTAAGAAATAAATACCACAGATATCCTTTCTATATCAACATTTTAAAAATTTGTTTCAGTATCTGATTTTCTTATGGGCGTCTACCTCTTTGTGATTGGCTGCAGAGATATACAATTTAGGAACGAATATAGTAAAATGGCTAACCATTGGATGTCATCGTGGACTTGTACATTTGTAGGAATTCTTGCAATGACGTCATCAGAGGTATGTAAACATTTAATCGTAATTACATAATAAATTATAATATCTTAATTTTTATTACATTTTACACCCATATTGGAAATTACTAATGAAATTATAAATGTAGCAGTAATATGACATCTTTAGAGACAATTCTTGAAATTTGATTCAAAATGCTTCTCAATACAAAGCAATGGAAAGGAAATAAGGTAACATCAATTATTTTCGGCAGAGAAGTGTCCGGAGATCTTATAAGAAAAAAATTAGTGCATGTGAAAAAGTAAATGGAACTTTATCGTGATGGGTATTGTAAAAGAAGCGATATTAGCAGATACTAAACAATCCATGCAATATATAATCTTATTTTTAAACGGTGATATTTTTGACGATTTGTCAGTAACAACCCTATGCGGTCAATTTTTTAATGTTAATACATGATTTGATAGGGTTAGTTCCATAAACTGAGCACATTAAAATAAAAAAAAATAGTGAATACAATTAATTTTTCGAAAACTCAATGTACGTATTTAAACTAGTATTTGTACTCTATGTACTTACTGATATTGATCTCTAGACTTTGGTATCAGCAATTTGCGCTTTGTAGCCCATCCTAAGTTAGGATTAAACTTTTACTTTAATATAACAATTCTAACAACTTCAATAAATATTATTTCTACGGTTTCATAAACTGTTTTAATATCCTATAGTTGCTTTCTACTTATAATGACATTAGTAGTGCTCTGTATAGTTGCAGCGAGCGATTTTCGCTCCTACTATCTTCAAACTATATGAGTGTGTTTGTAGATTCCAGTTTATTTATTTATTTTTTTCACGGAAGGTATTTATTTAAAATCAGGGACATATAGATCTGAGGCATATTAGACTATAAGAACAAACTATTGTATCTATAATAAAATAGGACATGTAATGAAAGCAAGAAAAGAGACCAACGGCTATAATAAAGGAGAGCTAGCAATGGAAATGATAAGAAGAAATAACCAGAACAGTAAGAAGACGGAACCTAAGAAAGAAAAAGGAGGGGAAGAAAAGAGGTCATGTTGAGGATAGAGAATATGGGGGGAAAGAGGAGGGGTTAATTAAGAGAGCACTAGCAAAAATAGGGAGCTTTTCAAAGTACAGAGAAGAGAGTCAGAGATTATTGGATGAGTTATTCTGAGGAAGAAGAAGAAAGTAAGGACGGAAGAAATACGAAAGAAGTTCATGGATAGAAAGGGAGTGGCTTACAAGATATGGTGTACCGAATGTAACAGTTGATACATTGGTAAAATGGGGAGAAAACGTAAAAGAAAGGTCAAAACAACACAAAGACGACGTAAGATTAGAAAGAGAAAGAAATGTCATTTTTAAGGACGTCAGGGGCATGGGACATAATATTAATTGCTGCGAATTTGAAGTGATACAATGGGAGCAATGGACGTTGATAAGAAAGTGGAAGAAGGTTTATTTTATTTTTTAAGATATCCAAGATTAAGAAATGGATAGTGTTCCATCTGAGTTACAGTACTTTATTTCCAAAATAAAATTTATCTTTTTATTGATCATTCTAATAACATGTATCAAGTTTCGTTTAATACACTAGATGCGCTTTTGTCCGGCATTGTTCTCGTGATGTCGATTAAAATAACAATAATATTCTGTTTTATCGAACGTTTTCTCTTTGATAATACATTCGTCGTTTTCCTTGTTTTCCTTTCTTTCAGTAATCGAAGGTTTGAGGTATTCAAACCCTATTAGCTTCAACCCATGCAGCATGGCTCGATTCACAAAACGTGAAATGCACATAATACATAGAAAAATACTAAAACAGAGAGAGAGAGAGAGAGAGAGAGTTGTGTGTCTATCAGCATAACTTAAGTTATTATCCGCGTCATCTAAAGGAAGATTGTCACTCTCTGTTAAATACGAATTATGTTTGTACTGTACACAATACAACTCGCTATATAATTTAATTACTTTAGACTTTTCTGAAACTATCATGCATTGATTTCATTTTCTTTTTAATTTAGTGTCCCTTTTAGCGGCGAGGTTATATGAGACGTGGGAATACAGCTTAACGTGGAATCCGAACCGCATGAGCTCCCGTCGGAAATTGAACCCGGCTCTACCACACCAAAGGCGCGTACGCTAACTGCTTAGCCACGAAGGAACTCAACTGTCATACTCATTGTATGTCGGAATTGAATAAACTTTATAAATTATATCATTAAATGTCCTTTTTAAAATCCAGAGACAGTTTAAATACACAATTTATTTTTCACTGAATTTTCCTAAAACACTCATCAGAACGGACCATAGTGTAACTTGGAGAGAAAACATGCGTCCTAGGTGTTTTACGGAATTACGGAAAGGTGTCAAAGAAAATATATACAGGGATGATGGAGAATGACAAAAAAGAGGTAATTGAAGATAAGAATTTCTTATCCGAAAATGCATCAGTTTTGAGCTTTAGCACGCCAAAAATGTACTAAGTTAGAATAAAAGTAAATAGAACTAGAGAACGAATTGTCGGAGAAATGTCGGGTCAAAGGAAATAGTGCATTATTTGAGCTGGAGATTCGCTTCATAAACAAAAAGATGACTAACTGTAGCGGCGCGATAGGGAGCTCGAGAGCACTGGTTCGGATCGGAGACATTAGGTAAAACTTACCGGGAGGATGGAAAAGGACACAGAAAGCAATTCGAGAGACGGATCCCTATTTTGGAAATACAGCAATCCCGAGCTACAGCCCGACAAAAATGCGATTGACTAATACAAACGAGAAACAACTAGAGAACGAATTGTTGGAGAAAGCTCGTATCAAAGGAGGGGTCGCGGTGGCTCAGTGGTAGAGCGTTCACTCCTGGTGCATGGGGTCCTCTGTTCAAACCCTGCTCCCGCCAAGTGAACTCTGTAGCAGAAGTTCTCTCATTTCCTCGTACTTTCTTCATTCTACCATTCCATTCATTACTCATCATCATCGTGTCTTTTAGCCTAGCCGGCATAACCGTAGGACGTAAAACTTAAAATTTTTCGGATCAAAAGGAAATAGTGCGTTATTGGACTGGAGATTCGTTTCATGTAGAAATTGATGATGCACTATTTTCTTTGACCCGACCTTTCTCCGACAATTTGTTCTCTAGTTCTATTCATTTTTGTTCTATTTTGGTACACTTCCGGCGGGCTATAGCTCAGAACTGACGCATTTTTCGATAACAACTTCTTACCTTATACCACTTCTTTTCTCATTCTCCACCATCCCTTGAGGTTTGATCCGTCATTAAAGATACACCCTGTATAATAATGCATCAAAAGCAAATTGGTACTATATAAGTTATCGTGTATCAATAAAAAATTGGGAGTATGAAGTAATATCACTACGTAATTCTTTACTGATTTCAGGTCTATGTAGTGATTGGGGGGCATTAATGAAAATGCAGGATATATTACACTAAATGGAAGAGTTACAACAGAAATAATTGAGAAATCTTTTTTCTTAAATTGGGATGTAGAATCCATATCAGATGAGACAGGGTGAATAGACCACTCATTCCTCATTAATTTCAATCTCCTGTATAGGGGAGTACGGAAAAGAGTGAAATAAAATATTACAGTTTATTGTATAAAAATCTAATTAATTTAAGAAATTTATAGTTAAACTCTAAAAGAAACCAAGGGCGAAAGGACAGAAGGGTATATCCACTATAAGTTACTGCCTTTGACTCACTGCTAGGGAGCCCCTGGAGAAGGGCTGAGTAGGAAACCTTAAAGAAAATGTACGATATATTACGCCAACATGGAATACATTTTAACGAAAATGATCATGGAACATATTTTTGAAATTCGGGAAGTATCGGAATTAAAAGTTGTTCAAATTCACTTTCGTATTGATTTATATTCGTTCTCGGTAATTCTGTGGTTTATCTGCAGAATTCGCTTATCTGTGATTGTCGTGTCATTCGATTCCACCAAATTCGTTAATTTCCTATAGTTGATATTTCAACAGTAATTTCATACCATTATTTTTTTTCTTTTTTTGCTTTTAACTTTCAATGAGAGTATTAGTTTGTACCACAGAACCAAACCATAGTAAAGGTGCTTAAACAGCTAGCAAGCATTGTCAGTGATTTTAATTCCGTGAATCATAGATTTAATTCTTCAAAAATTTAATTAATTTGCATCAATGTTATTTCGCTTAGATCTATTCTAAATCAGAAAATATGGATTTGTGACATAGCGATAGATAAAAATTTTAATTCTTGACTTCGCTGAATAAAGAGGGCTGAAAATGAGTATTTTTTTAATGGTAAAGTTATTATTCACCTTTAGAAAAATTTATTATCATTTTAAAACGGCAGAATATGTTTTTACTTATAAAGTAGACGTTTATGTTTGCTACTTATAAAGTAAGATATAAATCTCAGTTTTTGCGTATTTTAGGCGGAATTGTCACACTTCTGCTGTTTTCTTCCATGACTCGAGCTAAACTGAAAATGGATTTGAGTTTTAGTTTAGCGTCCCCTTCAGCAGCGAGGCTATATGAGACGTGGACCTATAGTTTAACGTGCAATTCGAACCACATGAGATTCCGCCGGGAAACAAAGTTCCGTCTCTCACACTAAAGGCGAGTACGAAACCGCTCAGACACGAGGGAACTCTCCTTAGATTCTTAAAACATACATTAATATGAGGAGTTCCGGTAGTAATTGCTACCTTACAAAGGCTCTTAAAATTCTTCCTGCTAGTGCACTCCGTAGGAACAAACTAATCTTAAAGTTATTGCTATTCTGTGAAGAATATTTAATATTAGAGTTTCAACAAATAATCGAAGTCCAGATTGTAGGCTGTCGATATACATAAACTTAGACTTCTTTCTCACAGAATATTGGAAATCTAGAGGAAGTAAAATGAGGTAAATATGAAACTAATATATAAGTAACAAAGACTCCATTAACTATTTTCACCATAATTATTTCACCATAAATATATGATTAAGAAACGAGGCAATTCTCTAAAACTACCAGAAAAGTAATGTAGGAAAAGCACTTCTATGGTGTTTCTCTGGTACTTTGAAATCGATCTCGAAGTTTCCACCGTTTCACGACTGGTGTAAGTATAAACATATACCAAGTAACTGGGACTGAAGTGTTGTTGACTAAATCCTGAAGATCCTTTTTACATATAATGTGGGAATCCAATATGCATCCCTTTTATATTTTATTGTCTGAAAATTCCTCGTGTTTATCTGGTACAACAAACTTTGAGCTTTCTCAAAAATGAGAATTAGATTTTAGAAATAACTTTGACTTAATCCAATCACTTCACAGGTTGATGTATTGTACTCAAATTAGCCTTATATTATTTACATACAGAGCTTAAATATTCACAAATTATGATCATTTCCGGATTTTACTTTTTGTATGCTACATTATTTCAACGCTACTTTTAAAAATGAGTTAGACGTTACTACACAGAACACTTCAGATTGTATGGAGCATTTTTTTTTTTTTTTTTTTTTAGTTTCTCGTTTCTGCATGAAACTTCATACGTACAACGGAGATTTTTATATATCAAAATTTCCTACCTAAAGGAAAAAAAATATAATCTAAGAATATGTTTTTCGTCGTCATTACATAAATGTGAAAAGGTAATTAATAGACACAAAAATTGAATGAAAGCATTGGTACTACATTTCCATTTATCTTGTGAGAGAATTTCGAAAACACTCTGTACAAATGTTGGTAAAGAGACACTTGTTGAGCCTTAGATCAAATTGGAGGACTATAAATAAATAAGACAAAAGCCTATTACCTTCATTTCATATGTGATCTGTTATACAAGATGATTGGAATGTAGCTTTTTGTTTTGAATAGAATTACGATGAGCGTTATCCAATGTTTGTACACCATTGAACGTGCCTGAACTTTTAAAAGGCATTTTCAAACTCATTTTCTGCTCTTTTTTATCACTGCACCTTGTGTCGACAAGCTCTATTTCCGTACGTGTATAAGAATGAAATGAAATTTTCGATCTATTTTATTAACTTATCCTCCACAAGCAAAATATTAAAAACAAAAGACCTTTATCATGCTTTCCCAGAGACGCTTTTCTATCACTCAGCAGAGAGAATATTTCACTTAATTTTTCTCACCGTGTTCTCTTTCACAAAAATCACATATATAATGTGAAATTTTTCTATGCACATCTCATAATCTATCTTCACTCTCACATCAATAGTAAAGTAGTACCTACATAAAAAGAACCTAAATCTCGAATTGTTTATTTTTTAAAAAAATTAAAGGGGTTTACGTAGACTTAGGGGTGGCTTTTATATATACACCGAGTGTCCCAAAACTGGTGGCTATAACTACAAAAAGCTGTAAAAAATGTAAAAAGGAATATTAAGTATGATTACAGTATATACTCCTTGTGGCCATTTTCAAGTCCTGGAATCAACCAAAATATTCCAGGACCAACTGTATGACAAAGCCGCACAGAAACTTTCAACCACTAGCTTGTTCTACAAATCTATCAGAGTTACATCAATTTTTGTGAGATGATAGTGAAGGCTGTAGACGTTGATACTATCTCCATTTGTTAACATTGGTACGAGTTACATCATGTTCCAAGA
The DNA here is from genome assembly GCF_964235325.1 of Thermobia domestica. NCBI lineage: Eukaryota > Metazoa > Arthropoda > Insecta > Zygentoma > Lepismatidae > Thermobia > Thermobia domestica. Next base: position 262,822,639 of record NC_137456.1, read on the forward strand.
AAAGTTGAATTAGTAACTTGTTTGTGCCTCTGTTAGTAAGTTACAGTTCCAGTTTATACATATAACTTGTGTTGGTGCTAATACATATGTTTCAATTGTCATCTCGAACAAATTGAGTTTATGTTGGACAACATAGAGTCTGTGGATTTAACGGGAGTATCCCTGTTTCCTCCCACATTTTAATACTACCAATTCCTTTATGATTTACTTGTCTTAATGATTGGTTTCCCTAGCCTAAACCGGATAATTGTGGGACAATAATCGGAAAGGTATATTTTCCTACGAATCGATGCTACTACAATGGATTCATCTACATCTCGAAATCATAGCTATAAACCAAAATGTATATATGACGTTACCCCATTATAAAATATTTGGTTGGCTGTAGCGTCGGAAAAAACCGGCATTTTAGAACACCTGATGTAGCCTGTATGACCTTACTAATTAGGTATATATACATACAGTATATACACGCTCAAGTGTTCTTTGAAGTGCTATCGCATTATGATTTGCTATACAAAATCCTGTAAATGAGATGCAAACGAAAAGTTGGAAAGAGAAATATTACGCATTAATGATCATAATCTATTGCCGAGGTGTGTTATTATTGTAATAAAAAGATATAGGTTTCTCACTATATTTTTGTTCTTTCATAACAAAACTTTTATCTTTGGATCTAACTTGTAGTATGTCCATTAGAAAATCCAACTATTTCTTAGGATGTGTTTAAAGTTCACTAACACAAATCAATCAACTATGGACTACGTGCCAATACGGAAGATTGGCCGTAAAATTGACGAGCTAAAGACCATGAGCACTTTCAACATTTTATAAAATCCCAAAATAAAGCACTTTAGGTTTCCGGGATATATTTGAGTTTAAATATCTTGCGAAAGTACTGGGCTTCGACAGTACATTGTTGTTTTGCTCTTTTTTCTTTTTCAAATTTATTTGTAGCCCTACAAAAAAGGTTTATGAATAGCAAGTTGAGTGGTTTCATAGAACTTGCCAAGTTTTCATCATTTACGCAATCTTGTTTCTCATTGGAATGATCAAATACCGTATGCGTAAGTTTTCTTGGGTTTCTCCAATTTCCTACAACTTTTTTCAATCCGCCATTTCAATCATTCGTTTCTCATTGTCATCGTATCATTTAGTTTACTAGCATAATCGTGGGGTGTACAACTGAAATATTTCGTTTCCATTTTTCATAGTAATGACGAAAGAACTGTTAGGATTAAAACGTTAACTAAAGAGAAAAAGATAACTGAGATGTATTCGCTTTGCATTTCCTTATAATTTGCTCTAGGTAATGGATATTTGTTTGAAGTTTTTAAGTTTTCGTTTTTTTGTCATAAGAACGAAAGGGAAGTTTATTTCATGGACTAGGTAAGGCCCATATCCCGCTTATTGGCAGCATTACAAATTCAGCTCTTGATACAGAGGTTGACATAGACACATTCAGCTTAGTTAATGTGTGAAATGACGACGTTAATATACTATTTCTATATTTTGTTTTTATTATCATACACTTACTTATCTCTGATGTACAAAAATATGTTCCATTTTAATCATTTCATATTCACGTAAAGTAGTAAAAAATTGAAAATAGTAAAAAATAGTAATATATATCGGGTGTTCTAAAAATGGTGGCTTTGGAATACAGGCCAAAATAAAGCGAAATTGATACATGATGATTTGCTCTCCTACCCGCTATGATGAATCAAACTTTCACAACATGGCAATGTCGTAGATTAATTTGGAACTATTAACACCACTCTACAAATACATCAAGAAGTTAAATCGATTGCTACTCTAATAAGTTATGCTAGTGTCGATCTATCTCGACTTTAGCTACCATCTGGAGAGAATCGATGCAACTAATAGATTAATAGATCTACCTTATGGTTCTTTGTTTGCGACGTTCCCACAGAGTGTAGTTCGTGTCTCCAGACAAGAACCGGAAACGCATACAAATATATATACAGCTTTATTATGACTTGTAGAGTAGTGCTCTGTGGTCCGTAGGGGGCCATTTCTAGAACACCCAATATATATATATATATATATATATAGTGAATCAAAAGTCTGGACACGGTGGAATAAATCGAGAACTTAACTTAAATCGAAAAACCAAAAAACACGTGTTTAGTAATATTAAAAAAACTATCTGATGAAACCAAACTCGACCCTCTAGACCCACCCACTGGGGGCTGGAGTGGAGTCAACTTTGAAATTTCAAATGGAAATCCCAATTTTTGATTGCAGATTTGGATTCTACGGCCCAAACTATGTAAGGTTTCATCAACACTTTTCCGTCGATGCATTATATGGCGCCATAATCGGCGAAAGTAAATTAACTGTTTGGGGTGAAAAAGAAAGACATTTTGCTGTTAGACCGAGAATCGTTACCAACAGATCCGTCACCGTTAACGACCTGCCACTTATAAACGAATCGCTCAGGTGAACGTCGCTTTAACATGTGAATGAACGAACGAGCAATGCCATCCCAATGTTGCAATCCCATGTCACGTGCCACTAAACGTGTTATAATTCACACATCCATACGTTGCATGTGAGAAGAGAAAACAATAATGAAACGAATAACACACACACACACACACACACACACACACACACACACACACACACACACACACACACACACACACACAGGTATCACTTCTTGTATAAATGCTCCACTATAATTCCCAAATTACAGGTTACGCCTATAACCTTCGTCATGTCTATCCCGAACGAAAGTTCGATCAACGTACTTAAGAGGACTCCATGCCACGAAAATGAAATGAAATTTTTGACTTTTAGGTCCCACGATTTTGCCGGTTAGGCTAAAGGAGACGGTGATTATGAGAGAGATGAATGAAATGGTGGAATTAAGAAAGTTGGAGGAAACGGGAGATCCCCGAGAAAACCCACGCACACGGTTTCTGTCCACCACAAAGTTCATTTGGCGGGAGCAGGTTTTGAACCCAGGACCCCAAGCACCAGAGGTGAACGCTCTACAACTGAGCCACCGTGGCCCCATCCATGCCACGAAATTAAGGTGGTACCGTACATATGTATTGAAATGTGCACTCTGTTCACACAATGCTCTTTAGTGGTAACTCCTTTAGTTTTGAAATTATATTGGATCGACAGAATCTAATCTTGTCTAGGGTCCGATGTGATCAATTTATTGATGACACATTAATAATGTCGTATTTACGATTTTGTTTCGGGAGGGGCTTTGCTAACTTTCGGGGGGACTTTGCCTGGAAATGTGAAAATTCTGCAAGATATTTCATTTACTTTACTATACTAAGTAAGATTTCGGGGGGAGCTTAAGCCCGGAAGCCACCCCCCTAAATAAGCCACTGCACATTATAGACATTTAAAAATTAAAGGATGAAAGGATTAAAAATAAAAATAAAACATACTACTACAGACTACTACCCTTTACAGACTACTACTACTACTACTACTACAACTACTACTACAACAACTACTACTACTAATGCTACAATTACTACTACTACAACTAATGCTACAATTCCTATTACTACTACTGCTACTACAACTACTAGCAGATAATAATATAATCTATATATATAAAAGAGAACGTACAAAATCCTTTGTCCGCTCATCACGCTAATACGGCTGAACCAATTTCTTTCATTTTTGGGGGGTTATTAGGATTTGGACCCTAGATGGTTTTTATCATATCACTTTAATTTTTAATTACCAGTGTCTTGAGATAATTGACCATTCAAGTGTCCATAACGTACAAATCCTTTGTTATTAGTTCATCATAGGTAAAAATAAACGTATTTATATGCAACCCGCATGACCGTGTCACTCGGCGGGTTAACATAAATGACAGGCGATATACAGCGGAAAATAGCTTGAATCTTCTGTTTAAAATTTTTTAATTGATTTGCTTATTTTTACAGACACTTTTACAATATGCAAGCACCGGGATGACCGCAGCGAAGCGGGGCGGGTTAACATAAATGACAGGCGATATAATGTTAAGATTTACTGCAATCTTCTATGGTTTTTATCATATCACTTGAAAGCGAAAAAGTAAAAATTATCTAAGTAACAAAGTTTATTGCGTTCCGGGGTGACCGCAGCGAAGCGGGGTGAACGCTGCTAGTACACTATAATAATAATAATAATAATAATAATAATAATAATAATAATAATAATAATAATAATAATAATAAGAATAAGAATAATAAGGAGAAGAAGAAGTAAAGAAAGAATTCAATAATAATTTCACCCATCTAAAACTATGCGAGACTGCGAGCAGTCTCGTGAGTCGCAGTCCGACTATTCGCTCAAATCAGCCGAAATGATGTCGAAAATCATGATGCCGTCGCTTCGGAGGACGACGTCGTGCCACTGCTGGGCCAAGACAACCGTCTGTCTCATAGCTGCCGTTCCTGAACAGCGGCGGGGCCGTCACGGTGTTCGCTGCCAAGCCGACAAATAGGCAGCCGCCTTTGAACCAGCACTAGCACACCCTTTTCGCTGCTGTCACCCAATAATCGACGATGGTCGGACGAACTTCGTCGGCAATTGTTCATGGGGAACGTCTCGGTTCCAAAACCTAATAGAGGTTCGGATCTCACTTTCAACTGTAGGTCCCGTCTCTCTCGTCCCACTGCGGAAAAGGAACGATAAACACCCTAACAAACCCAATAGTCACACATTTTCTTTTGTTTTTTGATCACATGTATACTTCTTTCATCACATCTACAGCATTGAAGCTAATTAAAGTTCATATAGGAAGTTCTCCTGATTTCGCCATTACAGCGCCACGTCACACAGCGACAACGATGTTTCGACTAAATCTTATACAGGTTTGTGCGCAGAATCCGACTCTGCAATAAGAAATAAAAGCTTCCATTTCAAAGCTTTCAGCTAACCCCACCTAGCGGTAGGGTGCGGTATCGTGTTTGGTACCATTGAATAACTTTGTTGATCCGACGCGTATTTCTCAAAATACTGCACCTTGTACAGACGGTCGGAGCTAATATCAAGCTCATAAACGAAGAGGGGAGCATCTAATTTCGCCGATTACAGCATGATCTCACAGATCGACGAAAAAGTTTTGATTATACCTTACATTATTTGGGATGCAGTCTCCGAATCTTCAATAAAACATTGGAGTTCCCATTTGAAAAACCAATGCCCCCCCACTCCTTTTCAGAAGGTGGGGGCGGAGTGTTGCGTTTGATATCATCAGATAGCTTCTTGAAACATACTAAATACGTTGTTTTTTTTTGCGCTTTTATGATCAGAAGTATATTTCTCCAGTTACTCTACCGTGGCCAAACTTTTGGTTCACCCGTTATTTCAAACATAAATTAGCTTGACAGTTAAAGGCTATTTTTGATAATTTCACACCATTCGAATAGTTCCACGTTATAGGGCCAATTCTACACTATCCTGATATCTTTTAATCGTCAGATAATATAACACTGGTCGCAGTGGTCATGTGTTATTTTGTGTAAGATGAGATCTACTACCGCGACAAGGTTGGATCATTCCGATAATTTATCTTTATCTGAGAATGGTACAATCGACCCTAATGAATGTCATATTTTAGCGATTAGAAAAGAGTTATATCAATACATTTTCATCTTAGACACAGAAGTCAAAAAACACCATAGTGCAATAAGCAGATACTTCAATAGCTATACTTTTCTTCAATTTTCCTTTTACTTTTAATTATTTTATTTTTTGTCCTCTACTCGCCGCTTTTGAATTTTCTGGTTTGCAACACTGATACTGCCCGAAGCCCGAATGAAGAAGGTGTGCCTTTCTCTGTGTTTTCTGTCTGTGTGTAGTGTGCTTCTAAACAGTGACGAGAAGGAACAGAGAAGTGAACCAGTGACACTGAACGAGAACAGAGGTCGGAAATACTACCAAGCTCATGAACGAAATGGGAGTATTTAGGGGCCATTTATTTTCCCCGATTACTGCGCCATGTTATGCATCAACGGAAAAGTGTGTATGAAACTTTACATAGTTTGGGCCATAGAATCCAAATCTGCAATCAAAAATTGGGGTTTCCATTAGAAATTTCAAAATTGACCCCACTCCAGCCCCCAGGGGGTGGGTCTAGAGGGTCAAGTTTGGTTTCATCAGATAGGTTTTTAATATAACTAAACACGTGTTTTTTTTCTTTTTCGATCCGAAGTTAAGTTCTCGATTTATTCCACCGTGTCCAGACTTTTGATTCACTCTGTATATATATATATATATATATATATATATATATATATATATATATATATATATATATATATAGGTGTTTCAAAATAACACCGACAATATTTGTGAGGTGATTCCTGACACCAAGATAAGACATTGAGCATAGATCAACCAGGGTGCACAAATGCTTCCCTTCGGAGTTACAGCCTACCAAAAACATGAAAAAATGAATTTTAAAGGTCCATAGCTCTAAAAGTATGAAACCTACCGTCGTCGGGCCAAGGAAATAATGTGTGCCCTATTTAATAATCCAAGTCTCAAAGTCGTAAGATAATCACACAAGAACTTTTATAGAGAGAGAGTTCGGCTACAGACATATAATTTGAAGTACTCACCAAGTACCTATATAAAAATTGTTGCGGAAGTACTCCAGGATTTTGAAACATGGATAATTGGATAGGGCAATACTAGTTCCTAAGTGAAGTCTTGACCCGAGTACGGTAAAAGTCCCATAATATTAGAGCTATGGACTTTTAAGGTTCATTTTTTCATGTTTCGGGAGCCTACCCCAGCCTATAACTACGAAAGGAAATATTTGTGCACCCAAGTAGGTCTATACTTTTTGTCTTCTCTTGGTGTCAGGAATCACCTCCCAAACATTGTCGGTGTTGTTATATATTGTTACTTTAGGAAGAATATCAATTGTATTAATTTGACACACTAATATTTTTACCAGACTGTTTACATCAGTTACTTATTGGAAGCGTTCACTTATACATCTATTTACTTTGCAGGTATCTGTGTTAATATTGGCTTTTATGTCTTTGGAGAGATTTCTGTTCATCACAATTCCCTTTGGAGGCCACAAGCTCACCATGAGATCTGCTTATCTTAGTTGCTTCATCATCTGGATATTCGGGATTGCTGTTGCTATTATTCCAAGTAAGCTTCGATCGTTTTGTAGTAGAAAATAATATTTTTAATTTATAACATAAAGCTTAGTGGATATTAATTGCGCTTAAGGAAGTCACTATGTTAGTCTATTTCTCATATAAGCATTGAGGTAACATGCCGAATAACTAGTTCCAATATTTACAGGGGACATTAATTGCCCGAACAAAAAACAGCACTCCATTTTCTGACAAACATCAAAGGAGGCCATTTCGCTCACAAGTAATACGCATAAGTGAAGTTCTCTTGCGTTAATGATATGTCTGCTGGGTATGATATTCTATTATTTACTCCTTTCGAGAAACAAAACCGGACAATTCTATCACTTTTGTTTCTCGAGTTACTCAAAATTCTTATTGGTATATTTTCATCTGGATACACTATATTAATTATATACGGATTATTGTAACTCACAGACTGATGTGTTTCCTTCTTTCGACGAAATTGTCCACTTTTAACTTCTGCCAAGCTTAATAGTTTCAAAACAAATTTCATAGCCAGCGGCGCAGCTACAGTGATTGTGCCCTGGGCAAGAACTCGCCTTAGAAACCCTCCCCCCCAACGCTGATCAACCAAACCAAAATACTCCTTGACTACATCTAATGCTGGACTATTCCATTTTTCTCTTCAAGTGGTAAAGCTTGATTTGAATATTGCAGTACGTAATCTAATTTTTAGTATAACATAAACCAGCAAACCACCAAACCACTTCCACCGGGAAAAGCATTGGAAGAAATCTTCCTTCTGTAACCACCCTCCTCTCACCAAACTCACGCAATTTCTGCTGATTATGTTGCATATTATATAAGAAATTACGGACAACCATTCTTTTACTGTATGGTTAATTTACCTATCTGTCTGTAGTCTAAATAACAATATTATTACTATAGGTGCAGTATATAAAAACTCGTCAATTGTATGAAATTTAAGTGTTATAATATGCAGTATTTTAATCCGAGAAAACAAAAAAAAAAAAAAAAATAAAATAAAATAAAATAAATAAATAAATAAAATAAAAAAATAATGTCAAATTTTTGTGTACATAAGTACGATTTTTAAAGTTTCTATGTTCTGTTATTCTTCGAATTGACAAAATATATGTGAATCCTTTAAGATTAAAAAAAAAAAGCCAAAAAAATTACTGCTCTAAAGTTATTAATAAATGTATGAATACGAATTAAAAATAAAACACACCATAACTGAAAAAAATACACCAAACTAATTAGTATTTGATTGCCCTATAATATGAGAGCAGCATATCTGCCATATTCTTATAGTCTTATAATAACTGCAAATCACAATGTTTTTGGGATTATCTATATCTGGGCATTCTAGACACCTATGGCCTTAAGCCCGCCCTTATGAGATATGACTCCCTCGGCGAGCACATTATATGGCAAATTACGAAAGAAATCAAACTGCCAGGGATCTTTATGTTTGGTACTATCCTCCCAGGTGCTTCTGTGAATGAAGAAAACCAAGTAAGAACCTGATTTCTGATTACTCGACTAAGAAAAACTGTGACAGCTTTTCGACTGATTGTACCCAATGAATCGATCCCGGACCGCTCGCACCAACATTGAGATGATTAGAAACTATTAGCTAAGTGGAGCCAATATTTTTATTTTAATCTTACATTCAAATTTCTTATTTCTACTTTTACTTCTACGTTAAAATTTCTGTTTCGGGGACCTTGCTGACCCCTAATCATTTTTGTATTTTAATTGTTAATGAACAGAGTTACTTCTAGGTACTGATGTCGTTATTATAAATGTTTTAGAATAACTTGATTACATCACTGCCGTACTCAAACAAGGTTAGCGTGTTTATATGTCCATCTTCTATATAATATTACGAGAAGATTAAAAAATGTTATATTACTATAGTAATATAAAAATATGTTTTGGCTAAGAAGGGTTTATGTTGAATCTTCTAAAACCATTGAGAAAATAGTCAACATAAATTGACAAAATAATAATAATAATAATAATAATAATAATAATAATAATAATAATAATAATAATAATAATAAATTTAATATCGTTGTTGAAATTCTTTCGGTGATGAAATACTGTGTGTACCACTGGTTTCCTATACAGGGTTTTCATAAAGTATGGACGGATTTAATTCGCTTATAATTTACATAAAAATGCTCATATTGAAATCAAATAAAGTGCAAACGGTAGCGGAAGGATTACATTTTTACCTGTAATCTGCACCAGCTCAGTTCATTCACCGCCACACCTCCAACTGGGCGCCACTAGGAATCGACTTCTGTGGGCTATTGATGATGCTTTCCCTTACCCTGCTCACTGTTGCAGGCGATGTTGGCGGCCTCCCACTTCGAGGACGGTCCAGGACGCTTCCCATCTCCAAGAACTTAGCATGCCACTTTCGGATTTCACTCTCAGTCGGTGCAGGCTTTTTAAACTCTTTGGTGAACTTTCGACACACCAGAATTGGTGATTTTAGCTCTGCGTACCACAGAACACATTGCGCTTTCTCTTTCACCGACGCCATCTTTGATACGGTAACAGTGTTGCCAACTAAAAATTTAATAATTCCGCTACCGTTTGCACTTTATTTGATTTCATTATGAGCATTTTTATGAAAATTATAAGCAAATTAAATCCGTCTAGACTTTATGAACACCCTGTATAATTAAACATATAGAAATATGAGGGTAAGTCAATAAGTATCTACAATCAGTTTCTATTTTTTTTAGTACCACAAGATTACAATGTTTTATTCATATCATTTTTCAACATATTCAGCCTGCTTTTCGAAATCCCTGTTGCACAAGTATTCCGATTTTCTCCGCAAAATAGGGTTTTCGTTGCGCGGCAAGCCACGAATGTACCGTAACCTTCACCTGTTGATTGGAGCTGAATCAATGGCATCTTTGAATTGACCAAACAAATAGAAATCCGACGGAGCGATATCGGGAATGTAAGCAGGATGCTCCAAAGCCACGAAATTCAGCGTCTGATGATTTTGAAGAGTGTAGGCATTGCTACATGAACGCGCATTTTCATGCAACACAAGTACGTTTTCCGATATTCTGCTTCTGCGTTTATTACGAATTACAGAATTCAACTTGCTTACTATCATCTCACTGTACGTTTTACTGTTTATTATTGACCCCTTTTCCGGATGATTTTCCAGGATTGGCCCTTATGAATGCCAAAATACCTTATGAATAATGATGAATATGCGTTGCTACTTCATCATTAGTCAGTCGTCAGTTATTAAGAATCAAGGCACGGACTCGTTTATTATTATCATCAGTTGTTGCTGGACGCCCTACTCTTTCGTCATTGTCATCCTTTAGTAGTGGATTGAACAGTTCAAAAGGATTCGAACTAGCGTAAACACTTCGCTTTGGCAACTCATTTCCCCTTATTGTGCTGAAAGTCTTCGTGCATTTTCTCTTCTTATTCATCTTTAGGCCAAAAAAGGATAAAAAGAATCGGACGACAAAACTCTGTTTTTCTTTGGTGCACGCAAAGAGTGGCACGGCCATTTTTACTTTGAAACAGTACAAAGCAGACTAACGTGATAAAGCTGTAACCTATCACAGGCAAAGGCAAGGGTAACCCCTAACGTCTGGTGAGCGCGCAATATCGTAGAGTGAAGCTGAAAAGAAACAGAAAAATATTGCTGTTCCTTATTGACTTACTTTCGTAGAATGGGGGCCTGATCTTATTCCACTATGTTCGCCATATCACATACTATTGGTCCAATTTTAAGTCTGGAGCATGAAAACCTATGAGATCAATGATTTTCTGAAAAAAAAACGAATGATCATTCTAACAAATGATTTCATTAAACAATTCGTATTATTATAATGTTAGAAAGCATTTACATATTGCTTCTATGAATATATTTAATTTTGGAAATTAGAATTTCTAATTAGCTCTAATTAGAAATCAAAATTACAGCTCTAATTAGAGATCGGAACTTCTATAAATAAGGATTCCAGTTACTTATTTACTTAAAATCGTATTTAGTAATTATGCTATCAATATGCTTGTCACATATCTCTATAGAGAAAATAATATTGATGTGTTTCTTATTAGTATACAGAACAAATATATTAAGTATATTTGCGAATTGCACTTACAGAATCACAATTATTGCACTTTTCAGGATAGTGAAGATTAAAATATGAAATAAAAACTAAATTTGTAAGTGATATATTTTCTTTCGTTCATTTTAATTTCATTGCGGCGGAATCTCAAGAACAGTATGCAATACAGTTAGAGTGATAAGGAAACGCTTCATGACATAGTTAAAATATAATATACATTGTATAATAATTATGGCATATTGCAGTACAAGCAATGATATGGTAGCTGCTTGTAATAAATTAATATTGCAATGTTTTTTCTTCTATATGTATATTAGGGTTGATCGAAGAAGATCAGATTTTTGAGTATCGAGTTCTAATTGAGCTCAAAAGTTGCATATTCGCATGCTAATCAAAGGAAAAATAACAAAAAAAAAACTCACACTTCTGATTTTCAGTTCGCGCAAACGGCCTATTTTTTTTTTTTTTTTTAAAAAAAGACAAACAACACGAAAATTTATCTTTACGCAATAAATATACAGATTACTTGTTTTTCATTTCTGTAGCGTCTAAGTACTTAATTTTAGTTGTGTGAGGGCATGTGTGTTAATAATTCGTTAATGTGTGATTTTATACATTTTATTTTTATAATGATTTTGCAGCTCTTCGTCCATTTGTCAACTTTTTTTTTTCCATGTAATGGCCCAGAACTCCCTACGAGGAGGTGGCTGCAATTCGAGTTCCACATACATCCTACTCAACTCTCCTACCAATTAGGATGTGCTAAATTATGTTGATTTATTCAAAGATGTTGTCTTAAACTCAGATTTTTTAATCAAATTTTGGCATTGTGAGTCTTGAGAGCAAAGTTGCTCTAATGTAGCCAACTCTGTTTTCTTATCCACACTCTTTTCCTGCAGACTCCGCAAGAGGTTTGACACCTTTCGACTTCCTGAATATGGCATGGGAATTTTAAGAAGTCATGAGCAGATTTTTCATGCATAAGTGATGATAGTTTCTGTTGTAAGCTTTCGAGCACTGGAGAGGTGATAGCTTACGTTTTCTCGGATCTTATCAGCTCACTATAATTCGTGGCATCAAAATTTAATGAAATTACTATTAAAAGTCTAACAGAGCAATTCAGACAGGGCAGTGTGCTCCAGATGTGGCTATAATAGATCCTAGACCTCCCAGTTACTTCCGATGGTTGACATGTGCAAATCGGGTCTTACGGTTGTACGTTCCTCAAATAAATCTTACGAATGGACTCAAAGTGCTTGTAAACTACATTATAAAGTGTTGGATATTGGATAATGGAGAATGGCACAAAGTGCTTACAAAGATGATACTAGACCGTTACGCAGTTAAGAGAATAATATGTGCAAACAAAAAATGGATAGATTGGAGTTATGTTAAGACAAGATTAGAGGAATGTTATGAATGTTAAATAAGATTTATATTATGATGTAAGTAAAGATAGCGGGTTTACGAAACACGATTGATTTAAGTAACTGAGATTAAAGTGTAGGCATAGATATAGAATAAAGAGGTGAAATAAGATATTGTGTGTAGTTGAGATTGGAGAATTGTTGGATATTGGATAATGGAGAATGGCACAAAGTGCTTACAAAGATGATACTAGACCGTTACGCAGTTAAGAGAATAATATGTGCAAACAAAAAATGGATAGATTGGAGTTATGTTAAGACAAGATTAGAGGAATGTTATGAATGTTAAATAAGATTTATATTATGATGTAAGTAAAGATAGCGGGTTTACGAAACACGATTGATTTAAGTAACTGAGATTAAAGTGTAGGCATAGATATAGAATAAAGAGGTGAAATAAGATATTGTGTGTAGTTGAGATTCTTACATAAAGACATATGTTCCTATCTGGTTCGACATAAAGAGATATCAGTCAGTGAAAAATGAAACTAAACATATTTTGAAGGTAGTTCAAACAATTAGATATTTGCCAAACAACCTTAAAAGAATTATCAATCCTGTGATTTAGAGAAAAGCATTCTTCTGTCATTCAAAGAACATATTGTTAGCTATGACAGTGTATGAGAGACAACACGTACGAGAGTTGGGTTACGGGAGATGCTAGAGGCAAGAGATCAAGATCCGAAGTTGAAATCTGTTAGAACTTTTGTGGCAACTTCAATAAATTTTGATGCCACGGACTACAGTGAGCTGATAAATTGGAGAAAATGTAAGTAGTCACCTCCTCCAATGCTCGGAAGCTTGACAACAGAAACCATCTTAAGTTTTAAGGTTCAAGGTATTTTTCTTCCTTCTCTTCGGAAGTTTGGTTCCTAAAAAATTTTTAAAAATACTGAGAAAAAACATGTACTACTCTTTTTTATTTAACATTTTCCATTTTTTCCACCAAAATTCAAGAAGTTCTTTGTTTCTTTTTTCATTTTCTTCTCACTTAGTTCCTTTCCATTTACATTAAAGCCTAGCCCTCAAGCTAATTTAACCAAATTCCCTTCCTTTTCCATGCCATCGTTCCATTTCCATATTCCCCTTAGTTTTAGGGTTTCTTCACGTTTTAACAATAAGTGTTCTAAGTGTTTCATCTTCTTTAAAACATAGTTGACGGTTTCCGTTCACTCCTTTATTTTTTTTCAATCTTATCCCTGTTTCAAGGCTTCCTGACCTGGCTCTTATCAGTTATGCATGACAAATCTGCTCATGAGTTTGATGTCTTACATGTTCCATGCCATTTTAAGGAAGATGAAAGATGTGTCAAACTTGTCACTGAGTCTGAAGGGAAAGTGTATGAACAAGGAAACAAAGATGGCTACATTATAGCAAATTTGTTCTCGAGACTCACAATGCCAAAATTTGATTAAAAATCTGAATTTAAGACATCTTTGACTAAATCAACATAATTTAGCACATCCTAATTGGTAGGAGAGTCGAGTAGGATGTGTGGGAAACTCGAATTTGCAGCCACCTCCTCGTAGGGAGTTCTGGGCCATTTCATGGAAAAAAAATCTCAAATGAGCGAAGAGAGGTGGCAAAATCATTTTGGAAATAAAATGTATAAAATATCTTACATTAACGAATTATTAACACACATGCCCTCACACAACTAAAATACTTAGACGCTATAGGAATGAAAAAAAGTAATCTTTATATTCCTTGCGTAAATGTAAGTTTTCGTTTTTTTTTTTTTTTGTCATTTTTTTAAACTTTAGGCCGTTTACGCGAACTGAAGATCCGAAGTGTGATTAGTTTTGTTATCTTTCCATTGATTAGCTCGCAAATACGCAACGTTTGAGCCCTTTTAGAATTCGATACTCAAAAGTTTAATTTTTTCGCATAAAGGTAAATTTTGGTGTTTTCTGTCATTGTTTTTAAACTTTAGGGTGTTTGCTCAAACTGAAGATTTGAAATGTGTTCTTTTTTGTTTTGTTATTTTTCCATTGGTTAGGATTCAAATACGCAACTTTTGAGCCTTATTTGAATTCGATACTCGAAAATCTGATTCTTTCGCGTAAAGGTAAATTTGGTGTTTTTTTCGGAAGGGTCATTTTTTTTAAAATTTAGGCCGTTTGCGCGAACTGAAGATCCAAAATGTGATTTTTTTTCGTTAATTTTCTGTTGATTAGCATGTGAGTACTCAACTGTTGAGCTGTATTAGAATTCGATACTCGAAAATTTGATTTTTTCACTCCACCCTAATGAATATTTTTAAATACAATTCTGGTGTATACCAATATATTGTTATGCATAATATTTGTAGTACAGTACTTTGGTTTATCTTTCCCTTTAGGCTCTTTACTGTTTATTCTTTAATGTGTTGGACTCTATAGACTTTTTTTATGTAAGTTTATAATCCATTTGTTCCCATATTTGCCCTCGAATATTTCTTGAAATCAGCTGTTGTTGATCGTTTCATTATCAGTCGGTATACAATTTCATGTGGTACCTTCTTGTTAACATCTTTTATTGCTGCTGCACTTTAGATCATCTTATGAATTTGAAGTGGAAAATGGCATTCATGGTAGTAATATAAAGAATACTAGGGGACATCTTGTATCTTCCAGGTTATTTTTGTACTAGCTGAACCATGAATTTTTCTACCCATCTCATTTCATTATAATAAGATATCAGATTGCCTGGTTTTCTCACGTGGAGAATAGTTTCACTTTGAACATGAAGGGTAGTGGGAGCTGCATTTGGACTTAAAAACGGCATCGAAAGTGTCACTGTTCGTTGCGCTGAATATAGAGTTAAACAGTATCGGAAGTGTTAATGCTCATCTCAGCTACCCCGAAAACTATGGATTCAGCACTAGTATCTCTCATTTTCAATCTTTTTAAATATCGTCCCTTCCCTCTCTCATAAATTGCATCGTCAAAGTGAAATTATAAGATTCCAAGCCTGAACCTCGTCTATGTGTCAAATTTGATCGTCAATCGGTCTGGTGGTTCAAGAGTTATTAAGACACATAGTCACTTTCATTTATATACATACTCTCCCACACCCTACGTTGCACCGTCAAAATGAAATGGTAGAAATCATCTCAGACCCAAACCTCATCTATATTGAAAATTTGATCGAGATAGGTCGGTAGTTCAAGAGTTATGGAGCTACAGACATAGCGACTTTCAATTTTATATATAGATTAGATTAGATTTGACACCATTTGACAATCCGACTAAGACCATGATTTATTGTCTTCTATTTTCCCTACTTTTTGTGCATTTCAATTACAGCTTGCCTGTATTATAAAAGTAAAACATAACCTGATTTATTCTAAAATATTAAGGGTAAGAAAGAAATCCGTGTTAAATTGAGATGAATCTATAGACATATACCCTTACTTGTCTCGGGAGCTGTTTAGTATCCTTTTGTGCTACTTTGTCTTGAAAATGGTTGGGGCAGTGCGTGATTACATGCGACCATCTTTAAAGCAACATTTTTTGTTTTCGTTGCTCGAGATATGTTACTTACATAATCTTTAATGGCATTAAAATTTACATAATCTTTAATGGTATTAGAACAATTAGTTTTATCATTTTCGTGGGAAATAGCGTTCATATTACTCACGAATCAAAATAATCACTACTACAAAAATTGCTATGCAATATATGTAGCTCCATCGGTATGCTAATTTATGAAGGATATTCATTCATACAAGTGATCTGCAATTATTCAGTAACACTCATTTTGAAATCATAATTCAATTAGAAAACAAAAAATAAAAGAAAAAAGAAAAAAAGAAAAAATGAAAACCTTTAAAATAGAGACCTGAGAGACCTCCAATGTTGAAACATACGAAAATTTAAGTTATTGATTTATGTGGGACAAGAGTAATTTGGAAATGTATTATATGCTTTAAAATTATGGTTTGAATGTAATGTGAAATGTCACAAAATTTTGAAGCGAAAGAAAAATATTTAGTATCTAGAAAAAAATAAATATCATTTGGAGGAGGGATATCATGCCGCTATTGTTAGTTTAAGTGTACTTAGAGTGTTTTGTAAGGTTAATGTTCCACAATTATTCTTGCGGCTAAGTGAGCCAGTAATTGCGATAATGAACAAACTGCTAGAGTAAATAATATAATAAGAAAAAGAAGTACCCAGAGAAAACACATACACACGTTATTTGTCTAGTACAAAGCCCACTGGGGCCGCGGTAGTTCAGTGGTAGAGCGTTGGTGTATGGGGTCACTGGTTCGCTCCCAGCTCGAACTTTGTGGTGGACGAATACCAAATACGTGGGTTTTCTCGTCATTCTCCTCTTTCCTCCCACTTTCTTCATTCCACCATTTCATTGATTTCTCATCAAAGTCTCCTTTAGCCAACCTGGCACAATCGTGGGACGTAAAACTCAAATATTACAATGCTCGCTTCATGAGGAGTCCCGCTGCGGAGGTGAGCTCTCTGAATTTCATTTTCATACATTTTATCTTTTCATACATTTTAAATTCTTTTATTTTTGATATTGTTTAAGAGCATTTTTCATCTACATAAATGTTTTACTTTTAAAAAATAAATGAAGAAATATTACAAGTTACGAGAAAATTGCCTGTCATTGAACATGTAAAAGATTTAACGTTGTTGACTTTTGTTTTTGGCAGCCTTCCATTGGTGGGAGAGCACCCGTTTCTATGGCATCAATGGAATGTGTTTTCCTCTTCACCTGGATGATCCTTACGTGGTTGGTTGGCAATATTCCGCTTTCATATTTCTTGGGGTGAACCTTTTGAGGTGAGTTAGAAAAACAGAGAACTATTTCAATTATTTTTAAGGATTTTATGTGCAATTGTTCGTTCTTTTTAGAGATTTATTGCATTCCTTTGGAAGAGTAGAAAATGCTGAGTCACTCTGATTGGCTCTGAGGACTGAAACAAACAACAAAGAAATGATAGAAAATAGACTTTCTTTGTTTAAAGAAAGGATATTGTGCATCGAAAAGACGTATTATTTTTCTTTTTACAAATGATTGGAAATCCCATTCAATTGCATCTTCATTCTATCTTACACGTTTAACCCCAAATTTCACCTCTATGTATTGTGTCATTATATTAGGGTTAATAATTTAATTAGCTGTTTTTTCTATTAGCAAAGGAAAATTCAGAAGAAAATTTACTATAGTTATTTTTCATTTAATTTATTTGCCTGTTTCATTAACTTACAAAACATGAGAAATTCTCACGTAAGCATTACAGTTGTCAAAAGAAAAAAAAAATACAGTATTGTCAAGTACCGGAGATATACATCATTTATCTTGCTAAAATACAAAACGATATAACAGGATATATCAAGTATATAAATCATGATAATTTACATCGTAATTAGGTAACGGTTGTTTGTACCATACCAGGCATGTACTCACGAGTAAGTATCTGTTACCAACTCTTCATTTAATGACTCATTTAGATATTCTTTAATGATATAATAGCACCACTCAACAAGTAGATTAAATAACGTCTAGCCAAGAATGAAAACATCGGTCATATCCTTCAAATACAGAGGAAGTTTATTATATAACCTGACACAATTCATATATACGGTTTTGCTTATAATAGCATATTTTTGATGCATCACAAATTTGTCATTACCTTGTCTTGTATTATGGTTATGAACATTTTTGTTAAAGATAAAAAGAGACCTGTTTTTCACAGTAAAAAGGATAGATTTATAAATGTATAAGCTGGGAAGAAGCTGAAAATTTTTGGTTCTATGAAAATCTTTTTACATTTTGATTTTGTGCGTAATAAAAAAAAATCTAATCGCTTTCTTTTGTAATCGGAAAGTGCTTAAAGTATTTTCAGCAGTTCCTCAGTGTATTATGCCGAATCTAAGAAGTGATTCTCTCGACACGTACTTGAAGTTTGTATAAGGCAAAACATGTTTTCTTGTTTAAAGTGGAGATATGAGGAGACCATGAAAGATTGTCACTTATTGTTACACCTAAAAGCTATTGTCTGGTTTATTTGCAGTATCATGTCCTGTTCAGTATCGAGGCTGTATGAGCCGTGATCCTACAACATAACGGCGATCCAATCCACATTACGTGAGCTTCCATCGGGAATGGAAGTCAGATCTCCCTCAATTAATCCGCGTACGATACTCGTATAGCCACATGAGAGTTCATCCAAGTTTATAATTATAGATTCAGGCAATATTTTTGTTGATCGCATCAGAAATAAACCCTGAAAGATTTATTTAGGACAGCGTGCCACGATATATAAAACCAATCGCCAAGCAAGAGTGGTAACTAGTTATCTACGTTTTCATTGGTGCATAAAATCGGGGCTTCTCTGCTCATCATACAACTATATAAATTCAGAACTTCAGCATTGCAGGAATAACTATCAACTTCAGAGTAACTGTAACTGTAAAACATAAATATATATCGGTTTACTCTTTTCCTCAAACATTTCAGTTACGCTATTTTCCGTATAGTTATCATAAGTAGTACATTTAATGAGAAATGATTATTAAAACTAGAGAGTAGGAGATATAGTACATGTTTACAAAAAAGAAAAAAACCTCATTCTTTCTTAAATTACAATGAATTATTGTCCCGAATACAATAAGCTAAACTTCATGACTCTTCAAAAGAAGCGGTACTAAATACACGTAGAAGGCAGACGCCATCTTTGTTAGCATTTATCTTGACACAGCCTCTTTCTTGGAATTTAGAAATGGTCCGGAAAGTTTTCAGTAAAATGAGGAAATTTCACTTGTCAGATATATATACGAGAAGCAACTGAAAACTACGTAGTCAATCCAGGAAGAGTGCACATGGAGTAATGAAATTGTATAGTTTTAACAAACGTAACTCTATATAGCGTACACAAATACAAAGTTTCATAGTAATAATAAAATTTTATTGTGTTCTTAGACACATGGAGTGAAAGTTACACAAGCAGATTCATGAGGAAATCACTTAAAAAGAAACTACGGGACTCTCCTTCCCCATATGCAGACGTGAAGAAGCGGATGACACAGTTTAAACATGGCGATTTCTCAACAGATAATGCTCCTCATACAAGGAGACCAAAAACACTGACTGTTCCCGAAATCGTTGATGATATTCATGACATCATTTTTGAAAATTGTAGAATTTCAGCAAAAGGAATGTCAAACGTATTTCATAATGACTTGGGCGTGCGCAACCTCTAGGTAAAATGGGTTCCCAAAAATCTGTTGGCAGACAAAAGCGTGAGAATATCAAGTGGGGTCATCATACATTTTGATCGCAGTGCCGATCAATTTCTGTCACGAATAGTAAACATAGAGGAAATGTGGCATTATCAATATCAACCTGAAACGAAACAAAAGTCATTGAAGTGGCGGCATTCAGGTTTCCCTCGCCATGAAAAGTTTAACGAACAGAATTCAGCTGGGAAAGTGCTTGAAACATTCTTCTGGGATAAAGTGGGTGTGATACTTATCATCTATCTACTCAAATATCTATCAGAACTACTCTACATTACTTACAAAGGTGAAAGATAAATTGAAAGTGTAACGCCGCAGAAAATCGAAAAAAGAAATTATCTTACTTCAGGAAAATGACCCTGTCCACCAAGCATTGCAGATACAACTGGCATTGCATGGCCTATGATTTCAATATCCTTCTTTCACATCTAGCTCTGTTAGACTACTACTTATTCCCCAAATTCAGATAACAGCTGAATAAGCGCAATTTTCAATCTGGTAAGAAAGTGATTAATGCTACGGAACAGTTGTGCGAGAAACGGTCTTCAAAATTTCATTGTTTCACCTGGACTCTGTGTGGCTTGCGCTACTAACTTCTTGGCATCTTCTTGGGTATATATATATATATATATATATATATATATATATATATATATAATGTGTGTGTGTGTGTGTGTGTGTGTGTGTGTGTGTGTGTTAGGGATGAATGAAAGATTAGATCCATTGACTGACTCACCATTAAAGATTTCGAAAACTACTAAGCATAGAACCTTGATATTTTACAGAATTTTTTCCCTAGACCGTAGGCTGTAGAAAAGGTGGGGTTTGCAGAATATGTATCCTTAGAGGACATAGAGACACATGAATGATATTTTTCCCGTTCATATCTCTCTTTTAGAATGAAATTAGTTCCTTCAGTTTACCATCCCACCATTATATTCTTAACGTTAAGACAGACGGATAATTATTCAAGTGAATGATGATCGAAGAATTTGATGGAATTGAGAATGTAGTAAGAGACAGGAGTACCTCGATAAGATCAATACACACGATGTTATCCGCCATACACTTATGTAGCAGGCGACCGAATCAGGGAACTTACGAACTAGAAGTAATCGTTTTATCACTGAACTAATCTACTCCCCATCTTTACCATTCGCCAGACCTTCGAAACTATATATCAGACAACCTTGAAATTTTACATAATATTATCTTGCACCCTAGACTACAAATTTGATGAGGTTTTGAGATTTTCTTATCCTAATTCGAGATCGAGAACCTTAGGTTTTATATAAGAGGAGGTTTAAGAAATAACATTTTCTAAGGATTAGGGGAATGGGTTGACGTAGAAAGATATTTGAGCATTCACGAAATTTCTGAATCTATTAGGCGTAAACGGATTTTCAGCCCTTAAAATCCACAGAGGTGAAATTTATCAGAATTCTGTATCACACAAGATTTTCTGTACCAGGTTACGTACAGGTTTGTTGTTTAGCCAGGACCAATCTGTACAGCAGAAAAGTAAACGGAAATCATGTGTGTCCTCCGTCTATACTTACAAGATACAGAAAATCATGCTTAAAGATTGTCCGGTTCTGTATAAACATTACACAGTCCTATTCTTGTGTACGATCTATACTTTCTTTCTACTTGGAAATAAACAGTCAGAAAAAATTAGTTCAGAAAATGTCTACGGAACAAACGTACCAAGATAGGGAGTACGTATGGAACATTAGGCTGACTTGACTCTAAGGCAATTAAGTGATTTTCCAACCGATCTAGTGGTTGGCACAGAGAGATAGAAAACGTATGTGACGGATGTAATAACGTAGGTTATATGCGTAAATCCTTAAAGATTTTGGACTTAACGGATAACTCTATGCAACATGCTGCAGCAAACGTAGGCCTATAGGACTAACTGAAAACTATGTTTTATATGTACTCTCCCTATAAGTGTTTCGAATATACGTACTTTCCATATGAAAGAGCTGTAGATAAACGGTCAGGATCTTACATACAGATAGACGTACGTGACATATAGTTGACGTATGTAACCTACGTATACGTATCTAATATATGGAAGACTGTTAGATGCCAGGCATTCTGCAGCGGTATGATGTAATATCTAAGCAAGAATTACAATACCGCTAATTTGTACAATATACCGCTGTCCGGAAAATATTTTTTCCAGTGCAAATGTGCCTTTGGTGCTCGTGGACCTGAGTTCGATTCCCGGCGGGAGAGTATAGAAACCTAATCTCACATGATTTGCTTTTATTGATCATCCGTCTCCTTTAGCCTAACGGGCATAACCGTTGTACGTCAAACCAAAACTTTTATTTCTTTTTCAATTTGAAAGGCAATAGGCTACAGGATATCTGTACCACAACAGAGATTGCAGTTCTCGCACCGTGGCAGGAACAGCACCGGGAATTCCGCCTCTAGCCAAGATCAACGAATTTTTCTTCTAAATGCATTCGATTTTTATTTACGTTTAAAATATTGAATTTTTAATAAATATTCTCATTGGTTGTAAATCCCTGATTGATGTATGAGATATTTGGCAATGTAATGTAAGTCATGATGCTTGATGTTACTCTATTTACGTGTTATGGTTTGGCTCTTTCTCGTGATCGTCTGCCTCACAGAACAGCCTTTAATCTATTATTACAGCGCACAATGTAATCTCAAATTTTTCCTGACAGAAAAAAAAAAGTTTTTCTACTCCTTGTAACAGATAGAATAGCAGCTCGCTGAACACGATTTGTTTCACTTGTGGTAGAAAAAAGTATATATACACAAATATACAAACCAAGTCGAATCATATTATTTCAAATATGAGAAGAATCTATAGTAGAATTTTGAATCATTGTTTGTTTGCGATAATTAACTACAAATTATTAACGGGTCGCGGTGGCTCAGTGGTAGATTGTTCACCTCTGGTGCTTGGGGTCCCGAGTTCGATCCCAGCCCTCGCCAAGTGAACTTTGTGATGGACAAACACCGTGTGCATGGGTTTTCTCGGGGTTCTCCCGTTTCTTCCCACTTTATTCATTCCACCATTTCATTCAGTACTCATCATCACCGTCTCCTTTAGCCTCACCGGCACAACCGTGGGACGTAAAACTCACAGATTTCATTTCATTTCATTTTTACAAATTATTAAGATAGAAAAAACTCTTTCATAGTATACTTTACAATTTCGGAATTAATAACAACTAATATGCATACAGTGTGTATAAATGTAACTTTATTTTGGAAGCATCTAGGGTAGGTTTAAGGCGACAACATTCACGGGTGTTGGGTGAATTCAGTCTCGCTCGACTTACAGAATTTCGAGTGTTTGAAAGCTTTTTCGTGGATATGAGGTTAGCAAATTCTTCGGCATAGAATACCAAGGTTTGATTCTCATCAGGAACGGTCGGTCTATGACTTGGTGCTAAAATTCATGACCAAATAAATTACTGACTTTTAAGAAATGAGTGAAACTAAATTCATCTATATTTCAAATCATCATAAAAAGTTATGGTGCCCCTATTTCAGAAGTCAATAAACATAAATATACGGGAAGAGAGACTAGTTAACTTTCATTTATGTTGTTGTTTGTTATCGTTATGCATGTTATGGGTATGTAACCAGAGAATATTTTTACTTTCTTTTTATTTTTTTACATGGCGCACACTTTTATTGTGTGGATTTCTGGATCAATCCCTATCCACGTGATTTTGTGGTGTCGTGACCATGGACTTTCTCGTGATTCTCTCATCTCCTTCCACATTACCATTCTACCAGTTATTTAATAATTCATTTTCATTAATTCATCCGTTTCCTTTAGCCTAAAGGGAATAACAATTGGACGAAAAGCTAGAAATCTAACTTCCTCACTTACATAGTAAATTTGGAAAATTAACAATTTGAGCAGGGTTTTCAACATGAATTGCGTTGAGTTGACTTTGAGTTTAATACCCTGTTCAGCAGCGAGCCTATTTGAGACGTGGACATACAGATTAACTTGAAATCCGAACCACATGAGCTCTCACCGGGAATCGAAACCGGATCTCCCACGCCAAAGGACGTATCATATAGCCTCGCTGCTGAATAGGACGTTAAACTCAAAATCAACTCAACTCAACTCCCACGTCAAAGGTGCTTACGCTAACCGCGTAGCCACGAAGGAGCTCGCAACACGAATTGTTTCATATTTCTTGAATAACTTGAATTCCGTGTGTTGAGCAAACTGTGTAAAGTTAAGCTAAATAAGACATATGCTGCATACATGATTATGCACTGGCAATCTTTACCGTACTATTTTTACCCACTAGTGTACGTACAATTTCAACAAGGAAGGAGTGGTTCATGCTCACAAGTTAATTTCAGGAGCTCGTATACATATTTGAATGAGATACTTGTTTATTTTTGCATAGTATCTTGCTCAAGGAAGGGAGTGTAAACCAGGAAACCCTTGAGATTGTATATATACATAATATTAGAATTTATGCAATATCTTCAAAGTAAAATATTACTTGAGACTCCAAACCCGAAAGCAAGATTTTGCGACAAGGAGGCGATGCATACTGGTTTCTCCGGCATCGTTAACTCTAGAGTCCCAATACCTTGAGGGTAGTTTCCTTCACGAGAATACTTTAGTAGCAAATACATATTTGCGACATACTTTCTATTTATTACTTGTTATAAATTAATTGTTTTTTGTGTATGTTTGTTAGCTGTTATTTATTACAGTATTCAGTATTATTTACTCCCTTCCTTTGTCTATCTTAGTATGGTGATCATCGTGTTGGTTTACACTGGTATGTTCTACAGCATCTGGAAAACGAGGAACGCAACTCCTTTAGCAGTAGCTGACTCAGAATTTGCCATTCGTTTCTTCTTCATTGTGTTTACGGATGTTCTGTGTTGGGCGCCTGTGGCAGTTCTCAAAGTGTTGGCACTACAACGAGTTCAGATATCAGGTAAATTCTGAGAACACCAAACATACTCCATAGTCGTTTGAAAATAGATCGTTTGAAAACTGCAATTAGAAATGTATTCAATTCTGGGCACTTTTACCATACTCATAAACGGCACCTCAAAGATCATAAATTTGAGGTGATTTTTTTTAGCGACCCTATAGATGGATGATGCTAATAATAGTCCCGTTAAATTCAGAATTCTCAAGTTAAAATAAGTATTATATATTTATATATTTAATATTTATATATTTATCAATTATATATTTATATTTTTATCAAACCATGGACACTTTACATAGACATAACAAGTACTTCAAAATTTAACTTCGACATAATTTATCTCGTGATTCCATGAACAAATATGTTGGAAAGTATTTCTTGATTTAGATTTGAACAGACTGCTGTAGAAACGCGCAAATACAAATATATATAAATGTGAAAGCTCTCTCCATAAGCATAATGGTGCTTCAAACATTTCAACTTGGATGTAATTTTCCTTGTGAACTCCATAAACGGATATGTTTGAAAATGTAGAATTCAGTGGCCTAGAATTATTATGGATAGTGCAATTGGCAATGTATCTAAGTGTGGATATCTTTTACTAGTTATAAAAGTGATAGATATTTAATTTTAAAAAATATTACATTTTCATATTATGGAAATACATGCTCACAAATGAAAATAACGTTTACCTACACTTGAAAAAGAAATCAGTGAAATCAAATCTTTAAAATATCTGTTCGTTTTGAAGAAAAAGAGAAAATCATCGACACATAAATCATTAGACTTAAAAAATGTAAAGTGCTCTACACCATTCAATTGAGCATCTTCAAAACTTATTTATATTTTTTTCTTGTTTCCTCTTTTTTTTTTATCAGAACACTTGAACGCGTGGGTTATGGTATTCATCGTACCTGTAAATTCGGCTATCAACCCATTCCTGTACACCTTTTCTACTCCAAAATTTAGAGGACAACTCCGTGATATAGGATGCAAATTCGGACACAATGCCAAAGTCAGACATCCTTCAGGTGGAGGTAAGTTTGTAAATACCTTTCTTTTCTTTTATCATATTTAATTATCCTATCTAATATATTGGTATGCAAAATTATTATGGTGAAAACTAATTAGCTATAATGTAAATATGTGTAACATAAAACGTTAAAATTTACCTGGAAACTTCGAAGTTTTAGCCATTTATTGTATAAGGTGGATTATAATAAGGTAAGTGGAATCATAAACGACATGATGCTCATCATCTATTGCATTCTTTCTTTTTCTTTTCAAGTGTTGCCAAATAAAATTTAAAACGGTTAGGATTTTTATAATTTGGGACACAAATTTCAAGCTTAAGATTTCTTTCGCATGTTATTACCAACATTATACTAACACCTACAAATAGATATCCAGTACTACTAACAGTAATAGTAACTATATATGACCATTGTTACTATTAACTAAATATATAACATAGTAAACTAAATGAAAGTATCACAAAATACTACTGAGTCATCAAAGTATTCACATGCTTTGAAGTATCTTGCTGCCGAAAAAAAATCATATTTTGCTATACCGTTTAGTGGTGAAAAAAAGGCAGATATTTTTCGGTTTACCTGAACACCAACTTCGGACATCATAAGATAGGTTGACATCATAAGATATCTTTCTATCAGCTGTCGTTGAAGCTTTTTACAATAAATACTTGTTCAGCATTTGCGTTACTACACCGTTTCATTTTGATCAAATTCGGAGCATCTACTTTTTCGAAATGCTGACTCAAATATACACAGCAATTATTACTATTATTTCTCTAAGCTGTTGACTTAAACCTTGAACACTGAAAAGTCCTGTACAATTCTTTTTCATAGAAACAAATTTTAGTTTTAATCCTTACGTATGTCAATCATTAAATGGAAGTTCTTGATGACCCGATAAGAGGCAACAAAAATATGAAATTAAACAGGCTCCCTTACAATTAAAGTATTATTCATTTAAATAATGAATGACAAATCAGTAAAATATATATTATAATGCGCAAATGTTACACACACACACACACACACACATATATATATATATATATATATATATATATATATATATATATATATATATATAATATAGATAGAAAGATAGACGATCTAACCGCCTCTATCGTAATTTCTTGTATCATGTCACATGTCACATAGTATATGGTATGTGCCTTTTAACACTAACATACCATATAATATCACGAGGATACAGTTAATGTCAGAGTTGGATTTAAGTTTAATCTTTTCTTATGCTACTGAATGTAATGGGGCTCTATGAAGTGAAATAAAATTTTTGAGTTTTACGTTCCACGGTTATGCCGGTTAGGCTAAAGGAGACGGTGATGATGAGAGATGAATGAAATGGTGGAATAAAGAAATTGGGAGGAAACGGGAGAACAGCGAGGAAACCCACGCACACGGTGTTTGTCCACCACAAAGTTTACTTGGCGGGAGCAGAGTTTGAACCCGGGACCTCAAGCACCAGAGGTGAACGCTCTACTACCAAGCCACCGCGGCCCACAAAATAATGGGGCTCTATATTTGTTGAGTTGCCCATTGTTAATGAGAGATTGTCTGCAGTTGCATACTACATGTTCCTATGAAACTAGTTTTTGCTGAATGTTGGTAAAGCTCACTATACTCAGAAATGAGCAAGCTAGCAGCGAGACTAGCAGGAGGGAGATGAGATATTACTTATACGGTGTCCCCGCGTAGCGTAGTGTGTGCGAGCGGTCCCGGGTTCGAGTCCCGGTGGGGGCATTTATTCGAAAGAGGGTAAACCGCTTTTTAAGGCCAGCCACCCTGAATGGGTTTTCCTCATTTACACCAGGCAAATGCCGGGGTGGTACGTAACTTATAGGTCCCAGACTGCTTCCTTCCTCCCCATCCTTTCTTCCTTCCCTTTCCCCGGATTGTGTGCTCTCCGAGGAACGTCATCCCTCAAAAATGTGACGGTAAATGGCCTTATATGCCAAAGGCCCATAAATATACATCCTAATCCTAATTACTTATACAACAACAGCCTACACAGCACAAAATACTGTTGCTGTATGCAGGTTTTGGTTTATTTCCTTTTTACCTTATATTTGGAAATTTGGATTATTTTTTTTAAAAGTGGATTGGCAGCCCTAGAGATCGTGCCCCTAAATTATAGTTTATTTAGCTCTGAGGTAAGTCTGACAATGACTGGCACTTTTGGAAGTTAAGAATTCATGTTTTTCTTATCTTCTTACTTTGTGGTTGTCGCTATACTAATTTCATTAAAAATATAGCATAATTATTTACTTATGGGATACATTGTGTGTAATGAAATATTCCACTACTTTTTCTCAAGATGAACAATCTGCCTTACACATAAAGAGGAGAGGTTTAAATTTAAGTTTGGCTAATATATATTGTTATTTTTTATTTCAATTTCTTTAGTTGTAATATATTTGATAATTTTCTTACATTCATACACGCATGTTGTTTGGGAAAAAAGCGAAAACACACACATGAAATTATGTTTCGTAAGGAAGGTTTAAAACCATGCTAAGAACAACAACTTCATAGAGAACAAGATGTGTCCCACACCACGAAAATATTACTACGATTTTTTTTCATTTCTTGCTTTCTTCCTGTTTGCTTCTTTGGTGATGGCACGCACTCTAGATTTCTGAATAATATGTGCACAGATTGTCAGCTTCTCGATTTCTAATTGTTTTTATAAATCCTAATGACTACCTCCATGACAATAATATACACGTATGAATATGCATTTAAACTATCTAGTTCAAACTCCTAGATCGACCTCAAAGTCGATATCCAATACCAAGATAATGGTAAGTTTTAGTAACCTTAACCGTATAATCCTAGGAACACCAAGGTATTTTTAGATTGCATTAAACACCAAGGGGAAGGGGAGCTCTAAGGCCTACAGCTTAAATGTCATTATATTTCACGGAAACTAATTTATAATGTCTAATGTAAACTTAGGGTGTCTCAGATGTTATATATTTTATTCGACGTTATTATTAGATTTCAAAGTACAGTGTTGCTACTCTCATAAGTGTAACTGTTTAAGTTACCATTTTTATTTATATCAGTAACTATGACCTATTTATTTAATTTGTTTTTATATAAAACAAACAATCATGCGGATCAACAGAACTTAGTACAGTGCAATATGTATGCAAATGTGGATTCTAATCGCATTTGAATGGTGTTAGGGTAGAATGGGGTGGGATGGGAAAGAGTGGGAAATGTTTCAGTATTCTAATGAATTCAGGGTTAACCTTTTACTTTCCATCCTGATTATCTTGGAAATTCGAATCGTTTTAAATTTTGTTTCACCGAAAAGATTGATAGTGTGAGGAACCTTCACTGGGCAGTACAGAGAATGTTAATACAAGATCAATATTGCCAACCCAACAATAAATTACATTTTTCTAATAGCACAAGGTCAGGTTTCTGCACCTGTGAGATGCACATGCGAAACGAAGCAAATAAGCTACAACTTGTCTGACACTGTTGTGAATTAACAGCACTAAAGCATAATCAAATTAAAAGTATAATTCTGTCCAACCTTGAAATCTTTGAAACGGAGAGATATTTTTAAATTGAGTTTTTGCAAAATATAGTGTGAGACGTTAGATTATGTCGGGTTAGGTTAGCTTCAATGTCTCAGAGCTCAGTACTTTCTATGTCAGATTCATTTAAAACTTGTACTTCTTTTTCAATTGAACTTTTCGCGAGGAGCACGATTTGCCATTGTTCTAATGCTGATGCAAATTCCGACATACATTCACATAATACCACACAGAACTTTCTATCAAATATGCGTCTTCAGTCAGGTTGCAGGCTGCTTCTTGTAAATTCAATCATTAATAATACTTGATACCACCCGACTTGAAGCAACGCACTTCTTGATTATCACTATTCAAACTGGATTATCTTTGTCTCTCTCTGTTTCTCTGTGCGTGTATGTGCGTGAGACAGAAAGAAAGAGAGAGAGAGTGTGTATATAAAGTGGCATATTAAGATGTTAACAGGTTTGAAGAAATAAATTAATAGAAAATAAAATACTTACTTAAGAAGCAAATAATAAAAAGAAATAAATAAAAACTAGACAGCTATAATGTTATTGTTAATAGTGCATAAAAATATTAGTTACAATGGAAACAGATACCTCTGCATGTTGTAAAAGCAAAAAATGTTTCAAAGGAAAATAAAATAAATAGCCAAAAAACTGAAATGTAAGAGGTAGCGTATCTGGTGAATAATAACTAAATACTATGAAGAGGGAGGGTCTGTGAGGCCCACACCGCTTTCTATATTTATAGATAGAAAAAACGAAACAATAAAAACTAAGCAAAGTACGTTTCATGATGTATGGGGTCAAGCCTGACAACAGCAACCTTTTTAAGATTTTTTTTATCGAATTAGAAAAGTAAAAAATATAAAGTAATTTGTATCTCTCACATACCCTCCACCAGACCTTGATCCTCCTACGGTTAAGCGGCAACTGTTAAAAATCCCGAAGATATTATATAGTGCTAATATATTTGTCATGACAAATCCAAACTTTTAACAAGATAATTTAACTAGGAAACATAATTTATGAATTTCCAGTTCTCATCACTATGTATTTAAAATATTTGAATTATTTTATTATTTAAAAAATGTAGTCTACCTGTATCTATTCAATATATTAATTATTTCATCTGGAAAATTTCACTTCTTTGTCATTATAAACTTAGAGTGAAAATTTCAGAAAACTTACTGGTTTGAGATTTGAACTTCAATGTAGTTTATGTCAAACATGAAATTATAGTTTGATGTAAAATTCGTGTCACGTGAGTTCCCACCCAGAAACAAAATCTAAGTCCTGAGGGCGAAAGGTGAAAAGTTTAAACACCTATCCTCCTTTTTTCCGAGCTGTGACATTTGTTAACCTTCTCTAAGTGTATTGTCTTATAAATCTTACTCTTTCGTATCATTACTATAATAATAATAATAATAATAATAATAATAATAATAATAATAATAATAATTATTATTATGTTTACACATTTTTTCTGAATTCTTCAATTTCATCTCATTTTATATTTTACTCAGCTCTGTCTTTTCTTTCGATATGTTTTTTTTATTATGTTTTATTATGTTTACAAGCATTGCAATTTTTCAGGCATACCTAAAATATTAACTTTCGACGGTTTTGTAACTTTTGTGATCGTGTTATAGAATATATTTTCTTTTCATATTTCAGATACTGAGAGTTCTAGACTTTCTAATCCCAGAGCCATTCAACTTACAAGTGGAAAACCTAATGGTATGTTAGATGGTTGTGTCGAGACTGATAACCTAATGGGCTTATCCGACGGTAACGTCATGTAAAGCGTTACGACCGTGGTTGGAAGGAAATGATGAATTCATTTTCTACAAAGAAGAGAAACCTCATAAACATGTGGTTCACCACTAAGGAGAAAACTCCAAACTGTGGTAACTTAAAATCAAGTGTTCAAAGTAATTTCTGTTTGTCGTCTCTTTGTATGTTCTATTTAGTTGTTGTAGCTGAATAAAGAACATACTTCATATAATCATGGCTGTACTATGTGCGTGTGTGGGTAATGATACCAACAATCCTAAATCTTGAAAGTACAGGAAGTAACTTTTAAAACTGATAACAACTTCTAAATATTATATTGGGAAAACTACGTTATAATTAAATTCCGTTAACCTTCTGCTAGTATACTGATGTATAGCTTATGTAATATGATGATGGAACAACATTTTACCTAATGGACTTGTTTTAAACATTGCAAACTGTTAAATACTAATAAGAGAAACTTCTATGGATCCAGTAGATTTTTGTTCTATTAGAGATTAATATCTCATTTCAACTGTATGAGATGAAAATAGTTTTTTAAGTGTAAACTGAATCACTACTCGGATGTGCAAAACTATACATAAAATATATATTTAAATTTATGTTAAATGTTTACTGATAATATTGACAAAATTAATTACCTACTTTGCATGAAAAGATGAATTATTTTGGTAGTAATCAGAAAAAGAAGGAATTAAGGTTCAATCAACTGATCTAAATGTGAAAAATTGGGAAGGTTCTATATGAACAGTGTTTTAACTTGATATATATATTAAATGATGTAATCATGAAACACTAACAGGGAAAGACCAAACTGGCCAATGAGTTTATAGCATTTTGTTACTGACTAAAATAATAGGAACATCTATTGATACCAATCAAATACACCAGAAAATAAATAATAATAGAAATGAACTCTGCCATATGTTCTCATAAGTTTACATTGCATTGCATATTTGTGCGTAAATAGTTATCAACTCAATCTAAGTGTTATTGCGTCCGTTACTTTCACTGAACGCAGATGTGGAATGTAATTTAACAAGTGTCCTCAAAGGTTAGTTAAGTATGTAATATTATTGTAGAAACTATCACTAAATTGGAATATGTATAAGATATTATCCTAAAATTCTTTATTTAACTGATATAGTACATATTAATATTTGTTTAAGAGTTTGAGAAGAGAATTATATTAATGCAAAAACTGTCATCAAGCTGAAGTACTCGTGATAATATGTTAACGTAATGTCTTTGTCATACAAATTAAATACGAAATATCCGTGTTAAAACTGTCAGAAAACTATGTACACGTGTATGTTATGACTGTGTTGTGGTTTGGGAATACATTAACTGTTTAATATTTTTGATGTGTGTTTTACTATGTGATTGTATTATCTTATTTCATCGTGAGGTTCTTCCAATCACAATTATTTATTCAAGATATGACCTTAAATGATACCAAGATTCACGTTTTCCCAAATTGTACAGAGTATATTGCTCAGATATAGTACATCGCTTGATTAATACAAGAATAAGGCTCCTAAGGTACTCTCAGCAATCTAGTTTCTGTGCAAAAGTTTGGGTTTGTTTATCTTAGTTTTTGAAATACTTTCATCCAGTGCTCACATATAAGTTATAATATTTTATGAGGCTTATTATAGTTGTAATTATCTACTTGTTAAGTTGGGAAACGTTCAAGCTCTAGGAAAAAAATCGTAAGTGACTAAAATCCAAGTATTTAGAATTAAGTGCAGACTCTGTGAGTAAAGTGTAAAAATGGAAAAAATAATTGATCTTGTACACTCTCATTAAAGATCTCAAAAAAATATACTCACCGTATACTTAATTAGTGAATTAGTCTTGTTACCTAAGTTAGGCTTTTTATTATATGAAAGTTACTATGTTTTTTTTTTTAGTTTTACTGGTGTGGAACAACAATGTGATTTAGAATAAGATGGAATAAAATCATATTTTGGATTTTTATTCAAGGCGTTCTGTTCTAAGGAGATATCAACCATGTAAACAAGCACGAAGAAAGCTTATGAGCTACCCTTAATTGTTAGATAATTCGCAAATACATATAGAAAATATATTATAAACTTACAATACTTAATGGTAATTTGTATGCTTTTTAATCAATTACAACGTTCAATGTTTTTCTGGCTTGTGAAAATCTGGGGCCCAAAATCAGAAATTATGGCAGCTATGTATTATATGTTTTAGTGCCAACTACTATTCGGCATCCTACGTTACAGCTTGAATCCAGAAGGAAAAGGTGAAAATATAAATATTTATGAACATAGACTTCATCCAATTGTGTAAGAAATTGTATATTAAATTAAAATATGTGTAAAATTCTGTAATACATGTATTATGTGTACAAAGTGTTAAGCAATTGGATATATATATATATATATATATATATATATATATATATATATATATATATATATATATATTTCCTGATATCTGTGTAAATGTTTCTTTCACTAAAACAGGTAATTGATTTTTTGAAACCAATTTTAAAAATCATGTTAAGAAATAATACAAATCAACTTGCAGGTCTTGTATTTTGAGCTGTAGCTAGCATTTCCGTATTCCAAATGATATAGTATAAATATACTGATTATTTTTAATCGTACAGTTGAGTTTAGATTCAATGCTTCCAAAAGTATGCTGAGTAACGTTAAAGCGTTGGATGTGACTATACATTTTTCCAAGATTACTCCGACCTGTTTATAATCAAGAATATTTTTTGAAGATTTTAATTTTATTATTTTAATGGATACAAGTTTTGTATGCCGATATATACATACTTAGGGAAGACAACGAAAAGTACAAATTAGAATAAGAAATAGATTTGTATATTTTATTGTAAAGAATAGTGGTTTAGAATCGAGAAAAATAAACTCAATGATTATTTTACTTTTTTTTCTGTGATACTTATTACTATGTGAGTCACAATAAAGAAATTAAAGAAAATTAACTATTGTATGTTTCGTTTACACATATGTGAAGTAAATATAGAAATATTAAATGCTTTCGATATAACAATATGTTTATCAGCTTTTGAGTATATGATTTGATATTTAGAAATATATAAAATATCTTAACTATATATAAAACTACATAAGCTGACATAAATTATAGAGCACTTCCTGTATGATTACAATGATTAAATTTGGTATGATTGTAGCTTTCCGAGACTAACCGACAGGAATATTGCCAAAAGTGTATATTTTTAATTCTTATTGGGACTAAAGGAGAAATGAAGATTTCCCCATGTTTTTTAAATGGCTTTTTTTTTTTACCTATACTGTCATGTTTTAGGTACCTGGAACTGGAATAAAAACTTGAAATTCGGTATGCTTGTACGTTTTCGTTAGCGTTAACTAAGAAAATAAGTAAAAATAAAAAATTCTGACTGTAGAGTGATTTTATGGGGGACTGAAAAATCTTTCTCATGTTATTTGTATGAGACACCTTTTACACCCCCAAATTATTGGGTGCTTCCTGTAGGGATACAATGATTAAATTTGACATGATTGTAGCTTTTTGGGACTAACCGACAGAAAAATTGCCAAAAGTGAATATTTTTTAAATTTTTAGGGGGTCTAAAGAGGAGATGAAGAAATTCCCCATGTTATTTAAATGGGGTGTCTTTTGGGTCTATAATCTCATATTTTAGGTACTTGAAAGTGGAATAAAACTTGAAATTCGGTATGCTTATACGTTTTCGTTAGCGTTAACTAAGTAAATCGCTAAAATAAAAAAAAATTCAACTGTAGAGTGGTTTTATGGGGAACTGAATAATCTTTCCCATGTTATTTATATGGGACATCTTCTACACCACAAAATGTTTACGCACTTCCGGCAGAATTAGGATGATGAAATTTGGCATGATTGTAGCTTTCCGGGACTAACCTACATGAAAATTGCCAAAAGTGAATAGTTTTAGTTTTTAAGGGGTCGAAAGGGGAGATGAAGAAATTCCCATGTTATTTAAATGCGCGTTTTCTTGGGATACAAAATCTTATCTTTTAGATAGTTGAAATAGGAAAAAAACTTGAAATTTTGTATAATTGTTGATTTAAGATTTGCGAGCCTGTAGGACGAGTAAACGTGAGGGTTAGGGGGGTAGGTCAGCAGCTGTGCCAAATTCAGTAAATGTAATTAAAGAGCCAATGTGACATATACACACACACAAAACGAAACTAAATACGTAGCTTGAAACAAAAATGGAGTTGGTCACAACTGTTTTGGTGACGTAATCCCATTGTAACCGATCACGCCAGTTGTTAGTACTGCGTCATTGAGTGAACACGTGCAACTTCATTCTGCCGGAAAAATGTCTAATGTAAAAACCGAACAGCGAATCAACATCAAGTTTCTTGTTAAACTTAAGAAATCACACACGGAGTCATTTCAAATGTTAACTGAGGCTTATGGAGATGAAACTTTATCTCATGCACGTGTGTTTGATGGCATAAGTGGTCTTCAGGGGGAAAGGACAATGTGGAA
This sequence comes from Thermobia domestica, assembly GCF_964235325.1. Classification (NCBI taxonomy): domain Eukaryota; kingdom Metazoa; phylum Arthropoda; class Insecta; order Zygentoma; family Lepismatidae; genus Thermobia; species Thermobia domestica. The sequence continues at coordinate 262,858,463 of NC_137456.1, forward strand.
GATAATGAACGTGCTGGGTGCCCAAGGTCAGCAGTTAAAGACCAAAACATTGCCAACGTTCGTTATGTGATCTAGGGTGACCGAAGATTAAGTGTTCGTGCAATGGCGGAGTTTGTTAACTTGGATAGGGAAGCTGTTAGACGCATTTTAACTGACGAAGTATACATGAGGAAGATTAGTGAGAAGGTTGTTCCAAAAGTTTTTTCCGATTACGAAAAACATTGCCGGAAAGACGTCTGTGTGGACATCTTGAAACGCATTGCAAACGAGACAAGTTTGTTGGAATCTGTTGTAACATGTGATGAGACATAGAATTTTACCTATGACCCAGAAAGTAAGCGCCAGACGATGCAGTGGAAGTCTCCAGGATACCCAAGACCCAAAAACGCATGCATGTCAAAATCAAAATTTTGGAAAGTTAATTTTCTTCTTAGACATTAATAGAATTGAAATGATTGAGTGGATTCTCAGTGGTCAGACTGTTAATCAACACTATTACATTGAAGTACTAAAAAGACTGTGAAAATATAGGGAAAAAGAGGCCACAGTTGTGGAATGATGGATGGCTGTTGCACCGGAACAATGCACCCGCTCATATGGTCCTATTTGTCAAGCAGTTTCTGACCAGCAAAAACATTACTGTGAGGCATCCTCTTTATTCACCTGATTTGGCTTCATGCGATTTGTTTTATTTCCTAAAGTTAAGTCGTGCTTAAAGGGAACCCAATTTGCCTCAGCTGAAGAGGTTGAGGCAAAAATGGAGAATCTCCTGACGGGCCTTCCAAAAATCTCGTTCCAGAACTGTTACCAGCAATGGCAGCACCGAATGCAGAAGTGTGGGAATATTGAAGGGGAATACCTTAAAGGTGATAATGTCAAGGAGAACTGATTCTGTAGGTACAATGATTTATTGGACCAGTCTTGATTTTGTGAGTGTGTGTGTGTGTCACACCTTGTGTCACACGAGTTCTACTTTGTGCACTAAAAATAAATGTTTTACATAATTGAGTATTTGCTTTGTTAAAGCAGCCTGGAATCTTTTCCTACTACACAATTTGCAAAAATCTAAAAAAAATCCTTAAATTCAAATACTTATTAATACATCGCGTCTTAAACCTTAAAATTAACTATGACGTTTTGTGGAATAATTGAAGTTCCGTATTCTATTATTATGCATGCATTATATGCAATTAAACACTAGAAAATAGTACCGAACATTAAAATAAACTGCAATACAGAAACAATATGAAAACAATATATTCCATAAAATTTCCAACGAAACATCTGTAATAAGATAAATTAAGCTTTCAGGGTTTTATTCCGGTTTTGTTCTTGTTAATAGACATTTCAAAGGCATCTGACTTCTGTAGTATTAATATTTCTCTGTTCATAATTACAAGGGGCGTTCAAGAAGTTTTGCACAGGTAGTTATTACATTAATATTGGTAGCAATATCATGGAGAAAGATTAGATTAATATACTTTCATTCTTTGGCTACAATATCATGTCACTCAATGTAGCCTCCATCTGCTGCGATAGAACTAGTTCAACGTTCTTTTCATGTACTTAGTGCACTTTGACAAAATTCAGGTGGTGACTTTTACACCATTGTTCTACACAAGAAATGATGGCCTTGTCACTGTCAAATGTTCCACTATTCGCAGATGGACCAGCAGGAAAAAACATGAAGGAGACAACTGTGGACAACAGGGAGGCTGAGGGACAATTCATATACAATTATTGTGATTTTCTGCTGTGCCATCATGGCTGTGTGAGGGTTCGTATTGTTGTGATGGAATTGATGACCTTACCATTCAGATCCAGCATTTTAGTCTAGAGAGGACGTCGTACCATATCCTGTGATACGCAATAATGCTCCTTGTTAATTGCAGACCCATGTTCCAAGAAATCGATGAAAATAACATCGCACTGATATCAGAAAAAACAGCCATATCAGTGAACCTGCTCCCACCCACATCGGCATTAATATCAAACATATGCCAAAAATTGGTGCCCAAATAGTGCTGGCGATCTGTAATGATGAAAAAAAAATGTGTCGTTACACAGACATAAAAAGAATCTTGGTGGGCAAGGTTCACGCTAGCCCCACACACTCAATCGATTGCGATGAAACCTATACACAAAGTTACAGCTAAATTAGTGCTAACCGTACTGCATGAAAAGAATATTAGTGCTATTACCAAAATACCAAAAATATTCGGAAATGTTTAATGATGGCGTCATCAAAGAAAACAATATGTCTCATTTTTGTAAGTTACATAGCAATAATAGTATTTCTATGTAATATCGTCAGCACTAATTTTTATCATAATTTAAAAACTAAGTGTTGCATTATTAAAAGTGGGTACGGCTGTCTTCAAGTTAACCTGGCCTCTCCGCAACGGCCCTAATTTTAAAATATATTCCCAAAGTTAGTTCCTAATTACAGGTATAATGCTAAAATAAACTAGTGCTATAACACAAAGTTAAAAAAAAAAATATCTCTGTGAAGCTAGGTTCACTCTAGGCTCACCCACTCAACCTACTGAGATGAAACCTTTACACATAGTTAGTGCTAAATTAATGCTGAGAATACCGCACAAAAAGAAAATTGGTTCTATTATTACAAGGCCAAATATATACGATAATGTTTAATGGTGGTATCACCAAAGAAAATAATTCATTCCTCACTTTGTGATACTTTACCTACCACTAATTTTCTTACTTTACACAGTATTAATTTTCTTCCTTTACATAGTGCTAATTTTTTTCCTTTACATGGCACTAATTTTTGGAATAGTTTAAAATGTAGTGATGTTACACAAACTTAACAAAAATCAAACAACCTGAGTGTGGCTAGCGTGAACTTAGCCCCAACCACTCAACTGATAGAGATGAAACCTATGCACGAAGTTAGTGTTAAATTAGTGCTTAAAATATCACATAGAAAGATAATTGAGGCAATTATCTTAAGGAAAAATATATTCTGAAATCTAATATGGCAGCATCATCAAAGAAAACAATCGATCCTCATTTTTATGATACTATACATAGTACTAATTTTCTTTGTATACGACATGTCAGCACTAACTTAACACTAATTTGTGGGATAGTTTGCAAAGTTGGTGTTGTTACACAAACGTCAAAAAGAAAATAAGATCTGGGTTGGGCTAGCTTGAACCTAACTACCCACTCAACCGATAGAGATGAAACCTATACACAAAGTAAGTGTTAAATTATTGCTGACGATACCGGATAAAATGGAAATTAGTGCCATTATCAAAAGGCCAAATATATTCGAAAATGTTTAATGGTGGCATCATCAAAGAAAACAATCGATCCTCGCTTTTACTTTTATATACATAGCACTAATTTTCTTCCTGTGCGGTATCGTCGCCACTAATGTAGCGTTAATTTTTGATATAGTTTACAAGATTAGTACTGTTACTCAAACGTCAAAAAACAAGAAATCTGGGTGGGGCTAGCGTGAACCTAGCCCTACCCACTCAACCGATTGAGATGAAACTTATACATGAAGTTTGTGTTAAGTTAGTGTTGACATTACAACATAAAAAAATAATTAGTGCAGTTATATCAAGGAAAAAATTTAGCACAAATTTTTGGCATAGTGCTGTTACATAAACGTCAGAAAAACAAAATACATCTGAGGCTAGCGTGAACCTAACCCCACCCACTCAACCGATTGAGATGAAACCTATACACAAAGTTAGTGTTAAATTAGTGTGGTTGATACCGCATAAAAACAAAATTAGTGCTATTATCAAGAGGCCAAATATATTTGAAAATATTTAATGGCAACATCATGAAAGAAGACAACCGATCCTCACTTTTTTGATACTATACATAGCACTAATATTCTTTCTATACGGTATCGTCAGTACTAACTTACAATATTTTTCATAGTTTACAAAATTAGTGCTGTTACACAAAAGTCAGAGAAACAGAAAGATCTTGGTGGACCTAGCGAGAACCTAGCCTCACCTACTCAACCGATTGAGATGAAATCTATACACAAAGTTAGTGTTAAATTAGTGCTGACGATAGAACATAAAAAGAAAATTAGTTCCATTATCAGAAGGCAAAATATATTCGAAAATCTAATATGGCGACATCATCAAAGAAAACAATCGATCCTCATTTTTATGATACTATACATAGCACTAATTTTCTTTGTATACGATATTGTCAGCTCTAACTTAGCACTAATTTTTGGCATAGTTTTCAAAATTGGTGCTGTTATACAAACGTCAAAAAAGAAAATAAGATCTGGGTTGGGCTAGCTTGAACCTAACTCCACCCACTCAACCGATAGAGATGAAGCCTATACACAAAGTAAGTGTTTAATTATTGCTGACGATATGGGATAAAAATAAAATTAGTGCCATTATCAAGAGCCGAAAATATATTCTAAAATATTTAATGGAAGCATTATCAAAGAAAATAATGTTTCCTCATTTTTATGGTACTATACATAGCAGTAATTTTCGCTCTAGGCGGTATCGTCAGCACTAGTTTAGGTCCAAGTTTTGGCATAGTTTACAAAATGAGAGCTGTTATAAAAATGTCAAAAACCAAACAAAATTTATGGGTTGGGTTAGCGGGAACCGAGCCCTACCTACTGAACCAAGTAAGATGAAAACTATGCACAAAGTTATTGTTAAATTAGTACTAACTATACTGTATAGAACGATAATTTGTTCCATTATCAAAAAGCCAAACATATTCGAAATATTTAATGGCTGCATCGTCAAAGAAAACAGTCGATCTTCATTTTTTATGATACTGTACATAGCACTAATTTTCTTTGTATGCGGTTTCGTTAGCAGTAATTTAGCATTAATTTTTGACATCGTTTACAAGATTAGTACTGTTACACAAACGTCAAAAACCAAAAAAGGATCTGTTTGGGGCTACAGTGAACCTAGCCCAACCCACTCAACCGATTGAGATGAAACCTATACACGAAGTTTATGTTAATTTGGTGTTGACAGTATCACATAAAAAAAATAGTGCACCTATGTTAGGAAAAATACATTCTGAAATCTAATATGGCGACATTATCAAAGAAAACAATCTATTCCCATTTTTATAATACTATATATAGCTCTTATTTTCTTTCCATGCGGTATCGTCAGCACTATCACAACACTAATTTTTGGCATAGTTTACAAAATTATTGCGATTATATAAACGTCAGAAAAATAAAATACATTTGTTTGGGGCTAGCGTGAACCTAGCCCCACCCACTCAACCAATTGAGATGAAACCTGTACACAAAGTTAGTGTTAAGATAGTGCTGTTGATATCGTATAAAAAGAAAATTAGTGTCATCAAAGAGAACAATCAATCCTCATTTTTAGGATACTACTAGCTGAACCTACGTTCTCTACGCAGCACATTATTCACATAAGAGCATCAATCTTCTCTCGCACTGTTTGCGAAATATGATTCTGCTTCCGGTTTTCGAGTTAAATTTATTGTCGTAGTAACTCGAAATTTCGTATAGGCCTATGTATTTATCTTTATAAGAATCGGCAAGAGGTGTAATAAAGGAGAGATATTTTTAATTACTTTTCAAATAGCTCGCACCGTTGCAAGGTTCGATCTTAGTTTCGGTTTTTACTTATTAGTTGATTATCGTTTACCGCTCCTTCTCAGCAGAGATGCTATATGAGATGTCGACCTACACTTTAAAGTTTAATCCGAACTATTCTTTCTATATGCTCCGTCTGGAAATCGAAAACAGGATCCTTTACACCAAGTTTGTGCACGCTAGACTGTAGACCAGCGGGGAAAGCTTTACATTTTGGAGTTAGAACTTTTTTAGGTGGGTGAAATATGATATACATATGTAATTTGATAAAAAAGGAGGGGAAGTGGACATCATAAGGGGGATATTTTTCGATAATTTTTCGATATGTTGCAACGTTTGCGAGACATGATCCTACTTTCGGTTTTAGAGATAGAATTGTCGTAGGGAGATGAAATGTGGTATATGTATGTAGCTTGATAAAACCGGCAAGGAATATTATAGAGAGGAGATTTTTCTATTATTTTTTCAATATCTCGCACCGTTTACAAGTATGATCTTACTTCTGGTTGTAGTTGGAATATTCGAAAGAGAAATGAAATCTTTGAGCTTTACGTCCCACGATTATGCCGGGTAGGGTAAAGAAGACGGTGATTATGGGAAATGAATTAAATGGTGAAATGAAGAAAGATGGAGGAAACACGAGAACCCCGAGTGAACTCACGCACACGGTGTATGTCAACCATAAAGTCTACATGGCGCAAACTGGGATCGAAACAGGGGTCCACACACCAGAGGTGAACGCTCTACCACTCAGATACTGCAGTCCCAATTGTCGAGGGAGATGCAATTCGGTACATGTATGTATCGTAATTAGAATCGGCACGTGGTATCATAAAGGTGAAAATTTTCGATTATTTTTCAGCATCTAGCACGTTTGCGATATATGAACGTACTTTCGGTTGGACTTAGAATTGTTGTAGGTACTTTAAATTTAGTATATGTCTGCATCGTAATAACAATAGGCAAGGGGAGATTTTTCGATTCGTTTTTCAATATCTTGTTGCTTTTGCGAGAAGTTAGCCTTCTACCGGATTCGAGAATTCAGAGCTTGTGTTTAGGGTTTGAGACATTGGACGTCATATCCTAGCAATTGTTGTTCAGGCAATGCAAAATTTTCGTTTTAGTTTCAATAATGAGCATACTAATTATAATTTCTTTTTGCATTAACGTCGAATAGAACATGAAGCGTCTTTACTGACAAATATTTTGTAAATCATCAGTTGTTAGATTTTCACAAATGGGTGGTTACTGCAATGGACTTCTGTTGGAAAAAAATCCATTCGAATCCACCTTCACGAAAAGTTCTAATATGCTTGAAATTCACTTTCAATCCCTAGGTCAGTGGGGCAAAGAAGATCTCATGTGGAGAAGAAAAAGTATATACTCGAATGACGAAGAGGAAGGGGATTGTAATATGTCAATGAATGGTGAAAAAGATTTACAAGTTTATATTCTTCAATTGTTTTAGAATTGGTACCATTTTCTAACACATATATAATGTGTTTTCTTTTTTCCTGCATGCAGTAAGGAATAAGCAAATATATTACATACACAATTAATTATAATGTTAGCTGCATATGGTGTTTTTTTGGGCAAAATACTCCAAACAATAAGGATACATCTTAAATTATAGAAAATGTTATCCTTTCGATTTTCATCATAATTTAGAAGGGAAATAAGCTCCTAAGAGATATACAACCCCTACACACAACAATGTTGTTTTTTTTTGGAATGTATAACTCACAGGATTTACAATTTCAACACATCCAGTGTACCCTTAAATATTTAACAAAGAAATAATGGCCATGTTTTTTAAATATTCAATTAGAACTGGACAATCTACCCAAAATTTCCAATCGATCAGTGAAAACGTCATCTTTCTAGAGCCTGTAGTTTCCGAGATCTCATTGTCGAAAAGATTGGCCACTAACATATAAACGTCCACAAACGTATAGTTTAAAAGAACTCTACAGAAGGAAGCACAGTTAATTTGCATTGATTTTGGATAAGGCTTATTAAAATACAAAGATTTTGAACAATGACCTTAACAAACTTTATGAAAAGGACATATTTAAGTAATTTATTTAAAGTACCCATACTTTAACATAAACGTGAAATCACAAATAACCGTAAATCAAAGGTTTGAAATCAGAAATTAAAGGTTGGGGCTCAGGCGTTTTTATTGCTATTGTAGCGTTATAATAGATAGATACATAGCTCTAATTTTCTTACTATGCGGTATCGTCAGCACGAACTTAGACTAATTTTTGGCAGTTTACAAAATTAGTGCTTTTACATAAACGTAAGAAAAAAATCTGGGTGCAGCTAGCGAGAACCTAGCCTCACCCACTCAACCGATTGAAACTAAACCTATACATGAAGTTATAGTTAAATTAGTGCTGACGATACGACACAAAAACAAAATTAGTACTATTATCAAGAGGCTAAATATATTCAAAAATCAAATATGGCGGCATCATCAAAGGAAAAAGTTAATTCTCATTTTCACAACAAACTGAACAATGATCTCAACAAAGTTTATGAAAAGGATCTATTTAATAATTTATTTAAAGTACCCATACTTTAACATAAACGTGAAATCACAAATAACCGTAAATCAAAAGTTTGAAATCAAAAGTTAGACGTTGGAGCTCAGGCGTTTTTATTGCTATTGTAGCATTTTAATAGATAGATACATAGAACTAATTTTCTTTCTTTGCGATATCGTCAGCACTTGCGTAGCACTAATTTTTGTCGTAGTTCACAAAATTAGTGCCGTTACGTAAACGTCAGAAAAGCAAAAGAGACCCGAGTGGAGCTAGCGTCAACCTAGCCCCACCCACTCAACTGATTGAGATGAAACATATACACAAAATTAGTGTTAAATTAGTGCTGACGATACCGCACAAAAAATAAATTAGTGCCATTATCAGAAGGCGAAATATACTCGAAAATATTTAGTGGCGGCATCATCAAAGAAAACAATCAATCCTCATTTTTGTGATATTATAGATGTCATAATTTCTCTCTCTATTCGGTATGGTAAGCAGTAATTTAGTATAGCACTAATTTTTTGCTTAGTTTACAGAATTAGTGCTGTTACAAAAACATCAAGAACGCCATTAATGTTTCCGTTATTTCTTGAAGTGAAGGTGCCATATGAACGCTGCCCCCAAGATTTTTTACTTGTAGTACCTACATTAATAAAGCAGTAAGCTAGGTGTTTATGCACTAAGAAGCACTAACGATTGCGCTAGAAGAGATCATCTGTGCTTTTGATTTTGGTGTAAATTAGACGCAATGAAAACTTCCCTATGAATTTTGTTATGGGAATTTTGTTACATCAATATTTAAGCACTTACGAAACTGTGTATATTTTCTAGAAGCGTTAACGATGCATAAATATGGGTCTACTTTCTGGTTAGTGCTTAAAATGGGAGCCAAGTTCACGTTGTTCCCCAAATGTGTTTCTACTTGTAGGACTTACAAAATTGTAGCACTTACGTTAGGTGTTGATGCACTAAGAAGCAATAAGGATGCAGTAACGATTGAGCGTCGTCATCGTTTCAGCGTATGTGAAGGGCAAGTTCACGGACGTCGTTAGTGCTTCATTAGTGAACGTGCTTCAAGGAAAAACGTTTTGGGAGGCAACTTCACGCTGCTACAGCCACTTCAAGCACTAACGAAAAGAATAGTGCCATTCGTTAGTGCATCGTTAGTGCTTCTTAGTGCACCAACACCTAACGTTAGTGCTTCATTAATATAGGTTCTACAATTAAAATAACTTTGGGAAACAGCGTGAACTTAGCCCCCACTATAAACACCTACGAAAAAATTAGTGCATAGTTAGTCGTTCTACAAAACAAATAGTTTCGTTAGTGTTTCACTATTAGTGTAGTTAGTTCCAATTACACGTTAAAAACTCACGTAAGAAATTTACGGGAAATATTTCATTTAATCAAATTTCCGCCAAATTCATAAGCACTAATGACCTTTCCTAGTGCAATTGTGAGTAAATCATAAATGCTTCTTAGTTCACTAGCAGCTAACGTTAGTGCTTCATTATTGTAGGTTCTAAAAATGAAATTTCTTTGAAAGTCGGCCTGAACTTGCCCTCACTTCTAGCACTAACGAATAAAATAGTGCCATTAGTTACTGCACCGTTAGTGCTTCTAGAAAGCTAACAGCTTCTATGGTGTTTGATATTTTTGAAGTTGGCCTACACCAAAAGTTTTGAATAAATTCCAAAATGTAGTAACACTAACGTTAATGCTAAGTGTGTTTGAGTGCAGTACAGATGCGCTAACGATTGCTTTTAACGCTATGTCTCTATGTTAATTTGTATAGATATTCATATTTTTAAGTTGGACCCAAACCAAAAATCTTGAATAAATTCCAAAATATGGTAGTGCTTATGTTAGTGGTTAGTGTGTTTAAGTGCACTAATGATTGGCATTAAATCCATGTTTCTACGTAAATTTATACTCTTTTGGTTAGAGTCCTGGAACTCTTCGATAAGCCTGGCAACCTCTGGTCCTGCCACCATCCACCGTCGCATTGCGCTGGGATTGTCAGTCAGACCTACTGCACCTCCATCTCCTTTTATAGCTACAATGTTCTGTTCGTGGACATGATCGATGGGGATGGCGGGGAACGACCTAGTCGTTTTGTCGACTGTGAAATTCCCTGCGAAGAATTCATAGGCGATTTCAGGATGTTTAGTCGGCAGTTTCACCATGTCTCGCAGATGCACAGGAATCCAGCGCGTGCAGTTGGTGTGATCCAATGCATGGAACTATACTGCTAGTTCTTTGAGGGCATCGACGTACACAGCAAATGATGCTTGGCGCAGAGAGCACACGTACACTAAGATCGTCAGTTCCAATTTTAGTACAGTTGCCCAGTAGTGGAACTGGGGGTAAGTCTCCACCTTTTGCTGGCACCACTCTGCGAACTCTAGCTGCTTGGTGCTGGCATTACTACACTGGTCAATGTAGTGGTTGTATGCGTCCTGGTACAGGGTGAAGAGGGCTGCTGCTGGTACTTGATGCGCTCTCCTGGTTCGAGTGACATGTGATACCCGCAGGAAGGAATTCGCAGTCACGGCACTGGTGATCTCTTCCTCATCCAGTGCTTGCACCCATCCGCTCCCTCGCAACAAGTTACCAATGGTCTATCAGTGCTGCCATCTCGATATGAAGACCTCCGAAGAGGATGACGAACTTCTCTTCACCGTAGATCTGTGGCCACTTCCATTGGATTTGCTTTGCCAATGCAAAAAGCGGTTGGTCGCATTTGAGCACTGGAATCTGGTCAGGGTTAAGATGTTCCACTGCGTTCCTGACGACATCCATAGAGTGCTTGATCATAGCGACGGTATGGGCACTCTCCAGGAAGAGTGGGAGTAGTGAGGTGGGACAGATAGCCCGACTTGTGTTACTGGACTGTAGACTTGTGTGGTATGCAGCCCATGAAGTGTTTTCTAATGGAAAACTTTATTTTACGGATAATTGGGTGTGTTTTAGCCAAAGATATTCTGTTTCAATATGTTGCTTGAGGCCTCTGCTGCCTGTCAGTTATGTCACGTTCGTAACCGATACCTGCGTGTTCTTGATGCTGCTGTTGACGGGTGGAACGTCTGTATAGTATTGTGGCAAACGGTCAACTGATTTGAAGCCTCTTTCGTTCGACCCTCCGAGGATACTGATGCAGCGGTCAACACCAGCTCCATGGAAGGCAGGATGTTGCACCAGCGAAATAGCAGCCCCATGAAATTACTGTTTTCAGGTCGTAGTACTTGGATTATGGTTGATGTTGTCTACTACGGCTGTGGTGAAGACTTTGCCTCTCATCTTGGGAGGGGAGACTACTTGCTTCTGATGGTAGAGGCGGCAGGCCCTGTTTCCTAACTGTGCGGAGAAGGACAGGACTCGGTCGTAGGAAATAGAAATTCCCATATATGACAGCTTGTCGGCTAGCTCCTTTCACGAGTGTGTGCGCGTAGCATGAGTCCGATATAAATAGGAAGTGGCGTCACCTGCGTGGTGACGTACCGGACTGGTCGAGACGTACTGCTTATGTCTGTTCTTCGGTGCTTCACACAATTGGATTTGAGGAGTTGGTTGATAGACAGTGCAGCTTGTGTAGTGCTTTCTCTAAGGTCTTTCATACTTGTTCCTTCTAATATCATAGTGACTAGAGCAAGCAACACGGACGGCACGGACTCCTGTTGACACTCTGGACGAAATTCGTTGAACACATTGTCATCTCCGAAGATGTGGCGTCGCACAATTTGGGCAGCGCGCGCCAGATGGACAGCATCAGTATTTGTATCCAGTTCACAAGCCTTTGCCAAGGCATCGCCGAGATCTTTATCGCTGCTCATGTCTTCCTCAATTATATCTGTGATTGTGAAATGTACAAACCAGAAAATTGAACCTGTGAAAACCAAGTACAAGGGTAAATGCGGATTCACCTCCGAGACTGTTTAAGAAGAACTAAAAAGCTACAACACTTTTCGGGGTATTAATTTTTCTCGGTGTAACTAAAAGTTCAAAAGAAAGTGTATCAAGCATTTGGGCAATGGATGGCACTCTAAAACCGATCTCCATTTCAGCTATGTGTCCGAAGCCCTTCTTATTTCACCTTTACTGCTTGAGATTCCATGACGGGACTACGCGAGACTAGCGTGGGGCTATTGATAAATTGGCACCAATCAGGGAAGTTTCTGAACTACTGCAAAACAGATTACATGCCTTGTACTGGGTGTACCATGGATAAATCTTTGTAAGGGTTTCGAGTAAGACGCAGCTTCAAATAATATATGCCGAAAAAGACCAGTAAATATGGAATAAAAGGGTACGTGTTAGCTAGTAGCTCGACTTTCTACTCATTGTGTTCCAAAGTGTATATACGTAAAGGTACTCACAATCCTGGTTTGTCAGTTCCTACTCAAGCTGTACACGACTTGATAGTAGTAGTTGATAGAACCAATCAGAACATTACAAAGGACAATTATTACATATCAATTCCGTTGGCCAATAAACTCAAGTCACGGGGCCTGCACTGGACGGAACTATGAAGGAAAACAAGAGATACACACTACTGTCTTTCCTTGCAAAAACTGAAGAAGGGAAAGTGCAGTATGCATTTGATAATGCTAATCGTATCACGTTGCTGTCCATTACGCAAAAGCGAAACATCCGGAATGCAAAAGAGATTAGTACAATGGTAAAGATGAGATCAACCACTTCTACAACAAGAACAAGGGAGCAGTTGACAGCTACGATCAGAAGTGTGCTCTTTCACAACGACACGAAGGACCAACCGATGTCCTATGAGTCTGTTCTATGAGATTCTAGACAGTGCAGCTCTCAATGCCAATATAATCTTCATTGAAAACCACCAGACTTCGCATGAAGAAAGAAAAAGACCGAAGGTAAGTCTTTCTCAAATAATTCTCTTTTCGCCCGATCACCCCATACGCAATGCAAAGCATAAAGAATACGAATATGCTTGCCAAGCCATACGAATGAATACGAATGACCTTCGGCCCAGCAAACCACACAGGAAATGAAGAAAGTCATCGAGAGCTGTGGTATGAGGATAACAAGCAATCCCTTACAACAAAGTTGAACAGAGGGGGCTGCGGTGACTCTGATAGAGCGTTCACCTCTTGTGCTTGGGGTCCCGGGTTCGATCCCTGCCCCCGCCAAATGAACTTTGTGGTGGACAAACACCGTCTGCGTGGGTTTTCTCGGGGTTCTCCCGTTTCCTGAAAGCACGGGCAGTGTTACCTGTGCCCACAAGCGAAGGACAAGAAACACACCACATTCTGCATCAAGTGCAGCAATGTTAATTGCAAACGGCATGGCAAAAATCTTATAACGTGCCACGTGTGCAAGAATGATTAAATAGAACTGCAAAGGAACAATTACAGAAATAACAAATACTCTTGTGCAATGTGCTGAAGACGAGTGTACATAAAAAACATTTATAATGAAAAAAAGTAACACGGATATTGAAACATAATGAAAACGTTGTCCACATTCTTTAGTAAAGATGTCTGGATAAATAAACATTACTTCTAGTCGTAATATTATTTGTATAGTTGTGTTTTGTAAGTGGGGTCAAATTTGACCCCATGCTACTTTTAGTGTAAATTTTTTCGTGCTGAAAGACGGGGGTAAAAAGCATTAGTAGTGTAATTTCCCGATATTCCCTCTTAAGACTTTGAAATTAAAGTTAGGTAAGGATAAGGTTTGGGTTGAGTGTCTCAACAACAAAGTTATTTCTCTATCTTCAACGTAACATTAGGGGGTAAAATTGCAGCTGGTATCCTCATTTCTTTTTCTGTTTGAATACCGTTACTTAGTTTCGAGTGAATATATGGTATTAAAAGTATCAGTATCTATTTAACTATTTCAGTTGTTATTTATATATTAACTATATATGTATTTCTATTGTAACCATTTATATATACTAACTATTCAGTAACAATATATATATATATATATATATATATATATATATATATATATATATATACATTAATTAAAATTTTATTCCCGATTATTCCAAGTTTAACCTTGAAGATAACGTTAAGGGTCGAAATTGAATTGGTACCCATCCTTACTTTTATTGTTTCCATACAATTACCTGATCACGGGTAGTTATTCGATATTAACGAACATTTTATAACCTCCTCAGTACCATGCCCATTTGCCATACTTCTGTCCCAAAACGCTCCATGTATGAAACGTTTGATGTTGTTCTACGTATTTGAACCCACATTATCCAGTTATGGGTTCCAGATAGAATCCTATAGTGCAATCTTATAGAGTAAAATATAGTGCAAGTTTTGTTTGGTTTTGTTTTTGAAAAGCCAATGTAGCCATCGATGTAGAAGCCAAATTTCATGTCGATTTTGTTCTGTATAAATCAAGAAATAGGTAAAAAGAAAATGGGCATCCCATGTGACCGAGATGGATCTGTATGACATCTCCATATCCTATCTAGTCTAGATAGATCTATTTGTCCCGTGCGGAATTCCCATTTCCAGACTTGTAATTATGAAGTTAAAGGCGTTTAAAATACTATATATTATAATAATTTGTTCGATTACGTTTCTGTAAAACCAAGTTGCTAAAACCATGAAGTAATTTACACTATGTTTCTGTATTTCAGAATAAAGTTTATAACTGCAAACAATAACTTTATTTTCAACTAATATTCGTCGTTAACTCCCGCGTTAGAAACATAGGAGACAATGGTAGCTATATACATCCAACGAAAGTTAGTAGAAGATCTACTTCCTTCGGCGTGAGAAGAGAAAAGGAACTGGATAGGCGGTGTGCAATTTGTTTAAGTTCTGCATGTGCTTGTACTTTTAAATTACACTTAAAAATTTTGTTATTTCATGATCAAATGTTTGGAAGGGTCTGCGTCCCAGTCACAAGTAGTTTTTCAGGAAAGTACGAGAGCCATATTCCCTGATTTTACGTCTAAAATATCTGTACACAAGTTCATTTTCTTCAACCCACTTCTTGCTATCATTTGGGTGGCAAATTACAGAATTTTGGGTGGAAGCGTTTGTTTCCGAACCGTTTTTCCGTACAAAATAAAAAACCTATTCGCTTTTTTTTTGCGTATTCTCTCTAAATTGAGTTTCATTGAAATTATCATAATATGCTTTAGGTACTATTGAATTACACTTATTACACATTTTGATATTGTGTGATCAAATGTTTCGAGGGGTCTGTGTGCCCCGTCTAGAAGTTTTTTTTCTCTTTCAGGAAAATAAGAGACAAGTATTCCCTGATTTTACGTATACAATATCTGTACACAATTTCATTTGTTTTGGTCTCCTTCTTGTTCTCCATCAGGCGTCAACTTTCAAAATTTTGGTTGGGGCTTTTGCTCAACCTAAACCGTTTTTCCGCATAAAGATGTATATCTCCTGAGATATCACTCACTAGTAGAAGATTCCATTATATCTCAATTACTTTCGAATAAATCAAAGCTTGTAAGAGATAGAGAAGGGGGAGAATAACGTTAAATACCAGTAAAACTCCAGAAAAGAAAACAAAAGAAACAAAAATATATATAGTCCCTCTTCTTTCATCTGCTAGATTGCTCTCGGTCGTTTTGAATAACTAAAACAAACGATAAGAAGTTTTGCAAAGCCAAAGGTTGGTACCCCTGTGAATTGAATGTTTCATAAACATAATGGATTAAAATTTGTGGGACCGTATATTTCGGGTTTCATAATCGTATAACATGAGGGGATTCCACTTTACCTATAAAATGAAAAATGATGACTTTTTCTGAAACTCGGAATTTTTTCGGCAACATTCGCACTTAGAAACCAATATATTTAACGTTTTTCTAGTGGTGGCCACTATTCTGCGGAGTGTAGTAGGTGCAACAATGGTAATCGCCTTTATCTATCTATCTATCTATCTATCTATCTATCTATCTATCTATCTATCTAACTATATATATAAATCCTTTGTAATTTCATAATTGAAGAGCGCACAAAAATTATACTCGCAAGAAAATTGCCTTTAATTTTAAGCACTTAGGTTCAATTTAACTTAATATTTCACTTTTGTCGGTGAAAATTCTCATCACTAACTTCATTAGTGTCGACGCACGCAATTCAGTCGGCTACAGCATTCTGAGATTTACAAATTTATAAGTATATCTTCAATTTTCTCACCAAAGGGGAAAACGGGAGTTTTGAATATGATCTAAATCTTTATTCATATAATTTTCATTTTCTATTATTGTTCAGAAGAAGTATGAACTGATGTGAAGCTAAATTTTTACACAGAATTGCAGTGGCTGCGTAAGGCAAACTGAAGCCAGGGGCCAGTGAAGTAGATCAGGGCCCCTTCTCGAACAATCATGATTTATACATTGCTATTTTGACATTCATTTGCATAATCATTTTTTCTGTTTATTCCCCCAACCCCCTTTCCTGTTGGTGTGTGTGTTTAAACCATCTTAATTTGAGACATATTAAATAAATGGGGGTGACATTCAGCATCCCTGTCTACTTTTTTATTGCTCAGAACCGCCTTCAGGCTGGTATCTAAAAATAAAACCGGACCAGGACTATCATTGTATTTTTTTTTCTTTTTTTATTCATTTTTAAACAAGTGACATGTTAGAAGAAGGATTAGAGGTGTTAGGGTAACGGAAACTACAACCCACGACAAAAATAGCATAATCTTAAGAACAAACAAAACGTAACAACAAAGAATCCAGAATTTACCCTTCACCTAAGTTATACTATCCTAGTTTAAACGTATGGAATAGTGGAAGTAATGGTATTAATAATACCAATTTATAGTCAAATTTACGTACAAAATGTAACAATGAGCTGTTATTGAAAAAATTCAAATAATAATATAACCGATGCGATTTCTAAATGTAAACTTTAAGTTTCTTTTAGAATTTTCTTGTTCGGTTCTCGCCTTTGGTGTTTCTCCTGTACAATTTCTCATATGGTTAAGTTTATTTATGGTTTCTCGCCTGTCTGAGTTAACGTTACATTGGGTTTATTTGATTATATTTTTTTCCTACAATCTTCCCCATTCACTTGAACATTCTGTTTCTCTCCAGTGGTCATGCACATACCCACTTTTTTAAACTTAACTGTCAGTAAATAACGGCTAGAATATATTTCTCTTCTGCGTGTTTCCTCCTTATCTTTTTCACTATTGTTTTCAGATTTCACACTTGTTTTATGATTATATTATTTTGTATTTAATAATTCAGTCATATTTATGTTGTATCGCTTATGACTGTTTCCATTACCACTTACTAATAACACACTTAGTATTAGAATATATTGTAACGAAAAATCATGAATATATTGAATAACTGGGGATATATCATAGATAAAATATGTGAGCACAGAATCCTACTATGGGTTGTCCCATCCTACTTTTCATTAGCACCCATCACCAGTTAGTTGACAAATCTTAATGGCTTTTTATTATTCTTTTGAAACTTATGTATTTTTATTATCTTAGGTTGAAACATAAAACTACTTTCGACGATAGTTGCACTACCTTATTACTAACCTGTGTTCCACCAGCATTCAGAATGCTATCTTCCTTGCTTTGGTAGCTGCGAAACTCTCAACTAGATATATTATCAAAATCCAAAGTAGATGCTATTTTATTTTCGATAGAAAGAATAGCCAAATTCATGAGACTTTCTCGACTCATTGTTAGGGTTGCCATTTGTCCGTATTTTGCACGGACTGTTTGTATTTTTGGGTCAGCGTCCGTATCGTACAAAGCATGAAATAGGAAAATGTCCGTATTTGACCGTTTTTGGAGCTCCCCGGAAGTTTCCGATTCGGGAATTGCTAAAATCTTGGGCAAAAAGAATTTCCTTGATATTGGTCATTTTCGATGATTGTTATATATCCCCTCACCTCCCCATGTTGCGGGCCACGGCAACGAAAGTGTCATTGTTCATCTCAGCGACCTCGAAAACTATAGATTCGATGCTAATATCGGTCATTTTCGACTATTTGTAAATGTCTTTCCCCTCCTTTAAGTTACATCGTCAAAGTATTAATAATATGAAAAAATTATCTCATGTTCGAACTTAATTTATGTTTAAAATTGGATCGAGACCGGTCCGGTGGTTCGAGTTACTAAGTATTATTTATTTTTATATATCTCCCCCTCCTACCTCCTCCCTTAAGTTCTATCGTCAAACTGAATGGATAAATACCATTCCCGCGGAGGACAACTGATGACAGACTACGATAAAGCGATTACAATAAATGGTACCCGAACGGTGACTCGATACTCTTGACCGTTGCAGAGTAATAAAATGTTGTCTTAAATTGTGCCGTCTCGAACGGCGGGGGCTTCCATAGGTTGCATTTTTCCCTACCCCTCATAAATTATGAACCTGGTCCGAAAGACGTCGCTGGAGTGACGGAAGCTTTACTACCTACAATTGAAAACCATTCTCTATCGTAAGTAGTTTTCAATAATAAAAAAAATATATATAACATTATGGATCTTAAGCAGTCTTTTTGATTAGTGTTTATTTCCCTATAAAGAGTTCAACTAAAATATGTTCCCTGCAGTAGTTATGCGTTTAGTTTGACGCTAATCATTGGTCAAAACGGTTCTGTATAAGGCCATAGTAGTAAACATTCTTAACTCATTAGTTTCTGTCTTTCTTTTAAATAATACTTTGGTCAGGCACGATTTTTGATAATATTTTGTTGTAATACATAGTTGATTCTTTTCCCACTAAAGTGCCCGTTATTAAATTGTACTTTTACTCAAGATAAATTAGGCAATCACGCTAGATCGCATGTGAGAGTTGTCAGAGCTCTTCTTAGCGCTGCCTCACCCTAGAGGATATGAATTATGCAATATGCTGACAAAATGTCATTTGAAATATTGGTACTTTGTAATAGGTTTACAATAGTTTTATTTGGTGACATCATAGTTTGGCTTCAGACATTCATCGTTACTAATAAGTTCATCCAAAACGAAAGCCATATATAATCGCCTCAAATGTGAATCAGCTTTGCCAACTGATAATATATTTACTGATAACACTGCTTTAAACTTTGGTCATCATGTTCTTTCAGATGTGCTATATACGCAATGGATTTACGTGATAACCACTCCGACCCTTCCTTGTCACAGGCATAAAAGTACCAAGGTGTCATAATGCTGAAAACGCACTTCTTTGGCACATTACCTGTCAAGTAGGCATACTGTATTCATGCATTAATAAAGGTAGGCAAGTATCAAACTTGTTACAAGCAGTTCTGTAATAATTGTAATAAAATTATGGGCTTTTGCAAATATTTTACTGAACATATATAAACATTTTTTTCTACCTGGCAACATTGGCTGAGATAGCTGTGTTTCAAATTATTAGAAAAGAAGATGCCAACAACATTCATTTAAAAAAAATGTTTTACATGAATAAATTACGAGATTATAAGGATTTAAAACATAATATATTTTATTACTAGTAGTCATTTTGTACAGGTGTCATGGTAGTAAACTTCCCGTATTAGACACGAATGTAATGAAATAATAATAAAAGGAAAGGAAATAGTAAAGCTGTTGTTCATATTTTGATTTTATACAGTAAATTAGAACATTAAAAATCTATAGTCGATTGGTGTTCTTTGCACTATAGGACTAGCCAAAACAACTAATTATAGCAACTACATAAGACTGAAAGATCTGTTTCTTATTAAGATGTGTGTTCCATTAATTTTGAACTGTGATAAAAGAACGAAAATTTCAATACTCATTGATTGGATTCTTGGTGGTCTTCCGTATTGTCTTCTTCTACCGAAGTTCCTTCTGGTACTAGTATATCTGAATAGCGTTTTCCTGTTCTCCAGCTTTATTTGATGTCTCTGGTGATTCAAGTTCCTTATAGAAGCTAAATACAACCACAGCTGAATAACCAGATATAGCTGAGAAATGAAGAATTATAAATGATAAGTACAAATATTGTAATACAACATAAGATTGAAAATATCGAGTGCTTACTTTGCAACGCCATTCGTGGCAGAACTATGTAGAAGGATTATCAAACATATATCTAAAGATTCAAAAATATATGCATAATAATTACAAGACTAACCAGGTGCAACTAATTTGCACCATATTGCAATATGTTGCTAAATGCAGAACGAATGTGCAGAACGAGTAGTTTATTCTGTTGTATTAACACAGAAACGGTTTGATAAACATAGTTTCAGAAACTAACCAGTTATATATGCTGTAACACCAACATTTCTTGAAAAGCTCTTAAATGTTTTCCTTCCCGTTATTCATTGCATCATTTCATTTATTATACTTGCCTCTGTTAGTTTCAATGCTTCTAATTCTGTTGTTAAAAGGAGAACTTGGCGCAGGTACACACACACACACACACACACACACACACACACATATATATATATATATATATATATATATATATATATATATATATATATATATATATATATATATGGTTTTGATTTTCCATATTTCAAGAAAGAAGTCGTCAGTTTCATTAAATAAGTAAAGTGAATCAGTTCATGCTACATGATTATGAAACCCGAAATATACGTACGCACAAATTTTACTCCATTTTCGTTATGAAACCATTCCATGCACAGAGGTACCAACCTTTGCATTTGCAATATTTTTTCCAATTATTTTAGTTATGCAAATTGACACAAAAATTAAAATAGAGGGGCATTTTTTTGTTTCTTTTGTATCAATGTTATATTGCAAAGGGTGCAGTCTAGCTACTTGAAAATTTTCCAAACTAGACCGTCTAAAAATCCATCTTATAAATATGCGTTACTTGATCAAATCTTCGTCGCGATAAAATAGAATCTGGTGGGAAGGTAGCAGCGGTTGTATGCAAAATTGATGAACTGAATTGGACCACATTATGAAAACATGTATGATGAAGTAAACTCCGCTTCGGAATCGTACGCCTCGCAGAAACATTTCGAAATGAGTTCAAGTAAGTTTTATATTCGCTTGCATCCGCTTTTTGACAACGGTACGTGATCCCTGTTGATTACATTCACTTCGACCACGACTTGCGAAGCAACAATCTTACTGTATACTTTGGTGAAATTCATTTTTCAGTTACAGATGTTGATAAGGATTAGATAACACTTATCCACGCTACTGCTTATTGTAGAAAATGCTATGCCTAGCGTTCGCTGTCACTTTCCCATCAAATCATGATGCACATAGCAATTAGTTAGCATGGGGAAGAAAGCTTTGAGAGCACAAGCGGTCAAGCATGAAGACCATCTTCCCACCTTATTTTGTGCCTTTACTCAGATTCAGATGTTTTGGCTATATTGCCTGGAAACAATTAGAAATGCAAAAAAAATTAAAATTGTGATAAAATTTGGATAGCAGAAATGGTTAAAATCCAGAAGCCGTTGTTAAATACACAACTTACTTGGAAATTACAACTTCTTTGTACTCAAAATGTTATTATTATTATTATTATTATTATTATTATTATTATTATTATTATTATTATTATTATTGATTTGAGAAACAAATATTGAATACTACACCACACATAACCACAAGAGTATTCACACGCTAACCACGTATGTTATCAAAACAAAAAGAAGTCGGCGACATGAAGTAGGAATATGCCTGATTTAAGGAGTGAGAGACAATATTATAAAGATAGGGTACTCCTGGCATACGCAATGACTATTTACTAATCCTCTATATGTCCATATGATTTGTATGCATTTCATGGAAATACCTAAACTGAAGCTGTTTTTAGTGTTCTCAAAGGAACCAGTCAGAGAATTCCGGTCAAAACTACTCGGGTCATGGGTCGGGTCGGGTTGGACCTTGACCAGACCCGATCCTTTCAGAGCGTAATGTTTACTGCTTCCGAGTGGATTGAATGAATTTTAACATTTGTGTGCCGTGCGAGTTGTCATCTGCGTACACCAGAGCTTCTGAATCTTTTAAATCTTCTTTATACGCCTCTCTCCTTAAACCCTGCATACTTCATGCCCTCGCGCTCTCTTTGTTCTGACATTTTTGCTCATCGTGCGTGACCTTTCGATATTGGAGTACACATTATTTATTTCTCAAATCTATAATAAAATAATAATAATAATAATAATAATAATAATAATAATAATAATAATAATAATAATAATAAGTAATAGTAGTAGTAGTAGTAGTAGTAGTAGTAGTAGTAGTAGAAACAGCAAATTTCGACGTGTCTTGGGTAGTGTTGGACGAAATCATTTGAGAAGTCACATGGGATTGAACCTTGCGGCAGGTTATCCAGGTTGACTTTTGGAGTCTTACCAAGTGAACAATGGACTTATAATTAAATTGTAGGCGCTCGCAGACGACTTCCGCAAACTTTATTTACCTCTTTTCTTCCTTGGCGCACGCTTGCTCTAGTTTTTCGTACATATATTTTTGCAGCCAAATCTTTGATTGAGTAGACGCTTTTACAATCCAATGTATCCTCGTCGCCAGAAGTGCCTTTACATCGCAGTGACTTCTATGTGACCGCACAGTACTCCAAGGAAGGGATGGTTGTATAAGAATTTTTGATTAATTTTGAAGAGTTTTTATTTTGACTAGGGAATTAACATAGGTATAGGGAGTAAAGACACAGATTTGAAGCATCAGTGCACGAAAAGATTCGTATTCTCAGTTTTTCTATTTATTGTTTTATATGTTAAGTTAAACACCACAATATGTATCACTGATATCGCAGATCGTATTATTTTGTAAAATCGTGTCTCTAATCTATTATCAAAATATTCATCTCCAGTCATGATGTAGAGAGAAGAGAAAGAGATAAGACATTTGTAATATATGTATATGTGACTCACTAAGTAATTGTAGAAATTAGTTAAAGGACACGTAAGAGAGCGAAAAGGAGGTCTAGAAGTCTGAACTTTTTAGGAACGTCCTAGATAGGTGAAAATATAGTTAATAATTGCAGAAGGTATCATGTAATTTATCTTTCTTTTCTTATATCCTAGTATACTTTTTCTTTCACATCCAAACATCTCTATTCAGAATTACGAGATAAAGGTGAAGAGAGAAACATTTCCATCTCAAGAATTGTATCGGAAAAAAATCTTTTGACTTAGAAAAGATTCGAACTCGCAACCCTTGAATCCAAGAGTGTGCGCTCTACCGATTTTTTTAAATACTTTATTGTACTGTTATCGATCGATTACATCAGAATCAATAAACAAACAAAAGTTGTACTCTTAGCAGCCAATTACATCAGAAAGCGTAAACAAACATACAATGGACACATTAATAAATTGCTGCAAGAAAATTAGCAAACTTTTGTTTACGAATTGGAAATGCAATAGTGTGCATGCGTAACAAAAGTTGATGGATGTACAAAGTCACATTACCATTAAAATCATTACATAAAATAATATCTATAGTATGGGACGTGATCCACAGAATTGCATTATGTTTAGTACAAGGATAAAAGTGATAATCAGGAAATAACATTAGTGACGGATAAGTGATAGTAGAAGGAGTTGTTCGATATATACGGGCAATAATTTTTTGATAGTGAGACCAAATTGTAACGTTCTTCGAACAACTATCGAGCCGGTGTTGTAAAGTATCGAGAGCATGACAGGTGCCGCAGAAAGAGAGGCTGCGGATACCCAATTCATAGAGTCTCCCGTTTGTAGGGTATATATTATGAACAACACTGTACCACAGATATTGCAGGGCAGGGGACAATATCGGTGCATTAATGTTCGCCCAGATTTGCGTCCAGTTTTTCATTGGGTAATGTTCTGCTATACGGGGAACAGAAGCTGTGATAGAGTGAAATTGATCATATAATTGCTTTACGGAAAGGTCTTCAAGGTGACTCCGTGCGAGAAGCGAGTAGCTAATATCAATAAATACGTCCTTTAGGTATGGCACAATGCTAGCCCATGGTTGTGTATGCAGGGGAGCTTGTAGCTGAATATGACGTAATGTTACACACAAAGCCTTGCTGGAAAGGGAGTCGGAATATAAACATAATGTTTGACACACGCGATTCAGTAACAGTGAGTAGCTCTGAAGTTGAATATTTTTAAGACCGAGGCCGCCAGCACCTTTTGATAAACACAGTCTCGTGACTTACTCTTAGGCAGTGATTATGCCACAGCAGTTGCCCTGTGTGTTTTCGTATCACACTGAGGTATTTCTTCGGCAAGGAAAATAATTGTGTCAAAAACCAAAGACGACTAAAAATAAAAACATTTAACAGGTAAACTCGGCCTGCAAGACTTACATGCCGGGCTTTACTTTGGTGAATGAGTGCAACCAAAGTACATGTTGTGGTATGAAAATTGTATTCTATAGTTTCTGCTATGCGACGTTGCCAAGTTACACCTAAGATTTTGATGCGATCAGTACAAGAAATCGTAGAAAAATACACGTGTTGGTCAGCCGGATTTATACACATCAGGCGTGACTTTTGTTTATTCAGAACAGCACCTGAAATGCGCTCATAGTTCGATATGAGATTTTCAACACGTGACAGTTCTTGTGGACTGTTAAGAAAACAATGTATATCATCGACGAATGCTTGTAATTTTAAGGTTGTTGCACCAATCTGTATACCTTGAATGCGTTGTTCCAGTTTTAAAAGAAAGGGCACGAGAACCAAGCTATACAGAATGGAAGACAGGGGGCAGCCTTGTGCAATGCCTCGACGTACATTGATGGGATTTGTAAGTGCACCATTAACTTTTAATTTTACATATCGTTGAGTATAAAGAAATTTAATCAAATTAAGAAAACTGTCTCCGAAACCATATTTTGCAAGTACTGTAAACATATAATCATGTGACAACCTATCAAATGCCTTATGGAAATCAAGAGCTAATATAGCTGCCTGTGGAGAACTAGTTTTCTGACACCAATGAATACCTTCTCGTATATTACTTAATGCTAAGTACATAGGTTTGGTATGCTTTAAGCCATACTGATCATTATGTAAGACCTGATTTAAAAACGGTTCTAAACGAGAGGCAAGACAACGTGACAAAATTTTCTGATCAACATTAAGGAGGGTAATCGGTCTAAAATTATCAAAATCATGCGTATCTGCATGTTTAGGTACAAGTACCATAATGTCAGCCGTAAAAGAAGAGCTCCACGTGGGTGTGACTCGGAGTTCGTTATACATTTCTGTAAGAAAAGGCGTGAGAATGCTGTGAAATTGGCGGTAAAATTCTAGTGTAAGACCATCAGGTCCCGGAGATTTGTTTAACTTCCCCGCAAAAATAGCTTGGCGAACTTCGCGTTCTGTAAAGGGCTCATTGAGGATGTTACGAGCCTCCGGGGTGATAGAACCGATCGGATGTTCGAAGCAAGGTTCAGAGGATTGGGTTGGAGCGGGGGAATATAGGTTCTGGTATGCATCATACAGAGCTGAGAGTACGCGATCATGCTCGTGAACGTCACCGTTAGGAAAAGTGACCTTGGAAATAAGGTTTTGTTTACCTCTTCGCCTTTCACGGCTAACTGTATGTAAAGAGGCAACTTCATGCTGAAGCATTGTCGTTTTGCCTCTCGTGAAAAAACCTTGATTCTTTTTACGATGTAAAGTTAGTAGGAGTGCCTTAATTTCCTTAATACGAGGAAGTACGTCTACTCCTTGAGCAAGTTCTTTATAATATTCACATAATAAGTTATAGTAATAATTATATTGCTCTTTAAGAAGAGAGGACCTGTCTTTACTGTGCTGTTTACAGATAGACTGAAAAGAAGGCTTAAGTTGGTATAACCACCATGAAAACAAACTTTTCTTGTGAGGTTTAAATTGCATTAAATAATTCCATCTATTGGTAATGAGCAACTGAAGATCCTCGTCAGTTAAAATGCTGTTATTGAGTGACCAAACAAAGGAGGACTTTAAGTACTTACGGATGGGTAAATCAATGGTGCAAACCACAGCACAGTGATCAGAAAAGCATACTGGTTGAACGTTTATGGAGCGCACAAAATTAATTAAGGTGGTACTGACATAGATCCTATCCAAACGTGAGGATCCATTTTGTCGGGAAAAAGTGTGCCCTGGGGTGTTACCTTTATAATGACGCCATACGTCAACTAACTTAAAGTCTTGAACCAATTTACGCAGTGTAAGAGAATTATTGTAACCAAAACTTGAGTCTATAGGATCTAACACTGCGTTGTAGTCTCCTACGCAGATCAAATCTCGTGTACCAGAATGTAACTCCGTGGGAACGTCAGTGAGATAGAAAGAGTTGCGCTCGGAACGATTATTATTGCCTGAAGGTGAATATAAGTTACAAAAATGTATATTTTCATAATTGGCTGTAATAATGCGACCTGACGGAAATTTAGAAAAGTCGGTTAAAGAAATATCTTTACGATATAAAATAGCTGTGCCTGAACCAGTTTCGGAAGGATTGATTTCCCACATGTGATTAAAGAGATAGGAGAAATGATAAATATTGCACTCTTGAAGGAAAATTATGTCCACATCTGATTTGGTGATGTAATCGGCTAATGCTTTTTGCTTAGTAAGACTAGAAATACTGTTGATATTAATGGTGGCTATACGCGTTGCAAACATAGTTAATGGCTACAAAAGAAGAAAAATACACCAAATAAACACTGCACCAAGAAATGGCATAATGCACTTGACACAACAAAGACGGATAATATATGTCGCACATATTCCCATCCTAAAGTGAGAGGTGCTATGATCACTTGTCTGGAGGGGCAACAACATCGTTTATTTTAGTGCTTAGTTCACTTTGATGGGAATCTGCTCGTGACCTCGTGCAACCAGACACACAATTATGGTTCACAGGGAGAACACTTTTAGTTTTCTGATGTTTATTGGCTCGATCGGGTTTATCACGAGGTGAGGACTGAGATCGGCCTTTTCTACGCCTCTTTTCGGGTAGAGCGGAAAACTGGGAAGCTTCTATAGTTGGAGAATCCATCTCACATGAAACACTCATTTCCTGGCGGGAGTCATCCGTGATCGCTGACAACGGAGTATTTACGGCGGTTTCAGGTAACTGATTCTCTTCCGATTTTGCAAATGCTGGAGCAAGAGGAGTTTGTTGTGGAAGATCCGGAGAAGTCGTCACAATGGTACTGGAGGTTGATGAGTCACTCTGAGATGTTGTACTGGATTCAAGGTTTCTCTGGGAGACAGTAGCGGGAGTACTAGTGATAGGTGCATTGGTAAAACTCTTGGGGACATCGAGTTGACAAGTAGGTTCATTTATAGTGAGTGCACTTGGAAGAGTAGGATCACAAGTCATAGTTGGCGATGGAAGGTTTTCCTGTAAAGTCGGAGGACGTTTCTCACTTAATACAGTAAAGCTGGTAAATGAATGCACATCCGGTAAAGTATCCACTTTGTTCAAAGAACCGGGCATGGGCGGTGATCTAGATGTTGGAGCACTGGTGAGGGAAGCCGATACGGCTGGAGGGAGACGGCGCTTCGCACATTCCATCAAAAAATGATTCGGGGAGTCACAGATAGCACAGGTTTTAACTTGGCCTCCATACGTTAACCACAATCGTAAACCACATATAGTCACATAAGAAGGTATAGGGCGCTTAATACACATACGTATTATCTTTCTACCAGTTCGGACTTCGTAGATATGGCCAGTAGAATACATTTCATCTGTAATGGATTTGATATCACCATACTGAGATAGGACACGGGTAATATGTTGATCTTCTAATTCGGTGGGTACCAAATGTAAACGAACTGTCACTACATTGGAACTTCCGGAATCTATTAAAATATTGTATGTACCAAGCTCATCTGAATAAGTTACCTTTCCATTCACTCGAAAGAGAATTTGTTCACAAATCACTTGCGATATTAACTTTAGATATAACTGTTTGCGACTATAATCGAACTCAATACTGACAACTTGATCTGGAAGCAAATTGAAAGTATTACGAATCCATTCATGTAACACTAATGTACTAGGCTTATTTACTACATCTTGGAATGATAAACGTAAAGTATTCACTCGAATAACTGACATGGTTCACTGAGAATGGAAAACAGTACTTCGCACTAGACTATATGATGAAATTAGCAAATAGCAAACACTAAGTACTTGATAGCAGAAAATACTCCACTTGACAATGCGGCGTGAGTTGAAAAAAAACACTCAACACTGCCACTGGAACACTTACAGAGACAGCGGTGTGAACAGCACGGCGTCTGCCGAGCAACTTGACCGATTGAGCTAACAATTGCTGTTGCAGAAGTCTGATTTCTACAACTACCGGTTGCTGAATGGTGTGTATTAACGAAATTGGCCGAGATAATTGCTTCATATAGCTTTTACAATAATAATAATAATAATAATAACAACAATAACAATAATAATAATAATAATAATAATAATAATAATAATAATAATAAAGAGTAAGAAGAAGGAGAAGAACAGAATTTAAAAAGTCGCATTGTTAAAAGTTTGGTGTGCGAAGTTAGTCCTAATATGAGATTATATTTATTATATATAATAAATGTAAGCGTGGTTTATTCGTGAATGCTATTCAAAGTTGTACGCGTATGGTACAGTAGCCTTGTGTCCCACAACCATGAAGAAAGTTTCGGTTTGAACCTAAGAGGAAGGAGGAGGAAACGTGGTTTAGAAATTATGCAAAAAATAGAATATCTCACGAGGTTAGGTGATATAGAATTCAGCGTGTCTTTCAGCTGTGACTCTATACAAGGTGTGCATCTACGACTTAACGTGGAACCCGAACCACACGACTCCTGCCGGGAATCGTAACCCGTATCACCTCTAGCTCTATCATGGGAGACACAGGGACATATAAAAATAATCGAAACTGAACGATATTAATGTTAAATCCATAGCTTTTGAGGTCCTAAAAATTCATAATTGAAAGATATGTGTGTTTATTCAATAGTTTTCCGGATCGCTGAAGTAAATAATGTCACCCCCGATACCATAAAAGCCCATGTTTTTATTCTTCGTCAGCGGCAAGTTGATTCTTTTGCTCCTGCTGGAAATGGATTCGTACTATTTTATTCCGATTCAAATATGTATTCTACTGGGAAAACTAATCTCAAATATATCTTTGAAATATAAACCTATTCTTCCCGTGCAACACCGGGTATTTCAATTAGTAATAAATAATTTAAAAAACAATGAGTATATTTAATGGAAACAGATATATGTATTTTTGAATGTTGTATATGTATTGCTAATTCATACATTATCTAGTAGAAAATGGTGCACCCATTATATATTCTGAAGCAATAGGGAGAACTATCGAAGGTATATTTTATTATATCTACTGTCGAATTTAGTGTGGAATAATTTCACACAATTTATTTTGAAACTATCGAGACGAGACTGAGACCGCTATTTGTCGGTTGAAAGGAGGCTAGGTAATACTGTAAATAGTCTCGTATTGTCTCGTTTTGATACCAGTCCT
Source organism: Thermobia domestica (assembly GCF_964235325.1). Taxonomy (NCBI): domain Eukaryota; kingdom Metazoa; phylum Arthropoda; class Insecta; order Zygentoma; family Lepismatidae; genus Thermobia; species Thermobia domestica. The sequence continues at coordinate 262,888,106 of NC_137456.1, forward strand.
ACTTCGGGGTTTGTTCTTTAGTAACTGGTTGCGTACTGCACCTACAGTATATAAGACGTTGTATATTTAAATGTTTGAGAATTTACCCCACCTCCACTTGACGGATCGTTCTAACTAACTAACTACCAGACCGTTTATGTAATTTTGCGATATTTTCTTGCAACAGAGAATGAAAAATAAAACAGTTATAATGTTGATCGTGCATAATCCTGTATAGATAAAAGTCACTTTATAAAGTGTCGGACTCCGTGACGTAAATACAGTAGTTACTGGCTTGGTAAGTTCATCACTGAACTTTTTCCGTCATACTCATGCAATGACGTCACCTTTGACACATGCTCGGGACAGGACCACAGGACGAGTAACACTGTTGTTTGCTTACTCGCTTGCTGCTGTCTATTCTCTTTGGAACCTGATGTGAAATTACTGCTTTATCCTTACTTTCAGTTGTCTTTGCTATTTGTAATTTAGTTATATTAGTGGAATTTTATTCTATCATGGAAATATATTTTATTTCTTTTTAAATGTAAATAAAAAGAAAAGTCTATTTGGACAAGTTTCTCCACAACTCTAGAGGTATTGTCTTGGGTGCACTTTTCTTTTCCTTTAGGGCCGCGGTGGCTCAGTGGCAGAGCTTTCACCTCTAGTGCTTGGGGCCTCGGTTTCGATCCCAGCCCTCATTAATGGGACTTTGTGGCGGACGAAAACCGTGTGGGAGGGTTTCCTCGGGGTTCTCCCATTTCCTCCCACTTTCTTCATTTCATTCATTACTCATCATCACCGTCTCCTTTAGCCTAACCTGCATAACCGTGGGACGTAAAACTTAAAGATTTCATTTCATTTCTTTAACACAAATGCAATTAAAGCCTGACTCTGAGAGCGCAACAATGTTATCTTTTTCGAAGGGTCAGTGATTTTGTGTCGAAGGTAATGTCACGCGAAGAGACAGGCTGCGCGTGGGCTTACCTTGTCTTACGTTTAGCAACATTGCTCTTGGTCAAGTGGCCTGTTGCTTATGCCTTTAGGTATTTGCCCTAAAGCTATACAGCGAGCTGTGTGCGTTCTGTTCCTCCCTGTCCCTGGCTGTTTGCGAAAATATTATTTTTTTCATGCATTGGGATAAGGGGTAAGACACCTTGCATACCTTGTGGCAATGGAAGTAACATATAAAATGATCGAAAACGACAACCGATGTTAATGTAGAGTTCATAGTTTCGAGGTCGCTATAATATTTAGGCGTAAAGCTATCAGCTATTTTCTGTTAGTGGTTTCTTCATATTCGTACGTCTACCAAGTTAACGAATCTTGACTTATCTGCGTACAGTAGTTGGTTAGTGTGTCCTCGATGGCTATTTTTACTTTTTCCATGATCATCTCATACCATACAGTATTTTTTTATGTTTTGAAAAAGCGTAATTTTATCAATTCGTTAAACAACAATGTTTCTTTTTTTCTAACCATGTTTCTTAGTATTATCCTCTAACTAATTTAAATATTTTCAATAATTCAGAATTTTGACTAAAAGAATGTTACAATGATCAAGATTTGTATAAGATGAGGAGCCTTCATTTCTAATCATTGTCTTAACCGGAAGGGAAAACTTATAAAAAATTGAAATAACTTAGTAGACGTAGAAAATCGATAGAAATAATGAACATCAACTATTAGTTGTCTGTTAGAAGTATAGTAGATATGGTTCTCAACCCAAGTAGAAAATGCACTCTTTGCTTCATGAAAATAATAAACATTTTTGAAAAATAATTACAGAAAAGTAATTTTATGACATTTACTGAGCGAACGTAGGTTACTGGTTGGTGTTGACGCTTCGTAATTGAGAGTCTCCAGGTTCAGGGAGATGACCCCCCTAAAAGATTCTTCGGGCCCTCATGCAAGCAAGTAGGCTTTTCTTATCAATTCACCAAGGGGGTGGAGCGAATACTAAGAAAAGACGGGCGGTACAAATGGATTTTTTAAAAATCATTTCTGAGGGAAATTTTAATGTAAGTTCCTAATGGCTCAAATCGCTGTCCACTGCTTAATGCTTACTTTGTTAATATCCATTGGTTCATTTGTTATTCGTCAAGATTTCCTTTTGTATCCTAAGTCGTTTCGTTTTTGTTTTATTTTTTAATTTATAATGATGTGCGCTTTCACTTTTTAATAGTACTTTGTTTTTCATGTAATAATAATGAGCAACGATATAAAACCAAGTGACCATTTTATCGGAAAAGAAAGCTACAAAACATGAAAGAAGATAAGATGCAACCGAAGGCTCTAAAAGGTTTTCTTCGCGTTCTGGACAAAATCATACAAATGTTGAGGTGGGGACTTGTCAATACTAGTCACTGTTAACGAAGCATTTGCAGGTCGACATTCTTTTGAAACTGTAAGCTTATTTTACCTGATTGCAGTAATTTAATTGTTGAATTAAAATGGAACGATACGGTCATTTCGGTTACAGGTCTGAATTAAATTTCATGTATTTCAAAATATATTTGAATACAATTAGTTTTCACGATGCATATAAGTATATAACTTGAATGGATATAATTGAAAGCGATGAAAGGTCATTTGGATGACAAGTAGTTTTTTTTAGTACCCTCACTTCCAATCATAGCAGCGTATACAATGCTTTTTTAAATTATAACAGTATAACAGTAATTATTAATCCATTCTCTGGTATTAAATTTAGACGGAGCGATATTTTAAATTATTAATAATTCTAATGCAAAGTAAAGTTTTGATTATTAGTTACTTGTGTTCAGGGATGCGGCGACATAGGTGCTAGGGATGCGCACGAGACGAGTCGAGACAGGATTTTCCAGACAAAATTCGAGTCGAGACACGGTTCTTCCAATAGAGAAATATATATTTTCCGAGTCGAGACATCACTTTTATAGCACATTTTCGAGACGAGACAGCTACACATCTTGTCTCGTGGGCATCCCTAATAGGTGCAGTGTTCCTTTCAGAAAAAATCTTCCGGGGGAGTACACTTAGTATTCAGAAGGCCACTGCTGCTACTCTTTTATTTATTATTATATTACAGACGTATTATTTTGATCTCCTCCCGGGGAAAGTGTCCCATTAAAAATATGTGTGGACGAAACACTACACAGGTAGTCTGAGAGTCTGGATCCCCCAATTAGCACAATGTCAGGGGCAGACACACAAAATTATTTGCATTTATAGGCTATTCCGAAAAATCTTCGAACCCCAAAGATAACTCTTGGGTGCATCTTTGCTTGTGTTTAAATTGTGTTTCTGCCTGATTTCGTACGTCTATGTTGGAAAAAACATGAAAGAATTGAATTGTTCTATAGGACTAAGGGGCCCTGAAAAAATTTTTTGCGAACGAACCTGATTTTAAAGTTCTGCCACTGGATAGAGGACAAATTAAATATCAATTAAGACAGATAGTTTTGTCATTTGTTGTGTATTGAACTAGTTTAACTAAAATTAATAAAGAATTATTTGAAATCAAGTATATCTCAAGAACGATTAAATGGACTAGCTTTGATGGCCATTGAAAGTTACATTCTGAATGAAATTGATATTGATGCAATAATAAGAAATTTTGCCAAATTGAAAGCTAGAAAAGTGTCTTTATAACATGAACTTTTCAGTAACAAAGAAAACGAGAAATTAAGCTAAATACCATATTTGTATCACTAGAAAACACTATTTAAATATGCTTTTAATGAAGTGTAAGAGGATATCTCTTTGTCAAAATCAAACTTGTGATAATCTTAGACTTGAAACTCATGAGTTTTATTCTATTTCGACTTTTATGTTTCAACTATATTTGTCAAAATACATCTTAGGTATACATTTTAGTTGTTTCCTGTGCTAATTTAATAAAAAATATATAAATTATTAAAATTGGAACTTTGGTCATGATTCATCCACAGTTAATTAGGTTTAATTTCGCCATTTTCCTTTAATACTTACAGGAAGACTGAATTGTTATATATTGAAAAATTTGTAATTGTAACAATTATCTGAAAATTTTTTTGTCCATTCTATTCTTTTATTATCATTTAGGCGGGGGCGACTAAATATTGTTTATTTACACTTACAAAATGTCTACAACCGATCCTGTTACTGTTTATATATATATATATATATATATATATATATATATATATATATATATATAGAGAGAGAGAGAGAGAGAGAGAGAGAGAGAGAAAGTTTTGACTCAGAAAAAAGTACAGAGGGATTTCAAACGAATAATACGTATACATTATCATCTGAACAATTAACCCTAAAAATGCTTTCGATCACTGAAATAAATTCCTGCCTACGCTCCTGTAAAGCAGTAAGAATTTTAGGGACTGATTATGGGGTAATGCCTCCCTGGAGCAACGACAGTTCCCCAGAAATCATACCTCTGATAGGTCCGGATGTGACACCAGTATTTGTGTATTACCACTCCTCACTCTCAGTGTATTGAAACTTAAGTCAAAGGAACTGTTCTGAAATCTTCACTGGTTCTCTCCTCTGAAACCGCATGCGAATGGGGCCAACCTTGGTCATATACCACATCTGGAATATTACCGTTTATGTCAGAGATCCCGAAAAATATATATTCGACACAAATAAAGGATGTTTTCGATTTTATTTAATTAATTTATTTATTTATTTATTTATTTATTTATCCTGTCAACCTCCCACTCTGACCTCCATGCCAACCAAGGCTTAACTTGAACTTAAGCAACATCGACAGCGTCACTATTCATCTGAGACCACGAAAACTAATACCATAAAGATTTCGATATTAATATTGTTCATATTGAGTACTTTTACATGCCACTTCCCCTCTTATTACGGATGGCTTCAGTGTCTCGCCAACACAACTAGGGAGCAATTTCAACAAACTTACGTATAGCTATAAACCACCATCTGTAAAATAAATGTGCGAGTGATCTTTTTCGGGGAGGAATTCATTAGCTACTTTTCCAATATCAATGTGGTGGCTTTTTTCGCTTTCCATGCTAAAGATTGCCAAAGAGCTCAACTGCATTTGCACCACTTTCCTATGAATATAGATTTTAATGGCATTTACTTTACTGAGTGCTTGCTTAGGTGTTACTCTCGTCACAGGAAAAGTGAGATTCTGTTATAAAGGAGTAGGGGTCTTAACAAATACGGAAAACTATTAGCAATGACACTACTCGAAATAAGTTTTCGCAATATAATGGAACAGTATTTTATTCGAATGTGAAGGAAATCATTAGATAAATTGACCCTTCCCTTCCTTTGAAGTCTAAGCTACAATACGTATATAATAATTTTGAATTAGAAATACATGCATCGAGTTTCATATCCTTAACTTTAAGGTCTCCTGAGTTAAGTAAATGAATAACCTTCCTGCTAACGAAAGAGTAAAACTTTGCGCTTTAATGGTATCGGGAGTGTAATTATTAATTTCAGCAACCCCGAAAACTATAGAATAGACACTCCTATCTTTCAATTAAGAATTATTAAATTTTCACCCCTCCCATTAAACCTCAATGCCGATAATGCTAAACTTTGATATGTGAACGATATAGAAGGTTTCATATTTCATGTACTCAAAAGCTATGGATTTAACATTAATATCGTTTATTTTCGATTATTTTTGCATGTCCCTGTGTCTCCAGGGGCGCCCATTAAGGGGGTAAGAGGGGGCGCTTGAACAATCTAGAGGAAATTATACTTTGCAAGATCGAAAACCAAATAAAATTGTTTGAATATTTACCCCAAAATTTGCAACTATATTTGAAATGTCGCTTATACTTGCCCCCTTTTGAAAACCACAATATGGGCGCCCTTGTGTGTCTCTCATGATAGAGCTAGAGATGATACGGGTTTCGATTCTCGGCAGGAGTAGTGTGGTTCGGGTTCCACGTTAAGTCGTAGATGCACACCTTGTATAGAGTCACAGCTGAAAGACACGCTGAACTCTATATCACCTCACCTCGAAAGATATTCTATTTTTGCATAATTTCTAAACCACGTTTCTTTCTTTGAATCTCCTCCTTCCTCTTAGGACACGCATATGTTCAAACCGAAACTTTCTTCATGGTTAAGGGACACAAGGCTACTGTACCATATGCGTACAACCCTTATGAGACTACGGTAGTGAGTTGCGCAGTTTGAGTAGCACGCACGAATAAACCACGCTTACATTTATTATATATAATAAATATAATCTAATATTAGGACTAACTTCGCACACCAAACTTTTAACAATGCGACTTTTTAAATTCTGTTCTTCTCCTTCTTCTTCCTCTTTATTATTATTATTATTATTATTAGGATTAATATTATTATTATTATTATTATTATTATTATTATTATTATTATTATTATAATTATTATTATTATTATTATTATTATTATTATTATTATTATTATTATTATTGTAAAAGCTATATGAAGCAATTATCTCGGCCAATTTCGTTAATTACACACCATTCAGCAACCGGTAGTTGTAGAAATCAGGCTTCTGCAACATCAATTGTTAGCTCAATCGGTAGAACGCAAACTCTTATATTCAAGGGTAGCGAGTTCGAATCTTTTCTAAGTCAAAAGATTTTTTTCTGATTCAATTCTTGAGATGGAAATGTTTCTCTCTTCACCTTTATCTCGAAATTCTGAATAGAGATGTTTGGATGTGAAAGAAAAAGTATACTAGGATATAAGAAAAGAAAGATAAATTACATGATACCTTCTGCAATTTTTAACTATATTTTCACCTATCTAGGACGTTCCTAAAAAGTTCAGACTTCTAGACCTCCTTTTCGCTCTCTTACGTGTCCTTTAACTAATTTCTACAATTACTTAGTGAGTCACATATACATATATTACAAATGTCTTATCTCTTTCTCTTCTCTCTACATCATGACTGGAGATGAATATTTTGATAATAGATTAGAGACACGATTTTACAAAATAATACGATCTGCGATATCAGTGATACATATCGTGATGTTTAACTTAACACATAAAACAATAATTAGGAAAACTGAAAATACGAATCTTTTCGTGCACTGATGCTTCAAATCTGTGTCTTTACTCCCTATACCTATGTTAATTCCCTAGTCAAAATAAAAACTCTTCAAAATTAATCAAAAATTCTTATACAACCATCCCTTCCTTGGAGTACTGCGCGGTCACTTACCCGTCGCTGCGATGTAAAGGCACTTCTGGCGACGAGGATACAAATCATACTTAGGCCATTCTCGCATTTCTGGGTCACTGAACCAAATTGCAATGGTTTGATGCGTGTTTTATGCTGATCTAAAACGACGTCATCTCTTTTTTCTTGTGATGAGTAACTGACTGTGATAAAATATTTCTACGCGTGTGCTAAAAAAAAAAAAAACAGGTGTGATATTTACACGCACTCATTAGTAATCGTAGATTCAGGGAGAAGCCGGAAAGGCGATCTTAACACTATCAGTCCACTGGGCAGTCTTTTCTGACCAGAATGAAGCATATTTTATGATATTTCTTAAACTTTTACTTCTGTTGTGGTGGCACTTTCTCAATTTGCTTTCGAGATTTTATTGTGTATAATGTTTTAATTTCTCTTCAAAGCGTGTTTGGGTTAGTGCTGCCAATGGGTCGGTTCGAGGCCCAACCTGACCCGATCCGACCCGTGACCTACAGACGTGGACAAATTATTATCAATTTTTGAATTTTCACATAACAAATAAAGAAAATCACAAATTAAAACAAGAATACGCGTGTAAACGTTTTAATATCTGAATAATTCTGTATCCCACTACATTCTACGTACTGTTAAAGAATTTCAGTGCTTTTTTTGGAAACCCTTGTCTTGACATTGTGCTGGATTCGTTTTGGTATCTCATTTATTAACGTACAGCGAAAGTTCTTTATTTCTGAATCACCGTGCCATACATTATTCACAACTTCTATAAGCTGGTTTCTGAAATTGGATACTGCTTCGTAACTTTTTTCTTCAGGAAGGCCACAGAGACTGTGTCGTCCATATCTGGGCAGTTCCCAGGCCACAGAAAGGCTAGGACGCCTTTCCTTCCAAAGACTTGGAAATATCTTTAGCATTGTGGCACGACGCACCATCATGCATAAAAATCGGGTCCCCAGACGAAAACCATTCATGCAACTGTGGTCAAATATGTTCTATGGTGAGTTTTTGATACTGCCCTGCGCTCATGTTCCCTTCTATTCATAAAGACGTCCCATTCATTTCGAGCTAATGCAGCTCCATGCCATCACCTGTGTTGGAGATTTCACACTTTGTCTTATATAATCTGTCTTATACACTACACCTTCGGTTCTCCTCACATACTGGGAGTTCTCCTCTTCTACAGAAATTATGATCTCATCACTGAATACAACCTGTTGATCAATAACCATGTCTCAATGACTTTAAAATTACTGAAGTCCACATGAATCACATTAAAATTCATTCAGTAACCAAAAATACTGACAACCTGTATATTTGCAATCTATTAAATTACACTTAAATGATAAATGATGTATTATTACACTCAAATGATAAATAAAACATCTTTTCTCAATCATCTGTAGTCAAATCCTGGTGATTCCTGGCCCACTGATATCGTTTCTTCACCATTGAAGGAGTCAGTTGTTTCTTTCCGGAACGTCTAGCTTTCAGCCCTCTCTCAAACAATCGTCGATGAACAGTGCTCGATGAAACATGGACACCAGTATTTGCAAGCATTCCCTGTAGAAGTTACTAGGCATCTTTTTCTTGAATCCCTTACCATCAGTCTGTCTGCATAGGCTGATAGGGATGATTTTCGGCCGAAAAAATCTTTACGTTTTGGTGACAATGCATTCTCACGGCGTAAGTTTTGTGCAAATCCTGTAATATATGATGAACTGACCCCTACGTTTCAGCTAATCTCCAACTTGGGCATGCTTTTCAAATTCAACAGAGTCGAAATTATTGCTCGTTTCTTTGGCGACACTTTTTCACAACAATTTAAATAATCCTCTCCAAGCAAACACACAAAATCACACTTGAACCCCCCTGCAGGCACACAAGACACTCGTAAATGAACCAGTGACTGTTCCAGCAAGGCCTTTTCTTATCAAGAAAAGATTTAAACTGAATATTATCAGTGATTTTATCTCCGAAGACGAATTTACTTGATCCATTGGCCTTTCCTCCAGTCAAACATTCCTCACCTGGAAACCATGTCTAATCATGTTGCATCAGATTACTGGGTGAATCATCACTCAACTGCCATGTGAAAATTCCCAAACAACTTATAAATTTTGCACAGTGATAACACTGTCCTGTGGTGTCTCACAAATGACTAGTTCTCATTCTAATAATAAAAACATTAGTAGGGCTACTGTACATGAAAGAACGCATACACACATACACGCATAGACACATACTATTATTAAAGAAAAATATTGTTTGTTGAAAATTGAGTCGTCCGTTAAAAAGCGGAAATAAAGAACATTGAATAGATGGTAACATGTGATTTGTTTTAGTGTAATTTTAGCTGAAGTTAACACATTTCTCTTCCGTTAATCTTAACGGTTCCACTCCAAGATAACTAAAATCTAGTTTCTGTAATAGAAGATCTTATGTTTGCAACAGAGAAGAGCACAGGAAATGCAAACGTAACTGCTCAATTCCCAGAAAATTGAAATCTAGTTTCCGTAATACAAGATATTATGCTTGAACAGAGAAGAGTACATGAATTATTAAAATATTTTATTAGCGGCCGATGTAAAGTGAGAAGCTATTGCGTTTGTATCAGTGTAAACAAAACACTTTGGGGGAGAATGAAACCGAACAGGTATTATACTTTTGAAATTGTAGATCACGAATCTGGCTTTTATTTCTCAGTTGTGTCACTAGAAAGACACTTTTAGGGGAAAAAGCGAAAATATATAGCTAACAGGGTCTAACATGATTTTAGAGCTCTCCTATCTACAAATGACTTTTGTGAAGAATGAAAATAAGCTGATTTTATAGATTCGAAAGCATTGATTACAAATGTGACCGATATTTTTAAGTGACGTGGTAGAAAACTCTTTTCGAGAGGGCAAAATGATACACTATTGTAATTACCAGTGTTTTAGAGACCATTGTCTATAAAACATTTTAGGGTGGATTTAACAAGAGACATGTTATAGATCTGAAGGTGGTGAGCAAGAATCTGATCTTTATTTGTTATTGTCGTCGCCAGAAAGTCACTTTTCAGAGGGGGGAATCGAAAAAATAGGATAAATTTTAACTTTGATAAAATACATTTTTCGCAATTGATAACAAATTTACATTTTCGAGTGTTCCCATTACAAGTATGAATATTATTTTTCTTTCCTACGTCTGCAAAGTCCGTTTTCTTGGAGGAGGTCAAAGGAATTTACAATGATTAACATGGTTTTAGAGCTCTTTGTCTACTAAAAATTTGACAGATTGAAACAATGCCGATCTTATAGATACAAAGGTTTTGATTACGAATCTGACCTTTATTTTTCAGCGGTGTTATTAAGGGGCAAAGTGATTAACTCTCGTATTTTTTCTGTTTGCAGAGTACCCCTGTTTACAAATCATTTGGGGCGAGGATGAAACCGAACAGGGACTGTGCATTTATCTTCGCAGTGACTAGTGATTTATATTGTTAAGGAGTACTGCAATATATTACATTTTTATATAGGATTTATATTCACAATATATTTCTTTATAAATACTATTGCAGTATATTTTCAAACCGTCTGACGCTATGGGTTCCTGTTAGTAGTAAAGTACAAGATTTAAATGTAGTGATGTTTAGTATTATGCATTAGAAAGTACAGTCATTTCATTCGCTTGTACAAGATCTGTGCCCTTGCGTGAAGACACTGTCTTTTTTCAAGGGGAAAACCATAACATTGCTATTTTGGAGTAAAGCCAAACAGGTAAGGTAAATGTACAAGCTACAAAATATTTTTGCCTGTTTATCACTTCAACATTTGTAGTATAAATATTAAGATGTCCTATCAGAAATCTTCAGTCTTCTTAAACAAAACAAAGACGTTACACACAAGGAAAATGAAGAAATTAAACACTTTCCAGGCACAGAAGATGCAAAAGAATTCCAATCGCCGTAGAAGACACCGTTCCCCATGCTCAACATTGTACGACACCAAACAACTTCCCTCAGGAACAAGAAAAGATCTAATCTTAATTCAGAAGAAACTGTTACATACATGTTAATAGATGTCAAGACATCAGCAACCAACAATCAGAAAACTAGGATACAATTTGTGGTTGAATTTGCAAATTAAGCTTTGGGTGCTGGAAAAATAGACTATTGCCTTGTTCTTTAGATTCTGATGCAATTACATTTCATATCAAGAATTTTTAAGAACCTTTCAATCCCATAGGATAAACTCTTGCAATAGACGTTTAATTGAAAACATTGTTTTAAAGCCTTACGACATATGTAAATATTTATTGTATGCATTTTATGGGAGTTTTTACTTTCTGAGGTTGAGCACTTGCCTAAGTTTGTTGGAGGATTTTTTTCTTTTTTTGGAGTTATTTCCATTTGTGATAAAACATTCTCGAAATTGAAATATGCAATAACATGTTTACAAACCCAAGTAAACTGATGAATAATTTAAGGAATTGCTGACAATTAGGAATTGAATTCACATACAAATGCAAACGATTTTCAGTAGAATATTACAGCTACAAAAGTTTCATTAATCACGATTATAATGCTTAATTGCATTATTTGAACTATGTATTTGTGTCACTTATCGCAACTTTTTAGGTTATTTTTAATATCACTAATTACAATTAAAATATTCATTAGATACGTATCTTAATTATTATGTTTTTAAATTGGTCATACACTATGAAATATAAGGAAACGTTGAAATTATGTAGCATCTATTGATATCATAGAGAACTAGCATATATTATAATATACTCAGCATGGTTCCTTGTCATAGCATATGTACAGAGGTCCTACGTCGTAACGGACAAGGTATCAAAAATGCAAAGATCTTTTCTCAGATCAAACAAGGTGATATAACACATATCCGAAATTCATATTTAGTTCTCTTGTCCTCTTTTACGGACCTAACATGCTATAATAAAGCTCGAATGGCACTAATTCGCTTAATATTTAGTAAGTTCTAGGATCCATCTTCCAGAAACCGAGGACATATTTGTAGATCTTCTAAAGGTAAACAGTTACTTCTAATGATGTACGAAATGTAACACTTTGCTAGAGAGCAAAAATATCGCTCATTGACTCAGGTAAGAATGCAAGTATGTCTCAACCAATAATGAGAGTAAATTTGCGCCTTTCATGTGTACTTACTTTTCGTACAGTTTGGATACGTATATTCTATTTTGGATGAACTCTTCCTGTACTTAATATATTACATATATGAGATACGAGAAAGGCGACGTAAATGTAGAACTTTCCACGAGCTGATATTCGGATCTGAGGCTCACTATCTTCAGTTAACTAACAGTTCATTTCGATTGTCTTTAATTTGTTACACTGTTGTTAACAGCGGTCAAAACTTAAGTACATGTTAGTATTTCCAATGGGAAAATGTACATTTGCTCGGTAATTAAGAATTTAACTTCTAAATGAAATAACGTGAAGTAAACAAAAAAGAGCTTAAAAACTGTTATATATACTGTACTGCCTGTCGTGGATTGAAGTAGTAATGCGGACACATAATTTTTTTTTGCGTCCATTGGTTCTGGTTTTGGGACCATACTAATTTCTGTGTAAACTATCCCCTTAGTGGTTTACAGTGGTTATGTTGTATTTGCGACCGTATGGCTTCAAGATCTTTGTTTCTAAATACACATTGAATCGAATAACTTGATCGTTAACTGAGAATTTGCTACACGGTTCCAGAAACGAAATTGAGGGCCCTTATCGAGAACCGGCAATCGATTATCGAGATACAAAACCGATTATTGGATGTCCAGTTAAAGAATCTAGAATCGGTTACCGAAAATTGGATGTTAGAATGATTTACGAGGAAAGGATGGTTCAATATCGCGAAAGGTGTTCAAGCTCGAAAGAAGATATACAAGTTAGAAAATATACGTGTTCAATTGACAATTTTATTCTTTCTCTAAAATTGGGTTTGAAAAATATAATGTTAACTCATGTTCAAAATAAAGGTGAGACAAAGTAAAATGTTTTTCTACGAGTTCTGTTTCTTAATGATGACCACAAGATGAAATTATTTTTAGTGTCTTTGTCAACATTAATTCATGCAAGATTTAAATCTCAAACACTGTTAAAGTGTTAAAATATTCAAATTATAAAATCTACCAATTTATGAAATGCCTTTAGGAAGCCAAAAGAGCATTGGCAACATTTATGGATACACAAGTCGTGTCAAAATATACTTTATATAATAAATATGATTTAAATGCCATTCTACGCTCTTCGTGAATCTCTCGTGAAGGTCAATGATTCTGATACTAGTAGATCAAAATAAGCTATACGCCAGTTCATAAATTTTCTACACGAATTTACTAAACGAGACGAGAATTATTTTACAAGAATTCGGACTAGATGAGAAAGAAGACTTTGAGAACTGGTATGAGATAAGAATTTAACAAACACTTACAAGAGTAGAAGATTGAGCATTGCTATATCACTGCTGTTGGAGTGGAGAACAGCCACAGTGGAGCATTGCCGTTATTCAAATAAAGAGAGGGATAAGCGAGAAGGTAGTTTATAACATATGCCTCTTTTCTCACAAAAGCTGCAATAAAGATTCGTATTTCGGCCAGGACTTTCCGTCAGTAACCTTATCTTATCAACCAAAGATGAATTTAAGGAATTGACCATGCTGGAATACCAATGATTTGAGTATGCTATCTTCTTTCAGTTTCTTATGTTACTCTACAATTTACACATCAATTCTTTCCTTTCAGCAAACTTTTTTAGAAGTTCAAGAAGAAAGTTTCCTAGAATGTTTCTTATATTACGTGAATAATAATAACAATATAGATTTATATTGAGGATAGTACTGCCGAACAGACTGAACAGTTCAAACGTGGTGTTCAATATCCACCAGAACATCAGAGTTTCTGTACTGAACACTGGTATAACAATAAATAATTACAACAATATATACGTAAAGGAGTGTATCATCGTTAAGAAATGACAGCATTTAATACACGTAACAGAAAGTTAACAAGAGCTCTCCGTGGCTAAGCGGTTAGCGTACGCGCCTTTGGCGTGGGAGACCTGGGTTCTATTCCCGGCAGGAGCTCATGTGGTTCGGATTCCACGTTAATCAGTAGATCCACGTCTCATACAGCCTCGCTGCTGAAAGGGACGCTAAACTAAAATCAACACAACTGAAAGTTAACAACATATTTACTTACATTTACAGTTCAGAGTAAAATAATTTCTTCCAGATAATGAATTATTATTGAAACTGAATTATTGGAAACAAAAACTTTCACTTTTTTTCTACGTCTATCCAAAACTACATGCGTCAATTCACCTTAAAGCATGTCATTCTGTTTGTCTCAATTGATATATTTGTCATTTTTGGACAATATCATAGTTAAAGAAGTAACATTTAAGAATTTATTCATAATCATAAGTTATATCGATTAGCTAGAAGTGCACTATACAACAATGTTAGTTCTCTAATAAGATAGTACATGACTAGTGTGATAATATTGTATGAGTTTTATCTTGATTTGTAGTATGGTAACCGTACAGAATACATTATTTTATTTTCAAGAAGGAAATTGCTTTCTCAACATTTTGAAAATAATAATTAAGGATTTAAACCTACTGATAACTAACTGTTCGTTCAGCTTAATAAAATCTATCGTTTCTTACATATTACCCAAATTGTATATATAAATAATAAATAGAATATTTATACTGTTGTATTTCTTGGATCTACTTCGGAATGATTTCATGAATATGAATTTATTATTCTTTCAAGGTAAAATACTTAGGAGTTGTAAGCACGATTTCGTAACTATCACTTTCCGCTGTTCTAGCGCCTAGAATATATGACTTGATACATATAGTTTTTGAAATTAACTTTTATTGACAAAGCACGAAAAATTGACAATTATCTAATGTCATTAGTCATCTGCCTCTTAGGTCTGAAGAGTTTAAACGTGGAATGTTAAACTAAAAATTTAATTTCCTTTTTGGTTTCATTTGGTCGTTATTCAGAATATACACACACTTCGTAGAAGCCCACTTCATCGTTAGCTAATAACGTGAATCATAATATAAAAATAAAGTCATGACTACGGTACAAGTCATAATTGAGAAATCAATGAATGGAGAAAATTAGACTAAGAAATTATATTTTTTTATTTTTTAAGGAAATGATAGTATTTTTTGTAAGGTGGTCAGATAATCTTTACATTCTTTGAACAACCAGCTCAGTTGCAATATCTTTGTCCCTATGTTAACACATACTAAGTGACATGATATTGTTTCTTGTAAATTTCTTTTTAAATTTTATAATTATATTAAATTTTATATATACATTTCTTCTTTAAAGTGACGTAACACTAAACAACGCAAAAATAATCTAAGAAATTCATTCACTTTAGTAGGTGGATGCTGTTTTGAACCTGATTTTGCGAGCCAGTGTCCTGGCGTTATAATGACAGATGTTACGTCCAAAGTAATATCTCACTTATAACATAATAGAAAAACAGTCTTTTTCTGCTATTTTGGAAGAGGTATTAAGAGTGTTTGGCTTATATTCTCAGTAGTTCGGTGAGCACCGAAAATGTTGTGTAATAAAACAGTAGGAATGCATCAGGAACTTTGGCCGACTGCCTGAGTGATCATGCGTAGTGTATAAGAGATATATCCTAGGCTTATGTAAGTGATAGAAAGCACTAAAGTTATTTTGGACAGGTCGGAATCTGTGTTCCTGAATTTTGTATTAGGGGTGTAACGAAATGCAAGACGCACAGAATGTGCTAGGTAAAGAAACATTGAGGATTTTCGGTGGGAAAGCAGAATTAGTTGCCATCTCTAATGTGTAACAGAGATGGGAAGAGAAATAATGTTTGGAAACGCTAATTACTTTACATGAAAAATAATTGTTCCTCTGGATCTGGTCCAATTCTTTTATTTTCTAGCATCGTATTGTTGTTTCTGTACATAAATCTGTGTCGCTGGAAAATAATGATTTCTTAAAAAGATTAAATTTCCTGCAATAAGAAAACAGAAGTAATCGTTATCTATGTCTGTTATTGTGTCTCTCGCCCTCTCACATTAAGGAGTCGTTTTTTAAAAAATAGATAGCCCACTTAAGTCCTTATTAAAGTGGGCTCAAGGTAAAATCTGCCTTATTACGGAGTATATACCGTATTTGCCGGCGTATAAGACGCACCCCCTTTTTTGGAAACGATTTTCGAGAGAAATATAATATGTGAAAATTTTATTAGTTTCCATTATTTTTTGTTCAAGCATTTGTTATATTTTATTTTACTTTAATGTAGGTATTTTACTTTAAGCATAAAATGTAAACAGATATACTGTAAAAAGGCAACAAAAAATACATGCATTTATAACAAAAATACAAGAACATATTCCATGTACGTTACATTCACCTAAATGGCTTGGACAGAAAGAAAAGAGAACAAAAAATAAATACACGCGTACATGACAAAAATACAAGGACATATACGTTACATTCACCTTAAAGGCTTGGACAGAAAGATAAACTTGTTTTGGCACATTGGAAGACGTCAGTCATCACTGTTACTGCTATCAGCAGAACTTGAAACTTCATCACTTGCCGTTTCACCAGAAGCAGAGCTACCACTGTCTTCATACAGTAAGTCGTCCTCAGAACCATCCATATCGTTACTGATTCCACATTTTTTTAATGATTTTATGACAGTTTCCTTTTTCACTTCATCCCATGATGCTTTCACCCATTCGCATATTTGTGAGATACTGGGCTTCTTTCTTCTTCCTGTGGGAGTGACTTCGAAGTCAGCAGACCTCATCCACGTATTCCATTTCTCTCTCATGAATCCCTTGAAAGGTTTGTTGATAGAAACATCTAAAGGTTGAAGCTGGCTTGTCAATCCTCCCGGTATTACGGCTATGTGCATTTTCATATCATGCAGTTTCTTCTTGACAACCACTGTTTTGTGGGCACGAAATTCATCCCAAAGAAGTAAGGACGGTTTCCTTAAGAGTCCTCCAGGGCGCCTGGACCACACCTTCTCTATCCACATCTTAATTACGTTTTCATCCATCCAACCTTTTTCATGAACGTGAATCACTACACCATTTGGTATTTGTTCTTTTGGTAATGTTTTTCTTTTAAATACCAAGAATGGCGTCAATTTCGTTCCATCTGCACAACATGATAACACAACAGTGTAACGCGTTTTTTCATGACCAGTGGTTTTCACAGTAACAGTTTTTTTTTGCCCTTTGAATCCACTGTCTTATTTGAAGGTACATCAAATGTGAGAGGTACCTCATCCATATTGGCTATTTGCGAAAGTTGAAATTGTTTACGCTTTCTGATTTTAAAGACATATCTGTGAAACTGTACAATTTTGTCCTCATATTCAGCTGGCATTCTCTGTGCTATTTTAGTTTTTACACGCATAGAAAGGCGATTTCTTTTCATGAATCGGGAACACCATGAAGTTGAACCAGTGAAATCAGTGATACCTGTACGCTCTGCCATAGATTTTGCTTTGTGGATTATCATCTTTGTAGACACTGCAATCCCGTCCTTCCTTTGGTCCTCAACCCATTTTCTTACATCCTCTTCGAGTTGTGGCCATTTGACGATTCCTCTGCGAAGATTATGCTTAGATCGCTTTGCTGCTGTAAGTTCATTTTCTTGTTTTCGCCAGGTGCGAATCATCTTTTCTGTAGGAGGAGGGCCAAAATGACGTTCTGCGGCTCTATTCCCATTTGCTTTTGCATATTCTATAAACTGCAGCTTAAAAGCTATGTCGTAGCTGTGCCTCCGCGACATTTTAACAACTTGCCACGATAACGAAGATTAAGGAACTGAAGCAGAACACGATGCGAATCTTTCTTAGCCTTTGTTAGTCATCTATTCATAAACAATGCAAAACATAAAAACTGTGGTTACATGTACTAAATAAAAGAACACCGTCATCCTTTCAAAAGCAATGCGGTGAAACAACAATCGGCGGTTACAAAAGAACACGGACTGTTTGGTCTTTATTCAGCGGTTTACAAGAATCATGCCGGCAAGCTTTGCATTCATATTCCTTTCGGAAAAACAATGTTATCGGTATCTTTGAAATATTCAACCTTATGTCAGCACTTTCTTGAACCCTGATTTCAACAACACAAATGAGAAGCAGAGGCAGTGAAATATAATGTCTTCGAATTACCGTTAGTTGCATAAGACGCACCGGGGTACAAGACGCACCGGCGTATAGGACGCACCCCAATTTTACCGACAATTTCCAGGGGAAAAAACTGCGTCTTATACGCCGGCAAATACGGTAATCAACGGTTCGGAACACTGCTAGCTCCCCCGACTACGAGAGACGCATTGTGTATGCAACATAACTGGTGTTGTAAAGAAGTCGATTTTAGCGAGATTTTAGCTGGTGAGAATTGTATATAACATTATGTAAATCTTTCGATTCTTGAGTAGCGGATAAAGGTAAGTGAGGTAGTTAACATATGGTTATGTCTAATAGTCTCTGAATGACACCCGAAGAAACTAATCTCCACTAATAACAAAAATATGAATATAATTGGGAATCTGATGTGTGTTTTCGTAATCCCTGCCGCGTTTGCAGGTCAGATTATAGGTACACGTAATTAGATTTTGATCTTCGGGTATGTAGCGAATACCATAGTGTGCCAGGCTGGAAGACTTGCTGTAGCGTAGTGACATCTGCCCAAATCTGGCCAAAAGACTACATTGTCTCCGATGATACGAGTTGATAAACTGTTTAACTTTCTGCAGAGAAAAACGCACTGAATCAGGTACCTCATCCCTAGATCGTAGTACGATTTAGGCTGCCACTCGTGACCGTCTAATGTAAAATAGCTCTCATCCTCCATGATTCACAGTACATCATTTGTAGCAGTGAACGTTTTGGTGACCAGAGTTCTTAAACGTTGTTTCTAAATCACAATTTGTTGTTCCGTAACCTTCGGCATACTTTTTCCTTTCCATTTGGTGATTATCATTTTCTGTAAAGCATTCTTCACAGTACTTTTATCACATTGAAATTTCCTACCAAGTTCTCGGTACGATTTTGTCAACTTATCTGCAGTCGAAATTGTCTCAATTCCTTGGCATCACTGAAATTCAATTTTCGTCCACTGCCGATCTTCCCTTTCACGGTCATATCCTTCTCTACTTTCGACACAATATTATACACCGTTCCACTTGAATGTCCCACCTGTACAAGGTATGTTTTTTAACATTCGGATAGTCTTTCTAATATTGCACGATTATTTTAGGACACTGTTCCTCATTTAACGTCAAACTCTTTATTTTTGCGTCATTCTTCTCCTGCACTTGCACGACAGATACACTAATCTTTCTGCATAGCTAATATCGTGTGTCACAGTCCACTGTTACCAGAGTTTGCAGTGTTGCAAAATTTGTGCAATTGTTTTACCATACGTTACTGGACACCTTGGAAATCTGTAAATAGTGGCATCATTATTAATATCGCTCAATGAGTGTATAAGTTTCCCGTTTCTTCAAACAAATTCGGTGGGTTTGAATATTTGCTTCACATTTTCCTGTTTTGTGAAAATTTGGATTTTGCACGGCTAGGAAGACTCCGCAATGAGAATTACACTTAATCGGTTTCTACTGATCCCAATTGACAGTAATTCTCAACAAATTGGATCATCTGGAATGTATAACAACCCACAACTTTTTTTTTCAAATTTTGGAAAATATTTTTGGACGTCTCCCAGTTTGAGTGTAAGGTACCACACAGCTGTTTCTGTAATTATTCCTAAATTTTAAACTCGGTCAAAACCGTGTGACACCTAAATCTGGCCAGCCATCTTGAGTAAAGTGTTTTCTAGGTTTCATTCATTCACACTAGGCAAATACTGTGATGGTACCAAACATCATGACCCCAGGTTGCTTCCTTCTTTCCCTAATACTTTCTTCATTTCATCAGATAATGTTCTTGCCGAGGGAAACATCCATTTAATGCGTGACCGACAGCCCTGAAATTTAATTTCTAATCCTAATCTGATTGCTCATTTTTCTTGGGAACTCGTTACTAGCAAGAACGTTACTCGAAAAAAGAAAATGTGTAAGTAAATTGATAATTTGAAACTGAGAAATCCTGCGTCGAGACATAGGAGGTGATGACGTCATAATTCTAAAATATATATTTTATTTTAATATTGCGGGGCCGGTCTATGTTCATTATTTTTGGCGGTCTTATTTTTGCACGTAGAAGATTGAAATTTTGCACAAACATTCAGTCCACCGAGTAGTATTTACCAGATTTCTGCGTTAAAACAAGAGGGATCCAGAGGGGCAAAAAGTTGAAAAAAGCGATATTTTATCAAAAATCCCTTTCTTCGCGATTTTCCCGCCTTAGATACATGATGGAGACAAGTGAATGATACCGCCTGAAAGGCAGTTCTATTGTGAAGAGAATGATGTACGAAACATGACCCTAGGGTAATTAGGGAAGTGTCAGAGAATTTTTATCAAAATATACTTCTGTATAGAGGAATTTTGGACATTTTCGGTATTATTTTTGCGGGCTTATTTTTGCACCTAGAAGATTGAAATTGTGCACAAACATTCACTCCATCGAGGTGTATTTACCAGATTTTTTTCGTACTTCTCTGTTAAAACAGGGGCGTACAGAGGGGCTAAACGTTGAAAAAGTGAAATTTTTACCAAAAATCTCTTTCATGGGATTTTCTCGCCTTAGATACATGATGTAGACAAGTGAATGATACCACCTGAAAGACAATTCTATTCTGAAGAGAAGGATGTGAAAACCATGATCCTAGGGAAATTAGTGGTGTCTCAGAGAATGTTTAAAAATTTCTCTCTGTATACGGGAATATAAAACATTGTCGGTATAATTTTTTGGCGGGCTTACTTTTGCACCTGGAAATTGGAATTGCGCATAAACATTCAGCCCACCTAGTAGTATTTATCAGTTTTTTCAGATCTCTGCGTTAAAACAGGAGGGTCCAGAGGGGCTAAAAGTTGAAAAAAAGGGGTATTTTGACCCAAAAATCCCTTTTTCGGGATTTTCCCGCCTTAGATACATGATGGAGACACGTGAATGGTACCGCCTGAAAGGCAGTTCTATTCTGAAAAGAATGATGTACGACGCATGACCTTAGGGTAATTAGGGAAGTGTCAGGGAATTTTTATCAAAATATACTTCTGTATAGGGGAATTTTGGACATTTTCGGTATTATTTTTGCGGGCTTATTTTTGCCCCTAGAAGATTGAAATTGTGCAAAAACATTCGGTCCACCGAGGTGTATTTACCAGATTTTTTCGTACTTCTCTGTTAAAACAGGGGGGTACAGAGGGGCTAAACGTTGAAAAAGTGAATTTTTTACCAAAAATCACTTTCATGGGATTTTCTCGCCTTAGATACATGATGGAGACAAGTGAATGATACCGCCTGAAAGACAATTCTATTTTGAAGAGAAGGATGTGAAAACCATGATCCTAGGGAAATTAGTGGTGTCTCAGGGAATGTTTAAAAATTTCCCTCTGTATACGGGAATATAAAACATTGTCGGTATAATTTTTTTGGCGGGCTTACTTTTGCACCTGGAAATTGGAATTGCGCATAAACATTCAGCCCACCTAGTAGTATTTATCAGTTTTTTCAGATCTGTGCGTTAATACAGGAGGGTCCAGAGGGGCTAAAAGTTGAAAAAAGGATATTTAGACCCAAAAAATCCCTTTTTCGGGATTTTCCCGAATTAGATACATGATGGAGACACGAGAATGGTACCGCCTGAAAGGCAGTTCTATTCTGAAGAGAATGATGTACGACGCATGACCCTAGGGTAATTAGGGAAGTGCAAGGAATTTTTATCAAAATATACGTCTGTATAGGGGAATTTTGGACATTTTCGGTATTATTTTTGCGGGCTTATTTTTGCCCCTAGAAGATTGAAATTGTGCACAAACATTCGGTCCACCGAGGTGTATTTACCAGATTTATTCGTACTTCTGTGTTAAAACAGAGGGGCACAGAGGGGCTAAACGTTGAAAAAGTGAAATTTTTACCAAAAATCTCTTTCACGGGATTTTCTCGCCTTAGATACATGATGAAGACAAGTGAATGATACCGCCTGAAAGACAATTCTATTCTGAAGAGAAGGGTGTGAAAACCATGATCCTAGGGAAATTAGTGGTGTCTCAGAGAATGTTTAAAATTTTCCCTCTGTATACGGGAATATAAAACATTGTCGGTATAATTTTTTTGGCGGGCTTACTTTTGCACCTGGAAATTGGAATTGCGCATAAACATTCAGCCCACCTAGTAGTATTTATCAGTTTTTTCAGATCTCTGCGTTAATACAGGAGGGTCCGAAGGGGCTAAAAGTTGAAAAAAAGGATATTTAGACCCAAAAAATCCCTTTTTCGGGATTTTCCCGCCTTAGATACATGATGGAGACACGTGAGTCATACCGCCTCAAAGGCAATTCTAAGCTGAAGAGAATGATGGGCGAAATATGGCCCTAGGGTAATAGGGATGTCTCAGGACATTTTTTACTTGAGATCATGGTGTTTTACGGTAATTTGGGGCATGGTGGGAATTCCTGATAAAATTTCTCCCGCCTTTAGTGTTCAAGATAGAAACTTGAAATTTGGCACACACATTCAGTATACCAAGTACTATTTATCAGATTTTTTTAGATGGCTACGTTCACACAAGGCCGCTCCAAAGGGGCCCAAAGTGCGAGAAAAAATTCCCTCCGAAATTTTCCCTTTGACATCATTTTTCCCGCTCCTGGTATATGCTATGAGCATGCAAGTGGTACCATTTGAAAGCCAGCTCTATTGTGAAGAGAGTGAGGAATGAACCATGATCCTAGGATTAATAGTGATGATACAGAGCTGCTTGACTGAAAGACTAAAAAATAGCCCAAAAAGCCTTGTACCGGAAAGGGTTATACGAACTAAAACGTATGATGAATTTGTAACGAAATATTGCGTACATGTCAGAAACTCAGACGGACAAATTTACAAGTGCATTGCAGTTTGTAAAACATTCTGTAAATGTGAGTTGGAAATTAAGTGTCTTTTTTAAATGTTCAAAAAATGTGCATACATCTGGAGAAATATTTACATCGAGTTTGAAGCTTGTCGTCTTCGTTCCTGCAATGACATTTCTATTATTGAATAATTTATGTGACGGTATTAACGTTTAATTTCGATCTACAAATATTGGCATAATTTAATAAGCCTTCATTTCAAACTAAAATTAAACTGCTAAGTATTGCTAGTGCAGAATGTGCCACATACATTGTTTAATTATGTCTACATTCTTTGTCTTACATGAACTTTTGCTTTTCACAATATGCATAAACAACTAGTTATTACAAAGATATTACAAAATAATAGTTTTAGTTAATTTGTATTTTCATTTGAAGAAAAACCTAATATTATGTACACAATTATAAACAGATGCGATGCGAATTATTTTCCTCATGTCTTATAAACTTATTCTGACAAAGAATTTCATCATGATGACGTAATTCTAGTGTAAAGTGTTACAAGGTCTCTTAGTTCAAATCAGTTCGAATTCTTTAGAAACGAGTCTCTTTTCCAAGATGAAAAACTTTTATTTTGAAGATTTTCATGTTATGAAGAAAAATGAAATAACTTTTAACATTTTAACGATAGTCGGAACTTATAATTTCCATTATCTCTAGTGATACATTATTTCTTCTGTATGTTTTGAATGGTGTTGTGGACTGACATCACTTGTTGATTTTGAGCTTAGAGTGTAGATGACAGGAGCTCCTCGAGAAGTTGTAAGTCAAGGGAAAACAGAAATGTTGAAAAGCGTTTCAACGTACGTTTATACTTATTGTGGTGAACACTTCGTCGTGTTTCGCCAACAATGACAATATATATAGGGTTCACAATTTATTTTGATCATCCGTGTAAAGGAGAAACCAAAAGAGGGAGTAAATAGAAACTTTGCATGAACCATCTACTAGAAAATTGATACCTATTTAAATAATAGGCAACATCGTCCAGTGAACGGTGTTGCTATCCAGATATAAAGTTACATTTTCCAAATGGCACTACGTCAGATTATGACGTATCTAAAATCAACATGTCAAATAAAAATAAAAAATATTACATTTATTATTCAGTGTTGCAATCTAAGGATGTTATAGTAACATTAACTACTTTAAATATTTTCCACAAATACCCCATTTTCAGCCAATGTTAAAAACTTTATGAATATTTATCATATCTCCTGAACAGTTGAAATATCGAAATGCTGTAAACTGCAAAATAATTAGTACGCCCATTTAAATCCATACAGTATGTTATTTTGTGTTTTAAAATGATATGCGAATTTGAAATATGAGATAATCCGAGCTAGCGTCTCTTCAAAAATATAACTTTATATTGGGATAGGAACTCTGTTCTTTAGGTGGTGTGGCTTAATACTTAAACGATGTCCCACTTCTTATAGTTGCTTCGTGCAAATTTCCTCTTTTCCCTCTCTTTTGATTCGCCATTATTATGGATGATCAAGATAAATTGTTCACCCTGTATATATACACAGGGAGCCTCATCTAGCTTTGCGACCTCAAATATTTCCGAAAAACCTAAAATGTGACAGATCTATGTCACATGATGTCGCAAGAATGTAACTATGTCAGGGGTCTACAAGATTCTGTGAATAGCAAATACCCTCAGGGAGCCTATCATGAGGTCCTGGGGGCCAACATGAAAATTATAAATTAAAACCCTCTGTTTTATTGTATGTTGGGATTCTACGACAAAAAATCCAAAAAATTATACTTAAAGTCATTTTTCGTTATCTTACTATATGGCGTTGTAATAGCAAAAATGAATATCAACGTATTTATATAACCTAACTCTGCAACCTAACATGTTTTTGAAGTGGCAAAAAATGTGACAAATCTGCGTTGGTTACGTAAGCACAAATAATTTCTGTTTGGAGAAGGGTATTCAACAATATTTTCGCTGGCGTAGAATAGTTTTGTATGAAATAGTATGAAGTTGCTTTACACTCATATTGGCTCTTGCCTTTAATAAGACAAGCGAATAAACATAGCAACAACATATCTTACCTGCTCGAGCAAGAAAGAAAACTATACTCAAAGTACCAGTGACTACTTGATCGATTGCAAGCTCACTTATTGTTATCAAAACAGCCGTAATGAAATCTACGACCACTAATCCCATAAGCGTGAATAACCATGGAAGAAGGAGTATAGGCTTTCCCTCCTGTAATGAAAGATAAACAAGTTATTTCCCGAAACACGTTTTTGTCTCAAAATGTTTACTTGTACAAGGAAAAAACAAACAAAGATACGTTACCTACTTTCTATATTCGTCATTCAATTCAAATCGCTAATGTGCGATTACTATTTACTTATTTATTTGTTCATTCATTGCATATTACAAGTCTATTGTTCCAATAATTGCAATAAAAATGCTTCTTTCTATTCTGCGTTCAATTTTTGTATGATTTGGTTCCTAGAAAACCCTTTTGAGCACGAGAAAGTTGGTATATCTCCTAAAACTAGGCAGGCAGTACGCTCTTGTATAAAGTTTAGGAAAATGTCGAAACTAACGATTCGCGAAGTTGTATGGCATCGTGGTTCGTAGCTCTGAAAGCGTCACTGGTATAACTGATTTATTAACAAGATTTTAATGCGGACGTCTGGATAGGTGCTAATTGTTCCCATGACTATCAATACGGCCTCAGTAACACTCAAGAAGAATTTATTAAAATATAATAAAAAACTAATGCATATGCCTTAAAAGTAATAAATATATAAAAATAACAAATATATAACAATAACAGAAAATTGTAAAAGTATGACAACATACACACACACACACACACACACACACACACACACACATATATATATATATATATATATATATATATATATATATATATATATATATATATATATATATATATATATATATATATACCGGGTGCACAATTTAGAATGTCCCACCTTTATAACAGAGGAACCAAGAGAGAGAGAGAGAGAAGCGAAACTTTGCACAAAGAAACTACAGGAAGAGGGACATCTATCCATATATTAGGTAACATCATCAGGTGAACAGTGTAGCCAACCCAATATCTAGTTATGATTTTATTAATAGAATGACCTAAATTTAATTTTATAATTCGGAACACCAATAAAAACAAAGTCGAAAAGAGATGATACTCGCAGATCAGTGTTGCATACTTTTTGAGAAATAACGTTAAACATATGTCAAATTTAAACGCCTTTAACACACACAAGGAATGAAGTAATAACTATTTGTGCACATTAAATTAAATACTGGGTAGAACTCTTTGAAATGTTTTCAAGTTTAGAAGGATCAGTTAAACAGTGTTGCCACAAGGGCAATAACTTGGAAAAGGTCCCTAGTACAGTATGGTTTAAAATTCATAGAGCAAATCAGTATGTTATAAGGCGTATTGTCACGTTTATTTGAGATGGATAAGTGAAGTACTTACCGAGATATTCGGTACTTTGTTAAAGCTGAGAATTTTGTGCTGTCCAAGTTGGTAACGCTGTTTCAAAATTCCCTTTTTTTCCCTCAGCGTTGGAGAAATCGTGAAGAAATGATTAAAATGAAATAACACATTAATGAATGGACATACAATGAAATGAAATCCATTTGAGTTCTTGAAGGGACTAATTACAAATGTGGACATAAATTAAAGGGTAAGGGGAAAAAGAAGGAATGTCACAAAACTGCATTTTCGATAAAACTGCGATTTAATATTGAAAACCGCGAAAGAAAAATGGAGTTTGTTACATCTTTTGCCCCTTTTTACATGGACATTTTTACATCTACGAATGCATGATATATACAGTCAAATAGTATCAAGAGTCACCAACAGATATAACAATGACCACGAAAAAGCACATACATGCACATTCCTTGTTTTTTCCCCTTACCCTTCAATTGTTATTGAGTTGCAAACACGAATTCACATTTCAACAAGCTGGTAGAAATACGCTTACGAGATTTACCTAATAACTTTTTCATGCGTTGAATATACTGACTATCGTGCAACTTTAGGGGAGTAATATCGAAACAATGCAGTATTATCTGTAAATATTACAAATTTGTTACTGTTTCTTTTTTAAACACAAATGAATAAAATAAATAACAGTTTGTTGCAATTGAAGTAATACAAACGACGGTTTCCAAGCACAATTTCTTGGCTGTGTTGTAGCTGGTGGGTATAGACAAGTGGCTGTAACTAAGATAATTACCCATTTCCTTCGATTGCTAACATATATCTAAGGGATCATTCGGAAGCAATGTTCAAGAATTTGTACATACAAGAAATGCAAGCAGTCATTATAACTACTATACCGATGATCACTAAAAAAATCGTAAATATTGCTTTGCGTTGACGCAATCAATAACGGAATGGTTCCCCAAGTCTCTCGCATTACCCATCAGGTCACGAAACAAATTTCTTTGTGTGGTATAATTAGTACAGATGAACTTTCACTTAATAACTTAAAATTTTATAGTCATTTGCCCTAATTCAGTATTTTTTATTTATTATTATTTTGCTATCATAGCCTATTATAAATCTGTGCAAAGGTTTGCTGTATGAGTTGGAGCCTATATGCATCAATGAAAGAGGCATTTTTCTGTAAATACATAATTATATGTATCATAAAATAAAATTCGTGTATTTTTAAATTTGTAGTTTGCCGCCAGCTTGTCAAGCTGCACATGATCTTCTGTATTTGTGAGCTCATTTATTGAATGTGTAGTTACAATTCATCGAATAAGTTTGAAACGCTCTACTGCCTCTCATGTGAAGTTCGACATAAAGTACTAAGCACATTTTAGGAATATTTGTCGTTCAAGTCTACTTTTATCGCACCACTCGAAATAATTGTTCAAAAATTACAATTCTTTTACAAATTCCTTCTTACTGTTTATTAAATGATTTGCGCTGGCCGACAACAAAACATCTCAAATTGAATAGTTAAATTTCAAGGGGACTATCAATCAATTGTTGAAAAAGTAAATTTCTTCTAGGATTTGCGTGTAAATACGGATGACTGTATGCATAAAAGCTGCAATGCAAAAACAAGGAACAACCTGTGCTAGTAGGCCAAGGGGTGTAGCCACGGGAGGGGGGCTCGTTGTCAGCCCCCCAAATGACCAGCTTTTAAACATCGTTGTAAGATTACCTCGTTTCAGGCATTTAAAAATAACGAAGTTTACATATAATTAATAATTTACGGTAAAACAGTACGGAAAAATTATTTTACTATATCAATCGAAAAATAGTATGGTATCTCCTCCTTATACTAATCGGAAAACAGTATGGTTTAATTTTTTTGCAGCAGATTACACAATTTAGTGCGATTTCTATTTGACACTTTGGAGACAAACGTTTCAACAAGGTACTGTAAATACTACCATAAAATAATGGTACTAAACTTATTTGTAAGTAGGCTTGCATTACATTTTTTATATGCTTTAACTAGTATTTTTTTCTTTAAAAAACATATTTACATCAGATGAAAAATTTGGTGAAAAACAACGTTTTTCAGTGTGGATTTCAACTAATCCGTAATTTGCAATTAATTTTATATGGCACCATCCATCTTAAGAGTACTAATGGGGACTAAATTTGGGTTTAAACGGCATCGGAAGTGGCACTGTTTATATCAGTCACTCCGAAAACTATGATTCGGCATTAATATTGGCCATTTTCGATCATTTTTGTATATCTTCCCCTTCTCTTCAAAGCGCACCTTCAAAGTGAAGCTATGAAAACCATTCCAGGCCCAAACTTCATCTACGTTGAAAATTTAATCGAAATCAGTCGGTTGTCTCAAGAGTTGTTACAAATGTAGTCATTTCATTTTATATATATAGGGTGAACAATAACTATATAGTCAAATTTGGGCGGGTGATAGTACATCTAACAAGAAGCAAAAAAGTCCTAGTGAAAATGGGGGAAATTTCGTCCCGTTTAGGAGTGACAGAGTGTCGAAAGCGTGGGAACATGAACTTCACAGGCCAACAGCTTAAAAGCAATTCATCGCAGAGAGTGCGGTTAAAAACGTCACATTGAAAGTCATACCTAGTCTATTGTGAAATGCATGTTTGGTAACACAGCTATGCGTGGGCACGGGATTCCACAAAGGAACGGAGGGATTCCCAGACATGCTGTAAAGGAAATAAGTATCACACGTTGTTATTGCCATGCGCACACGTACCTGCGTTTTCAAATATGTATTTTTCAATAGAGTAGGTGTGATTTTCTAAGTGACGTTTATAACTACACTCTCCATGATGCATTGTTTTTAAGCTGTAGGCCTCTGAAGTTCATGATCCCACGCTTTCAACACACTGGCATTCTTAAACGGCACGGAATTTCCCCCATGTTCACTAGGACTTTTTTGCTTTTTTCAAGATGTAGTATCACCCGTCCAAGTTCGTCCGCGTAGTTACCGTACACCCTGTATATATAGATATATATAGATAAATAAATAATTACATTATTTCGGAAACTTGCGAACTATAGCCTATCTAAATTGAATCATACAGAAGTTATTCGAAGACGCACTAGACACCAGCATGATTGGTGAAGAACCCTGTGTGTATTACAATACAATAAAAGTCTGTTTTGCGGCTATCACAGCATTGCATTTACGTCACACGTTTTTCTGGAGTTCGTTGTTAGTGATCGTAACCACCGCTTTAAAATTCCTTCGCGTTCCCACTTGTATCGCTATTTCTGAGATTATTATTTAAAACTACTAATTCGAATCATTATCCACTCTTTTCTTCGAAGAAGTTTCGCATGTGAAACAGAAGAAACTTTTTTTGTGAAATATTTACCGCGACGGAACAATGCACGATTTGCAGACCTAAATATATTAAAAACCTAATTCATCGAATATTAATGTCGTACTACTTTTTTATTATTATTTTTGGATTTGAATATTTCTAAAGAAATCGAGTTTATTCGCATTCTCGCACTGATTTAGGAAAAAATGTAAAGTGGTAAACTGAAGTCCGAAGTCCAAAGAAGATGTTCCAAAGCTTGTTTACAAACGAGATGTCCCTGTTCCTTCACGTGTGCAGCCACTTCGAATTTGTGGTCGACGAGGAACAGAACTGTGCATCGTTAACACTGGCGAACTTCAAATGCACGAAGCATCCTGGATCTTGGAAGAAGAGCTCGATGTTATTTCTTTAAGTCCTGTTTTAACTGCATCTTCCGCAGTACTTTCTCCTTGCCAATCACCAGTGACCTAAAATGATGGTTGCGATCTCCTTGTGGAAACGACAGTAGTTTTGAAGAATTAGGATTGGGTAATTAAACAACCTTATGGTGATAAAAGATTTTTACGAGTCTACCATTTTCTAATACTTTGATTTATTGGCGAAAACGGTACAAATATATTCACAATAATATTAGCTTTTGTAATAAAACGTTCTACCATTAAAAACAGTTCTTTTATTGTAATAACCTTTAAAATAATCAAGATAATGAAACAACAAAGATCAAAAAGTGTTACTAACAAAGTGGAGGGGTTCGGTCTTGCGTTACGAAGTGTGACAAGCAGGCGGGAGAGGGAAAAATTGGTCAAAAATAGAGTTATGTAATATGTGAACGGCCCCTAGAACAGGAAATGAGGCATAGATGTTATTAAAATAATTCTGCTTTTTTTTAAAATCACGCTTTTTTTTAGTCACGAATAATAAATAATTATTTTTGTCAGGAAATCTTAAAGAAAATAAGTGAAATTTCAAAGAAAATCAGCCTTATGTAGATAAGTTCCGTGTACAAGGGCTTAAACTAAAATAGTTATGCACAAAAGTATAACGTTTCGTCCGGGACAGTAATTATTGGTTAAACATAATAAAACTACCTGGAATATAATTTATGGACAAAAAGATAATAATAATAATAATAATAATAATAATAATAATAATAATAATAATAATAATAATAATAATAATAATAATAATAATAATCTAAAAAACAGTGTTAGGAAGGTAACCAAAATTTGCAGGTTTCTTCAGGCCTCAAATCTGCTGGCTACAGGCCACAGTAGGCCACTAAAAAGCACGAATGCTGTCTAACCGAGTCACTGCAGGGCGAAGCTGGAGCCCGAGCTTTAGCGAGGGGGTGCGTCCAAGGGTGCAGGTGTATCAACGAAGGTTGGTATATGCTAAAATGAGGATAGTGAAAACGGGTGGATTTTGGCAGATATGAGTTTCAATAATTCTTGTCACGGTTTCATACTTGTAGTGTTCCACTTGTAAACAAAACATACAACTTCTGTACAGTGTGCACAAATACAGCACCGGTGGAATATCGTTTCTAATACACAGAGCCGTAGCTAGAGGTGGGCCAGTGGGGCGCTGATAGCAAGGGGGCGCCGAACGAGCAAGATTAAAGGAAAAGTCTTGAAAATGAAAAAGGCGGCGCTCCGTAAAATTTCTGGCGCCCTATTAAATCAATATTGTCGGTTAGCAAAGTAATGGATTTGTTAAAAATTTTCTTGCTCGCTCCGCTCGCAACTCAAATTTTTCGATAACAGTCACAAGTTTTTCACTTATTAAAGAAAGTTATTGTATATGATTTATTAATGACGATGTGATATCAAAGTGCCGAGTAATATCTTATAGATTACGCAGGAGCATTTTCAAAATCAACGGTCAAATTCTGAAATGTGTCTTGATAGTGATGAATTCGCTTAGTTAATTAGGACTTTCTACCCAATCGGGTTAATCACGATGGTGAGAATTGAAGATATGAAATGTAGAGGAGTGATAGGAATATGCAAGCTTCTGTTTGTGCGGGAATACTAAAATGGAAGTAAACACGAATAATAATATTTTCGAACTTGAAGAAGTTGTACCATAGGGGCTTAAGCGGTCAGAACTTAACCAACGATTTTGTCTTTTCCAAAGACTTATCACTACCAGTGATTTTTAAAACTTCAATTGACATGCAAATTGCAATGCATGACATGCAAATTGACATGCAAATTGATATTTTTACCTATCTATATAAATACAACATATACACACATTATATACCCGTATGTATTCCGTTATATTTCACAAAAATATTTTTTTACCGAAAAAGATTCAAAATTAAAATATTATTCACAAATAGATATTAAAATTAATAAAGTTTACAATTATTACTGGAAATTAATCAATGAATGCCATTTTGAACATTTTAAAAGAACATAAGTTAGTTTCTTTATGTATTGAAATTTCATTTCTTATGGATAGTTTGAAACGTTGTAAATAGTTGTAAAGAGCTTGGAGAAAATTAAATTAAAATTCTCCTACAACAGGGAAGCCGTGTTAGTCATGAAGTTAGTGAATATCCGATGGTGGCGTTCGAAAAGTCCGGGTCTCCTGAGAACAGTGGTGATATGAGAAACTAGGCCCCGCCATGTGGCTCCAGAAAAATGGGGTTCCGAAGTTTCTGGCACGGATTCTTTTTATACGCGTACTAAACATGGAATTGTACGTGGGTGGTAAAGTTGGAAGGCTTCGGGTCGTCTGAGCACAGTAGTAATGTCAGAAATTGGGCCCTTGTCTCAAAGGACCAAAAATGGTGTCCCGAAATTTTGAGCTCGGCCCCATTCTATTTCTCTTTTAAGTATGGAGTTATTGGATACAAAAATTTATTGTTGGAAAGCTCCAGGACTTGAGGCTCCAGAAATGAGATCCCAAAAGTTTGGGTTCGGGTCTCTTTTATATTTGCCTATTTAACACGGTGTGGTACTAGGGTGTTGGCGTTTGAAAGGTCGGGGTCGATTAACCAAAGCGGTAATGTCAGAAATTAGGCCCTGGCCCCGAAGCCTCAGAAATGAGGTTCTGAAATGTTGGGCTCGAGTTCACACTATTTTTCGCTTAAGCATGGCGTTGTTGCATGCAGATGGTGATGTTGGAAAGATCCGGTTCCTCTCAGCACAGTAGTGGACAGGAACTGGGCCTCCACCATGAGGTCCCAGAAATGAAGTCCCGATGTTTTGGGCACGAGCCCCTTCTATACGCCTATTAAACATGAATTTTTGTACGAGGGTGATGGCGTTCGAAAAGTTCGGGTCTTCTGTTAGAGGTAATGTCAGAAACCGGACCCTAGATTGAAGGTCCTGGAAATGAGGTCCCGAAATATTGCTTTCGGATCTCTTACATTCGGCTATT
This sequence comes from Thermobia domestica, assembly GCF_964235325.1. Lineage (NCBI taxonomy): Eukaryota > Metazoa > Arthropoda > Insecta > Zygentoma > Lepismatidae > Thermobia > Thermobia domestica. Next base: position 262,921,556 of record NC_137456.1, read on the forward strand.
AAACAATGTGTTTTTGGACGTAGGTGGTGGCGTTGGAAAGGTCTTGGTCCTTGAGCAGTGCGGTGATGTTAGAAATCAGGTCCGGGTCCCGAAGTTTTAATTTTTTTGTAAACCTTTGCTTTGGCTCAATCTCAATACTTGATTCCGAGAGATAAAACCATAAATTAAGCTATTAATATGGTTTTATCTTGCACCATCAGTATTGAGATCAAATTAGACAAAAGGTTTACGATTCAAATAAAAAAATGGGGACCAGGAACTAATTTCTCATCAACGTTGTGTTCAAGGGGCAAAGACTTCCAACGCTAGCCCTTTCATCCTACAACTCCATGTTTAATAGGCAAATAAAAGGAATCCGATCCAAAGACTTCGGGACTCTATTTCTGAGGCTTCAGGGCCCGATTCCCGGTTTCTGACATCACCGCAGTACCGAGAGGACCCAGACCTTTACTACTTTACCATTACCGTCAAACAACTTAACGTAGAATGACCCGAATTCAAAATTTCGGAACCCCACTTCTGAAGCTTTGAAACCAGAGCCCGATTTCTGATGTTTCACTATACTCAGGCGTCTAGGACATTTCCAATGCCACCACCCGTGTCCATCAACTCCATGTTTAAATGAGGAATAGAAGGAACTTGAGTCAAAACTTCTAGGCTTCTGTGCTTCGAGGCCAGGGTGCGATTTCTGACGTCACATCTGTGTTCAATCAACCAAAACCTTTCCAAGTCTACTACCCTCGTCCAACAACTCCATGTTTAATAGGCAAATAGGATAGACCCGAATCCAAAATTTCGGAACCTCATTTCTCGAGCTTCTGGTTCCATTTCTGACATCACCAATGTGCTAATAAAATCCAGACCATTCCATCGGCACCACCCGCGTCTAAAAATCCCACGGTCTTTAGTCGAATAGAATGAACGTGAGCCCAAAATTTCAGGACCCTATCTTTGTGGATTAGAATTAGAATTATGATATCACCACTATGCTCAAGGGACCAAGACCTTTCCAATACTACTAACTCCGCCCAATATCTTCATGTTTAACAGTCGAATAGAAGAAACGCGAGCCCAAAACCTGGCCATTTGTGGAACCTCCGGGCCTATGCTCAATTTCCGACATTACTGCTATGCTCAGGGAAACCGGATATTTCCTAAGCCACCACCCGCGTCCACCAACTAAAAGTATAACACGATTCTCCTGGCGTAGAATAATTGTTCCATGGTCTTTTTATAACTGTTCTGCAAATAGATTTGTATACAACCAAAATTAGTTTTGTCAAGTTAAACAGAAAGTACAACATAAGCATCTTGAAAGCAATTCTTATTTGTAAAAGGATACATAATGATCGCCTTTGGCTGTTGCATTGTTCTGTCCAAGAAGCTTGATAAAAATTTAGCATAACATCAAAAGCTGTTTCTCTTACATGTAAAAGAAAAAACAAATGGTAAGGTGAGTGTAGAGGGGCGCCGAATTCTACTTCGCTCCGGGCATTGAAATCTCTAGCTACGGCTTTACTAATACAACCATCATTTATATGCACTCACTAATTTTTCCGTAGTAAAGTACTCGCAAGGATTTTACACTAGTAACCTGTACTTGTAAACATAAAATACAGGTGTATTACTTTGTATTTGCAGAAAGTTGTTTTGTAAATGTCTTTTCATGCGAAGTACGGAATTTTACCTATATATCTTTCAAAATTTGGTGCGCCAAAAGTAAACCAGCACCATATTTATTATAAATTCAAAGGTAAACAAATTGACCAAAATTGCAAGTAGTAAGACTGACATAACGCACTATAAACAAGTTCACGTACAACAACGCGCGATACGTTTAACTTCTGTAATATAGGGCTGATAGCGTTCACTAAAATTTTACTTAGGTGTTTTTTATTTCTTTCTGTACTTGAACGCAAAATATGAGTTAGAATAGGTAGGTTGCCTTCCATTATTTTTAGCAAAGTATACATTTGGTAAACTCCTTCTATGATACTTCACCAAACGTAAAAATATGTGAATTGTGCATTAATATTACAAAAATCACAGGTCAAGTTTTCTTTTACATACTCAGCAGCTGGGTCATGATTAATTAATGTCTTAAAATGTTTTAAACTGCTTCATTCTGCAATATATTGTGTTAAGGAAATGTAAAGTTTGGCTTTTTTTTTTTTTACAATACTTCGTATGCACTTATATTCATTATTTACGTTCGTTTGTGATCCGCAAATTTTGCGAACATTATTATGAAATGAGACTCATATACTGTTATTTACCATGGCACATAGACTGTTATTTGTTATAATACCGATAGTTTCTAATGTTTGCATTTAGTGTTTAGATATACAGTTACGTAGAATACAGTGTGTTTCAAAAATAACTCCCTAGCTTTAATGTGTCCTAGAATCTGTACAAAGTGACATACACCATTCTAGTTTGTGGTGTTTGATTCATCTGCTATCCAATTTTGACTCCTCTGCAGTTGGCACGTCTGCTTGACCTTGAGACGGCTCCAGTGCTGTTTTCTTTTTCTTCTGTTTCTTCAGGTCACTCCAGGCAGGCGTGTAGTCCAGAGCAACTCAGCAACAATGTATACTTAAGCCCACTGGACTTTTTCTTTTGGGGCCACATAAAAAATATTGTGTACAGTGAAAAGATCAGACACATCAATCATTTACGGGAAACGTCACGGCGGTTGCGACAGTTACACCTGAAATGTTGGTGAATACGTAACGGGAAGTGTAATATCGACGTGTGCAGGGCCACAAATGGATGCTACGTTGAAATCTACCAACGTTAAACAAAACTTGAAAGAATTCTTTTTCATGATATGTACTCATTGATTTGTTTTCATTAATTTTCCAATTAAATTTATACGTAGAACTAGAAAGTTCTTTTTCAAACACCCTCTATTATGTCCTAGCAACTGTACGGAATATTTTTTGCAATATATTGTACGACAGTCATTTCAAAAGTTCTGCACCTGAAAGATGGAATTAAATAATTTATTGTACAAAATGCGTTTAAAGGTCTTCAATACAGTCTCCATACTTGTTTATGACAGCTTCTCCACATTTTGTCAATTCTGTATTCTGGACAGGGCACCATCTTGTTGAGGTGTTTGATCACTTGGGTCACCTCACTGAAAGCTTCGTCAATCGAATCAAAACCCTTTCCACAGAGTGGTTCTTTTAAATTGGGGAACAAATCAAAGTCTGGTGGGCTTAAATCAGGACTATATTGGGAAGAGAAGTATTTCCAATTCATACTTGTTAAGTGTCACCCTTACTTCTAGAGCAGTATGCGACCTTGCATTATCGTTCACAATGAGGACACCAGCTGTAAGCATGTCCGGATTTCTTTCACGAATTTTCTGGCGCAAAAAAATTTGCAGAAACAACTTGTAGTACACACCTTGTAGAGGCGTAGCCTGTGGCACTCTATTGTTGCCATCTCTCCATTCGTATCATACGCGAATATCATACTGAGTTAAACCTTTGATTATTGTCGGTGGAATTTTTTCGGGCGTGAAGAGTCTGAACTGTTTTATTATGACGACTGAAACTTCAGTTCTGGTTCAAACTCTCGTGCCAGGTTTCATCAATTGCAACAGTTCTTCGTAAAAATTGATTTCCTTCTGATAACGTTGAAGCAATTTTTCTGCGATTCTTTCGCGGCTTACTTTCTGCTCTTTACTCAGACCATTCGGAAGCCCTCTCATCTTCAACTTCACAGTAATGATTCCGTAAACTGAAGCTACATACATTTTGACCTCATATGCAATTTTCTTACTTGTTTTCGTCGATACTCTCTCGAAATGTCCTTCAGAATAATCTCATAGGTGTAGTCTCTTGCAGAGGATTGTTTTTTATTTCTTGGGGTGTCCGCAGTGCTTACACGACCATCACGAAAACTAGCTGAGCAACGCAATACAGTGCTATGATCCACTACACTATTTCTACAAATCTCGCGCAAAACATTGTAAATATCAGTTGGATTATTTCCACATAGAGTTTCGATTTTTATATAGGAACGCTTATCATCACGTGTAACCTAACCTCAGTCAGGTTCACCACTGAATTTCTCACAGCACATCTAGGCAAACCAGTAAACAGAAACAATCGTCAAGCCCGAACTTTAACCCACAACTGACCCAAAAGTGAACTAGATCAAACCACTCAAACGGTCGTGCATTGACCTTCTCATTGTGTAACGGTTTGCGTCAACACAAAGCAAAAATACGCATTTGTTTTCTACGGAAGCAGTCTCACGTTCGCTTATCCTGAACTCCAAGAATATGTTACATCGTAATGACCACGTAACGGAGGATGGTGCTTGTTTCTCTCCCTTGTCTTCCTTTACGCGGATACACACTGTCGCTGACATGCCTCCTCTATACGGATAAAAGCCGTGTGAGTTTCCAACTTCATTCTGTTCAAATAGATGAAATAATAGTTTCTAGTGGCCACCATGCAAAGGTTTGTACGTATTTTTTCCGAGAATAATCACTTCTCAGACATATCATTTTGCAATATATAATTAATCTGTATTCAGTTATTGTGAAGCGTTGAACAAAAGTGACAGATGACAACTATATGCAGCTGAGTTACCAGATTTTGTTCATACTAATTGGCTGATAGATGTCACGTGGTCTTAAGATCCGCAACAACGGGAAAGTAAGAAATTACCTCGACCTACTAGGTCACGTGTTATGACGTCATGAAGATATGACATCTTAGGGTCCACCCTCGTGGGTAATTCAAAAGATACCTAAATCTCTTTTATGACCAGAAATTTTGAATTGGACAATTATGGTGGTTTAATTCGTTCTCTTTTTATAACATTAAATTTGAAGACGGTTACCCCTTTGATCCGGGGCATTCTTACTTTATGTTATTAAATGGTTGAATAGTGAAGATCTCTTGGAAGGATCTCCCTTAAAGAGTGGTCATGCATAGACTCACCTTAAATAATTTTATTCCTTTTCAACAATAATTTCCGAGATGGTTACCCTCTGTGGTTAGAGCTTTGGTACCTTATATTGTTATATGATGGAGTAGGGTAGAGCATAAATTTTTTATATCTGCACACTTGGAGGGCTACACACATGAGGGATTACATGTAGACCTACGTTAAAAGTTTATCATATTTATGGGTCTATCATCGGAGGTTGATATTCTCTTTTGATTAGGTTTTATTACTTTTGTGGGATCCAGGACATAAGTACATGACGAGTTCCCCTCTTAAATTCCCGGATTATCCTTTAAAGTTGGAAGGGGCCCCTAACATTTATAGGTCAAGGTTCAATTTTGATTCGTAGTTTTCGAACCATGGTATTTAATTGTTCAATAGTATGTCAATGAAAGAATTCATTAATTCTTTAAGAATGTTGAATGAGTGTGTCCAGGATTCAGTTAAAGAGCTCATTAGTATATATATTGTTTACCGTCGTAAATTAAATAACGAGATGACGTCACGTTTATCCTTTAGTTAAATCTGATCGGTTTATTGCAATAACTTTCCAAATTTTCTTGAGTGACATTTTATGGGCTCAGCGTTTTCTTCCTCAGTTCAATCAGTAAGCACTTAGTTGACGAAAAGAGAGTTGATAGTTCATTTTGTTGTAAACAGTACCGCCTTTTCCAGAATGTTCCACTGAGTGCAAGGCTTTTTAAATTAAAAATTTTCAAATCAATATTTTACGAACCTAAAATTTGAAAATAAATTTTTGAACTAAAAATTTAAAACAAAAATTTTCAAACTAAATAGTTCCTACCAGATTTGGAAAAAATATAAAATTCAAATTATTTTGAACTAAAAATTTCAATCGAATGTGTGTGATAATGTGTCTGATGAAGGCAAAGTTAATTTGCTGAAACTGTAACGCTATTATTTATTAGTTAATATATGCTTTGGTCAGAATTTGTCTGTTATTTTATATATATATATATATATATATATATATATATATATATATATATATATATATATATATATATATATATATATATATGGATTTTTAAGAAATTGCTATTTACATACGTTGTAATCGTAGCTGTTTAATCATTTTGTTCTACTATGCATGAGGTAACTATTTTCGCTCTTTTCCTTTTCATGTTCTTTCACGTGGGGAAACATAGGTGCCAAAATCAGCATTGAGGCCTTGTAGATATGTATTTGATATACTATATAAAGAGAATATCAATGAATGCTATTTTGTCTACACTTAAAAGCATTTGTACATGTTTGAATTCACTGAAAGAACAAACAACACATCTGAACAATTTTTACCAATTACGATGTTTGGCTCCGCGTTTCGAGTCTGACATCATTAGTTTAGTATATACTAACGTATCCAGAATTCAACTTACACCGGAAAGGAGCAAGTAGGAAGTTTGAATCTAGAACACAATATATAAAGTTGGGGAACGTTAACGTGCTGTATACAAAATAGAAGGTAATTTACAAAAAATATATGGATCACTAAAAAAAGACACAATGATCATCACGTATGAAAATGTAGACGAAAGCAATAGCTGAACTGGCCATGTAACGGAACGTTAAAGTAGTCAATATCGGAGCTTGGGGTCGTGTGGTCAAGTCCAGAGATGGTGATCCTCCCTTATTTTGCCCTCATGAGGGCCGCCCTCACCCTCACCTCACCCTCATTTTAGTAGTTGAGGGTGAGGGCGTTGAAGGGTGAGGGCGATAAAGTAATTGAGGGTGAGTGTGAGAGAGGGTAGGTTTGAGGGCGTCAATAGAGGGTGAGTGTGAGGACGTCAATGGAGGGTAAGTGTGAGGGAGGGTGAGTGTGAAAGTGTCAATGGAGGGTGAGTGTGAGGGAGGGTGAGCGTGTCAGTTGAGGGTGAGTGTGAAGGAGGTGAGGGTTAGGGCGTCATTTGAGGGTGAGGATAAGAGTTCATAAAATTAATTATCTTGCAATTCTTCATTTCTGGAAAATATGTTAGAAAATGTAATGTAGTTTTTTACTTAGAATTAATCGTCGTTCACAGAAAATCGCCATATCAATATTCCATCAGTTTCATACGCTTTTCATGCGCGAAGACAAGATGTTTCTCATAGCTTTATTACTTTTCTATATTTATATATATTTACTCTATAGAAATAAAAATTACGATATATATAAAAATATTTACTGCAAGTTTTTGGCTACCGAAAATTCCAAAGTTTAACGAAAATAACCCATTAAAAACACTAGAAGTTCTCAGGAAATAATGTTTTTCTTCATATATTCGTTCAGAAGAGAAACTAATAAATATTCATATATTCACTCATTCTGAAATTGTAACTAAGAAAAAGCTTTATTTCTTCTTCTAAGTAAGAGAAAAATAAATATAAGAAAAATACAAAGCTGCAAGCTTCAATAATTAACTTTATATTTAATTATCAAACAAAAAGATATTTCCTCCTTTTGGCTATATACGTACTTTTAGACTTCCAAACTACGCTATGCATATGAAAGGGAAGTCTTATAGAACGGTAGTGTCCGTCTGTGTGTCTGTCTGTCAACAAGTATCACATCAAAATCGGTAAGAGCTATTGACAAGCTTTTTTCGGGAGTCGATCCTGCAACCCAATAATTGGTTGCATCTCCTTCAAGAACCTCCTACTTAACAGGTACCCACAAATCACCTTGGCAGTCAATCTGTTAAACCGGAAGTGGTAGAAATCGGAAGTTTCCGGTTTCAAATTAAAGACCACGAGTAAAAAACGGTAATAGCGACCGGCAAACGGTTTTCGGAAATATGTGGATATGAAAGGAACTACCTTAACTCCTGCATTTCTACTAAAACTGGAAGTGGTAGGATCCACTACTACTTAAGGTTTCAATATTTATTTTCATAAACTTAAAAGGGTAAGAGCTATCGACAAACGATTTTCGGGAATCAATTCTGCATTGCCAGAATAGGTTTCGTCTCTTTCAACAATCTTACTTAAAAGGGAAGAGGTAGAATTCGACCATATCTCGTTTCGACAAATATATTCATAACTCATTAACGAATATAAAACCTAGCTAGCGTTAAAGAGTTTTCAGAAATCGATTTAAGGTCTTAAGGGGACAAACCACCTGTACTCCTGTATTTCCACTAAAATCGGAATTGGTATAAATTCACTACTACTTCTGGTTTCAATATTGATTTTCCTAGACCTAAAACGGTAAGTGCTATCGACAAGCGGTTTTCGGGAATTGATTCAGCATCCCAAGAATAGGTTCCATCTCTTTCACCAATCTTCGAGTTAAACCAGAAGCTATGTTGAACCACTTCTGGTTTCAACAATATTGGTCATAACTCAAAGACGGTAAGACCTATTGAGAAACGGTTTTCGGGAAACGATTCGTCGTTCCAATAATAGGTCCCATCTCCTTCGACAACCTAATATTTAAACCGTAAGTGGTAGAAATCAACTACTTCAGGTTTCTACTATTTCCAGTTTTACTATTGAATTTGTATACTTTGGAAGTTTACCGTAGTTTCATACTGTAGAACAATACTCGCTTGTTCTATCACATAATTCTTGTGTTATCCAATACTAGGTTTATTACCAGGTACTCAATAATATTTATGTATTTTCCCATTATAGGAGCTGGAAAATTGGAAGATTATAATTTGCTGTAATGTCATATTTCTATTCATGGATTCAATCAATATCATGGCTTAATGTGGAGTTAATACTTGATAGTGAATGTTTGTTTAGAATGGAAAATTTTCAGAAATGGGAAGCTTTAAGCGGAAAATTTTCCACTTCACACCACTAGTTGCAGGGATGGTTTCAGAAGAGTAATTGATAATATGTACATTTAATGGACGGAACAATGAAGAGGAGATTTTTTCTTCTAGGCTAGAAAATATTTTATTTGTAGCTGTACTTTATTTGAAGGAGCGCCAAGTGAACTTTGTGATGGACAAACACCGTATGCGGTGTTTTTCTCAGGGTTCTTCCGTTCTCTCCCACTTTCTTTATTCCACCATTTGGTTCATTTCTCATCATCATTGTCTCTCTTAGCCTCGGAGCATAATCATGGGACGTTAAACTGAATATTTCATTTCATTTTATTTTAGGAAGAACATCTCTAACCAATGATTATTTGAAGCAGAGATCCTTGGGTTATCCGGGTTCGATTCCGTGCCGGACCTATGTTCCGCGATATTGAGAAAAGCTCAATTAAATATAATACATAATTGTATTCATAATGATCTTCATATACAATTATAGTTCTAAATTTACACAGTTCAACTTTCTTATTATTATTAAATTAAATATTTCCCTTTGTCTTTCGTGACTGGTGGCTTGTAGGCAGTGGCGTCACTAGGTATAATTTGGGGTGTTCAAGCCTCCCCAATTTCTTCCAAGCTCACCTAAATTTCACTATGTTACATACTTTTAGAAAAGAGGATACTAAGAAAATCTACCGAAATTACAGTTTTGACGAATTTCCACCTAAATGCAACAGAAGGTGCACACACGCATAGCCAGCCCAAAAATGTAGGGGGGGGGGACGATCCAACCATTTTATAGTTCATCACTATATTTTAGTTCATTCACAAGCCTACCGTGAAAATTTAAGGGAGTAAAAAAAATTTAGGGGACCCGGCCCCCTAGCCCCCCTGGATACGGACTTGGGTCTCTATAAGGATTAATACCTGTTGTATTACAGCTGTCTACGACTTCTGAGTCCCACCTTCTAATTTAAACTCTCCCACCTGCCAACGCAAGAAATGTTTAACGCATTTTGAATATTTACACAAAAACAGGTTTGCATAGAGATGGTCATCCTCCCTCATTTTGTCCTCATCAGTTTCCACCCTCACCTCACCTTCATTTTAATAGATGAGGGTGAGGGCGTTTGAGAGTGAGGGTGATAAAGTAATTGAGGGTGAATGTGAGGGAGGGTGAGTGTGCGGCCGATAAAGTAATGGAGGGTGAATGTGAGAGAGGGTGAGTGTGACGCCGTCAATGGTGGGTGACTGTGAGGGAGGGCGTCAATGGAGGGTGAGTATGAGGGTGGATGATCGAAGGCTGTCAATGGAGGATGAGTGTGAGGGCGTCAATGGAGGGTGAGTGTTAGGGCGTCAATTAAGGGTGAATGTTAGGGCGTCAATGGAGGGTGAGTGTGAGTGTGGGAGAGAGGAAGGCGTCAATGGAGGGTGAGTGTGAGGAAGGGTTAGGAAAACTGACCATATCTGTTCAAATCTAACCGTCGAATATCATGTACTTTTTCGATGGAATAATTATTGGTCAAATTACACTGTTTATCGATCTAATTGTAAATTTACAGTTATTGTAGAAAGAGTGAAAATTTATAATACGATACAACCACGCTAACGAGGATACAACAGATATCATGTTCTAGATACGTGTAACTACATAGAGATGAAGCTAAACACGAAACTGTAGGAACAAGTAGAGAAGAAAATATGTTTAATAATTTGATGCGAAGAACCATAAGATTATTGCGTATAAATCGTGCATTACAAGAAATTCTACACGCAAAAGGGAAAATGACACCGGCAAGGATAATCTCACATTCGCTACCTCTTCAGGACACCACGGGCACTTCCATTTCAAGACTTGAGTTTACAATATCTACAATATCAAGCAGTATCACAGCTTGTAGAACGAAGATGTCCCCTAATGATAATTCATCTTCTGTAGTCATCATCAAACTATTAAAGGACTTCTTCCACTGTTGAATTATTTAAACCTGATCAAGAAAGAAACGCTACGCATCTACATGCAAAGCTAAAAGCAGACCCACATCTGCTCATAAAACTCACTATCCTTATGGATTCCTCTCTGAGCACTGTCATGACCTCAAGTCACATTTTCAGCACTTCAGCTCTTTACTGCGCGTTATAAGATGCATTTTTTTGTTTTGTTCTGTGTTTCGTAGGATGTAATTTCATGTTGTATCCAGCAAAACGTATTAATATATAAAGAAATCCTAGTACCAACTCCAAATGAAACTACAAATAAATGAACAGTAATGACCCAAGAGAAGGGGATACCTTCGGCGGCCCGGACATCCTCAGATGGGAATCGAATTAAACATTAAAAAAGTCTTCTATGCACATTATTTCCTAGTCCTGGGGAGTGCCCAAAGCAAACATTCAGGATACAGTTGCGAGACTAATTTAGTAAAACAAACCAGTCGTTTCGATTATCCTGATTCTGGACGGTATCGCGTTGACTAGCAGTATTTTAAACTTGACTATAGATTTTATCTTACTACTGGTTCTTAAGAGTCAGTGCTACACTAGAGTCACGAATTATATGCTTACGGCTGGACCATACGAGCGCTATGAACACTTCATTAACACAGTGTTACCAATATCCAAAATGTCTACAACTCAGTGGCATCTCACGCAACGATTAAGCATTTGTGCTCCAAATACTATTCGTGGCTTGATATAAAAAATGTTCTACTTTAAATAGTTAATGAAAAATCACTCCCAATTGCATTTTCTTCACAGTATATTTTCGTATGACTTCTTCATAGCGAGAGACTGGAATTAAGTGAATCCAAAGCTTGCTTTCTGAGCACGAATGAGTTCCCCAAGAGGCACTTCGAAAGTCGCCCTTTGATTGTTTGTTACACTGAGGTGATTACCGACCAAATATTTGAAATTTTAAATTCTACCAACAAAATAGTTATTATTTATTATTATCTATTTTTATCAAAATATATCCTGTTGAAATTAAAAATCACTTGGACTGTGCAAAAAATGTTTAATATCCACATTATACAAGTAAAAAAAGGGAACCTATCTTAGTTACTACTGAAATAAATTGATTAAATAAAATTGTACTTTACTTTCTTCTTTCATTCACTTATGAAACAGAAAGTTTAAAACAAGCCTTACCTTGTACGCTGCATAAAGAAGAAGGATACAAGAGCCTATCATTATTGTCACTAAAGCAATAAATATGTAAAACATTGCTATCAATCCTGCAAAAACAAAGACAGATTTTGTAAATATGCTGATATTAAGAAATGCAAACATAAGGAAGAAACGTTATAACTTACTAAAATTGTGTAATTTCAAGTCAGTAGTAATTAAATTTGTCGGCTTTATTGGTTGTTTCTAGAAACATCTTACATATTAGCAATCATTCTTCCTTATGCGTTATGCGCGCGTATTTAAGCAATGGAGATAAATAAATGACAATATTGCGTCATATTCCAATGGAAAGAAGCATGCTGAAAATGATACGGAAAAGGACTAGAGATTTTTTGTACCTTGCCTAAGGATAAATTGCCTTACAAGAGATAAGTTGGAAGGATTAGTTGGAGGAAAAGAGGGAGAAAAAGGTGTGAGCTCCTGGTAAATGTGATTATAAAACTTCGGATGCCTTAACATAAACTTAGTAGGATACATGGTAACACAGTTTCTTTCGTTTAAAGCTTTGGATTATGTATTCGTTAAATTGATATTTTAATAAAATATATATACAAATATAAACAAGATAAGTATCTAATTACAAACTTTATTTGTTTGGATATATGGAACGTGTTGGAAATGGCGAATGAAAATAGTATTTCTAGTAGGAGGGAAAAATGTTTTAAACAGTTCTACATTTATAACTCATACTATGTCCTAAGGTTGAAAGGTATGTCTTCATGAATTGTTTGCTAAAGATGTCACGTTCACAGATAGTACGAATCAAGGTTGCAGACATATGACGCCCATGTTTGAAACCGTTTGTATAAACATATTCGAATCGAGTTATTGTTCTAATAATGCGTCAAACTCCTGCTGGTTTACCTGGGAACATTTGTGGCCTGGGAAGAAGTGCATCTCAAGTGCTTTTTTTTTCTGTACAGAAACCACAGGTGTATAACACAAAACCGAAAAAAATGGACTAAGGCACACTCGATTTCAGCGGTGAAGAAACCTTCGTATACACGGTGATGTTGCAAGATGGCGTGTAGCATAGCGTTCGTAAATCCATCTACCACAGAAAGGAGTCCTACAACAGTTATCTGGAATACAAATCACTCACCTGGAATAAATATGGACATATCTCCAGGAAAGGAACATTAACGAATTCGTTGGCCCCGACATATATGTTGTCAATACGAGAGGTACGGGAGGATTCAGAAGCTAGCTGACGTAAATAGAAAGTGTCAATTTGTTTCAGCATATAAGAATGAGCTAATACTTGAACAAAACTCGCCATAACCTTATTTGGAAAAATTTAGAATACGTTATAAGCGGAGCAGAACAGTACAGTGAGCACACCCTGTGCGGGAGAACAGGGTACGAAGGAGTTTATGTGCGCGAAAACAAGACTTCTTAGCTGAACTTATGTGCCGTGGTCATCTCAATCGACTGTCATAGATCAAATCTAGAAATTGACCATATCAAGAAATGACAAACAGAAATCCATACTTATGCAAGTCAAGGTCAATAAGGCAAGTACGTTGGTAGTAGGATTTCCACATCGAGGATAGTCAGTCGAAATGTTAAGTCCTGTCTCTTTGACAAGCGAACAAAGTACTGTGAACATAAGTTACACCACGAATACAAGCCTGAACTGTGAAGGAACACTTTCGACGTGGGTTACAAGCTATCTTACGGTAAGAATACTTACTTGTGTGTATCATTTTCTTGCACTTATAGCTGTGGAAGGTTAGATCCTGCAATCACTCAAATGTCACTCGTGAAGAAAATTTAAAATGAATTGAGGCATATAGCCATGAATTCCTAAGACATATACTATAGGTTTTAAAATATTTTAACCTCAAGTGATGTGATATACCGTGTGCTACTGTAAGTCGTAAAATAGCATTGAAGTGTTCCCCGTTGAGAAAAATGTCATGAATATGACCCTCAAGATGAAACACGTTGAGATGCTAAATTAGAAAGATCGAAAACCACTCTCATACTTTTTGAAGAGCGAATTACATTCCAAAACTCTCATGAGGCGTGTATTTAGCATGCTTTCAAGCATAGTACAAGCACAGCTCTCAGGAGCAATAAGTTAGTAGCTCATGAAAGTAGTTCCAATTTTCTAGTTTCATGATTGGAGGAATAGAGCGTTACGCACACAGAGTGGATAATTTTCTCCAACCAGTTGCGATTATACAATTGTAACAACGCAAAGTGAGTATCGCGGGAGAGGTGGTAAATCATTTCCTAGGAGAAGCAATCATGTCGTTGGGCGGTTTGTACTGTTCATGGAGAGCAGAACTAAATTGAGCAAGCGTGAAGTGGTATTATAGTGTCAGCTTTGAGCAGCCCTAGAATTTTTCAGGTTTCACTCTAAATTTTTTCGAAAACTGGCAAATGCTGCAGATTAGTGTTCATACAGACAGCCGTTACCACCTGTCCCAGACTTAGTTATCTGTGAAGAGTTAGTCGTTAACACTACGTTAAAAGACAAATGTGACACAACATAATGATTATTACCAGCGATAGAGCGAAACCTACCCCACACTGTAGACAGTAGCATTTGCCAACCGAGTGAGGGAATAGTATTTTTCTATAGATTTGGCACTACGAGCGTTTTACAAGCCGTTGAAACAGTAAAACGTGAAATCATTTAAGATTTTTGTAAGCTGAATGGCAATTAAATGTATAGAATCCCCGATGACTAGCCAAGATTACGTCACGAATTTTCACAGACCACCAAATAAAATGCCGGCGAAATCATTCACCATAGTAATCGAAAATGGAACCGCGAGTAGCATTGGGAAGACCGCTAGGAACCCTGTGGTCCATCAGATATAGAAGTAATGACCGCAATGAAACTCAGTGAGCGCACGAAAGTTAGGCCGGTTTGTACACTTTAAATCGAAACGTTGGCTAGAATGATGATAAAAAATAGCAAGACCTTCGCCGAATAACGGAAAATGATTACTGCCACAAAGAAGAAGATTAATTCACCATGTCAAGTTGTTCGACAGACAAGCACTGGAAATAAAGAATTCAAGGACAGAAGCACGACTATGTGCTGAGAAGAAATGAGTCGGATAGTTATCATTGAAGATGAGAAACTCACTTTTCAAGAAAGTCCTTAATTATACGTGCGCGATTTTCATAATGGGTAACCAGACCCAGTGCGGAAGGTGCTTAGGACTTCAAAAAGGAAGAATTTTGCTTCAAAGTGATGATAGAGCTGAACACATTAATGTCCGTAAATAATTAATAATGAGGAATGTATAAGGAACAATGGTAATCGAACAAGAGAAGGAAACTCGCTCCACACAACTAGCATTTTGAAAATTATATATGTATAGTTTTATGGACTATAGTTTTTCTTTTCTTTTCTTTTCTGATGTTTTCTTCATACAGTAGAGGGTCGATTATCCGAACGTCGGTCAACCGAACGACCGCTTAACCGAACTGTGTACTCGCTCGCACCTGTTACTCTCCCACCCTACCGTCCATCATCCCCCTCACTCCCAAACCAAGTTTCCCACAGTAGTCACCGCACTGAGCCACCGCTGGCGGAACATTGCTTCTAATGGTGCCTTCATAAGGCGCTGCTGACCGGCCAAGCCGCCAGTCGCTGTGTTTCAACAATCAACACACTTCTGTCGGTTTGGCACTGGCTGTAGAAGTAGCGGCAGTATCAAAGCTGTTCACAGCAACAGCTGCGCCAGCTCCGCGCATGGCAAATGAACATGTACAGTTCGATTATCCGAACAAACCAGTTTTCCGAACACCCATGTCCCCCAATTACTTCGGATAATCGACGCTCTACTGTATTTCTTTTTATTCTGCCCTTTCTCGGTCTCTCCCACAATGTTTGATTTATTAGAGAGTTATTCAGATACAATGCAAACTTCTACTACCGACTAATATCTCCGGAGGTATACATCTTTATGCGGAAACATGGTCTAAGTTGGGGCAAAGGCCACAACCACAATTTCGAAAGTTGACGCGTGTTGGAGATCAAGAAGTGGACCGAAACGAATGAAATTGTATACAGATATTTTAGACGGAAAATCACGGGATAGGTATTTCTTATTTTCATGAAAAAGGAACTTGTAGACGGACCCACAAGTGGGCCCTAGAAACATTTCATCACGAAATATCAAAATGTGTAATAAGTGTAATTCAATAGTACCTAAAGCATATTATGCAGAATCGGAATGAAACTCCATTTGGAGCAAATGCGTCAAAATAATCAAATATGCGTTTTTTATTTTGTACAAAAAAAACGTTCGGGGGCAAAAGTTTCCACGCACAATTTTGAACTTTGTCGCCCGAATGGCAGCAAGAAGTGAGGGGAATCAATTTGTGTACGGATATTTTTGACGTAAAATCAGGGAATATGGCTTTCGTATTTTCCTGAAAAACACTTGGGTGGGGCAGAGACTCCTCCAAACACTTGATCACGAAATAACAACATTTTTGATAACTCTAATTTAAAAGTACCTAAAGCACATGCTGAATTTCAACGATCTAAACTACGCCTGTCTAGTTTCTCTGTCTTCTAACGAAGAAGCAAGTAATCTTCTATTAACTTTCGTTGGATATATATGTTAGCATTGACTCCTACGTTTCTCCCGCGGGAGTTAACGACGAGTATTTAATTGAAAATAAATTATTGTTGTGCAGTTTTAAACTTTACTTCTGAAGTAAAGAAATGGAGTGTAGGTTACTTTATTGTTTTAGCAACTTGGTTTTACAGAAAGTTAATAAAATAAAATTTTACAATGTAAATTATTCTTTAAAATTTATTAAATATTGTTACATATATCCATCAATGCACTGAGCAAACAGACACGCAAATACAGAAACACTAATTGAAATACAAAATAATAAGCTACATAATCTAGATAAGTAGGAAAAACACGAATAGGATATTTTGCATATAAACAGAAAAGACTGAAAACAGTAATAGATGTGTAGTATACTGCTTAGGATAGTGAATTTGAAAATATACATGCTTTCCTGTTATTGCTTCGTGTATATCTATGTATATAGGAGGATACCCTGTCTATTTTCAAATTAATTATCCTAAGCAATGTAAATTATTTTAAACGCGTTTAACTTCATAATTACAAGTCTGGATACTGGAATTAGATGGGAGACCCACATAGATCTCTCTATACTAAATAGGTATTGGAGATGTCATACAGATCCATCTCGGTCCACATTTCTTTTCAACTATTTCTTGATTTATAAAGAACAAAATTGACATGAAATTTGCTTTCTACATCGATCTCTACATTAGCTTTTTCTTAAATGTAGTTTCGTAAATATGTTAGTGTTCTGTCTTGAACCCATAACTGGGCATGTACGCACAGCTCCATCCCATGTTTCCAACATAGAGCGTTGTGGGACAGAAGCATGGCGAATGGGTGTGCTACTGAGGAGGTTACTGAAATGTTTGTTAATATCGGATAACTACCCGTGATCAGCTAATTGTATGGAAACAATGAAGGTAAGGATGGATATTAATTCAGTTTCTACCCTTAAGGTTATTTTCAAGGTTAAACTTGGAATAATTGGGATTACACTTTTAATTAATGTTAATATATAAATAGTTAATGTATAAATGGACACTGAAATTAATTAAATAGATACTAACATTTCTTAATGTCATATCCGCTCGAAACCAAGTAATTATATTGAAACAGAACAAAAAATGCGGATACCAGCTGCAATTTTACCCCTTAACCCTTAGATACATTATAGCGGTCAAATGGAACCCCTGCCTTCTCTCTCCTGAGCTATTTCATTATGTATTATACTTTCATAGTGGCTTTTTGTGACATCTTATAAACGTATTTTGTCAATTATGTCCTACACTCAGTTTTTTATTATTTTAAGATGGGGGAAGGGTAGAGCTTGTTTTCTCCGTTTATCTCGAGTTTACACTTTGGGGTTAAATTTTACCCCTAATTTGTATGATATATCTGAAGTTGTACTCTTGCAAGATTTGCCCGTATAGGCACAATGTATTGGATGGTATACTACAATACACCATCCTATTACTACAGTAAAATATAGAAGAAGAAGAAGAAAAAAAGAAGAAGACGAATAAGAAGAAAAGTTTTTCCTTCATGGGCGTGCTGTGGTAAGTCATCGAGTAATGCTGATCGTTTCTCTTATATCACTCATAATTCTTTGAACACATATCTTGTGCAGTGTTTATCGAAAAATTTGTGGACTGACAGAGAAGGAAATAGTGGACGAACTGATACTTAGCGATAGTGAGGATAACTGTAGTGAGACCAAGGACGTGGCACAGGAAATTGATTCAGATTCTTGGAACAGAGGTGATTATTGTGGAGAAGAATCAAGTACTGGAACTGACACAGATGACGGTACGCCACTTTCCTTTCGGATTGGAATGAAGAATGCAGTTACACAAGCTATAAATTTCATATCCAGAGATGGTACAGTTTGGAACAAGAAACCGCCAAAGGTTTCACAAACGCGTAAATGTAATGTAACAAAGAGCGTCCCAGGACCAGCTGGAAATGTTACCGCTTCATTGCCAAATTCTGCATTGGATGTACTCATTACTCCTGGCCTGCTCCATGTCATAATTTTGTGTACGAACTTAGAGGGCAAACATATTGCAAGAGAAAAAAGAATTAGCTGGAAAGAAATTGATGCTATTGAACTACCTGCTTTTATAAGTTTGCTTTTGTTTGCCGGTCTTGAAAAAATTATGACGTACCTGTAAAGGATATATTTCTTGATCGACATTCAAACTTAACGTACAGAGCAACGTCTGTAAACCGTTTCTTGAATATAATACGTGTTTTACGGTTTGATGATACACGTACTAGCACAGCAAGATTACAGCATTTGTGTGGGACATATTTACAAGAAACTATACAAGAGCTTGATGAGCAATCGGTGTCATATAGGGGTAGATGTTAATTCATTCAATACATGCCACAGAAGCCTGGAAAGTAAAGCATTAAAATATTATGGGTTCGTGCTTCTAATTCAGGATATGCTTACAAGGGAATTGTGTACACTGGCAGAAAACCATTCTAACCGTCACAAACTAATTTGTCCAATAGTGATGTCATGGAACTGACTAGTAGCATTCTGAAATCTCATCGAGGTCGAAATGTAACAAGAGATAATAACTTTACATGTTTGGCTCTGGCTCAGCAGTTGCTAGCCATTAACATTTCTCTAGTGGTTACAATGAGCAAACACAGAAAGGAGGTGCCTCCCATTATGTTACCAAGTAAATCACGTGCGAAACATTCCTCTCAATTTGTGTTTATTCATGATGTGACAATGGTTAGTTACGTTCCCTCCCAAAATAGAATTGTGGTTAGTTTGTACTCAATGCGTCATAGTACTACGGTTGATTCAGAAAGTGAGAAACAAAAGCCCAAAATCATTACATTCTACAATAAAACAAAAGGAGGTTTTAATATGAATAACTTAGTAAGAACGTATACAACAAAGCGTCAGACTAAGCGATGGCCAATAGTATTGTTTTTCAATATGTTAGACGTAGCAGCATTGAATACATTTATTATATATACATGCATCAATCCTGGTTACAATGATGTAAACGTTACTCATCGTCACAGACTTTTCTTGAACGATCTTTTAGACGAAATGGTGAAACTTTTCATGCAAATGCACGTCAGTAGCTCTAGTTTGAGGAAGAGCGTTTCTGATGCTTTAGAAAGATGCGATGTGACAGTGTCTTCGCAGCAAAGTGACCAATTAGGAAAAAGGAAAAGGAAAAGGTGTTCGTTGTGTCGACAATCTAAAGATAAGAAAACTTCAACTGTGTGCTTCAAATGCCCAATTTGCCCAATTAAAACTCGCTCAATGTGTGAAAACTGTGTGTAACTTCGAATAAATTTCTAAGTAAACATTCATATTGTTGGTTTTTTGTGCAAACTGATGTATAATATTTATGAGATTTCGTAGTTTGAACAATATGCCCTTTACAAAATTACTATTTATAGTATATTTTTAAGATATAATTCGAGTAAGTTTGTCTAATTCACGCTTGTTCATTGTATGAAAACTGTGTGTAACCTGAAACAAATGTCCAAGTAGCATTCAAATTGCTGGATTCCTGAGCAAACTGATATACAATATTTAAGTAATTTCGTAGATTGAAAAATATATCCTTGTACAAAACTGTATTTTATACTGTGTCTTTGAAAACAATTTTGAAGTTATTTGTTATGTTTTGTAATCACAAAATTCATAACTAATATGCACAATTTACCTAAAATAGGAAATGTAAAATGTACTATGATAAATTAAGTGCCTCCATAAAAGTTATCGTTTCGGTTTTTAATAAGTATTACAGTAAAATAAAGATGTAATCCCTTGTACAAAAATGAACACTAGTTAACAGAGTTAGAAAACAAATCTAAAGTCTCATTTCTAAGTAGGCCTGTCATCTTTTGAGTTTATTTTATAAAAATAATAAGGGTCAAATTGACCCCAAAGTGTAAATGCGTAAGGAAAGTTGGAAATGTATCGAAAGATTAATGCTATGTTGAAGATAAAGAAACAACTTTCTTGTTGAGGTATTCATCCCAAACCTTATCCTTACCTAGCTTTCATTTCAAAGTCTTAAGGGGGAATATCATGAACTTACACTACTAATGCTTTTAACTAAAAAAAGTTAGTGCAGTGTTTGTTAATATGGAATACCTAATTAAATTATTCCTTTTCAAAAGGACGTCACTTCCAGGAAAGCACTTTTGACACAAGGGAAGATAAATCTCGCAGACACTCTTTTGAAAAAAAAAAACGGAATTTCTGGACTTTGGTTATATACAAAGATTTCTGACAATTACTGGAACTTCAAATTTTTTATTACACACAATTAGATAATCTTGAGTCAACACTTGATATAACCAAGGATTTTGTTCATTACCTATATCAAAATAAATCACAAAAAGTAAATTCCCAATTTTTCCCTATTTTGGCATGAAATGGGTTAAGCGCTAGAAATTGAATAAAGTGTTCATTCTTTCTTTTCTTGATTGCATAAAACAAATTGATGTTAAGTGGATATGTGAGATTGA
The DNA here is from genome assembly GCF_964235325.1 of Thermobia domestica. NCBI lineage: Eukaryota > Metazoa > Arthropoda > Insecta > Zygentoma > Lepismatidae > Thermobia > Thermobia domestica. The sequence goes on from NC_137456.1 coordinate 262,942,569, forward strand.
GGCATTTCAATAGCAATTTAAAATTGAAAATCAATTACAATGATCCACAGCAGCACCTCTACAGTGTCCAAGCTTGGGTCCCACAACGCCTTGTGTGGGAAACATAGCATGAAGCTGGGCCCATTTGAACCCCCATTGGTTAGTAATGGGTCCAAGATAGAATTCCGACATATCAACGAAAATGTAGTGAAAGCTTTTTGAAATGATAATCTAGCCATATAGGTCGATACAAGATTTCGTAACGATTTTGTTGTGTATAAAGTCAAGAAAGATGTGAAAAGAAAACGGGAGCTCCACATGAGACTTAGATAGGGCGACAGACGCAGGTGTGGATCATATCGCCCTACACTTGCCAGTGTCGGACGAGCTGGGACAGTACGAATTGCGTTTTTCATTTGTTCAGAATTCCCTGCTGGGATATTTAGGTCAAGTATATTTTTCAAATGAGCTAAGGTCTAGTAAAAACCAGGAAAAAAGATAAGTTTCGAAACAGCGCATCTTTAAGTAATATACACACAAAATTAACAGTAGAACAGTTGTTAACGGATTGCTTTGTAGTTCATTAATACTAATGTATTTTATTTCGTAACTGTTCTAGCAACAAACTTAATTATTCTTGTTCCCACATTCTTAGATAAGCTACTCGATCTACTACACTGTTGCACTAAGTTAAATAGGATGTTTATGTGTGTTTGATTGTAACAAGTCCCGGTGCCAGAGTGGAGGTTCGACTTCTGGTCAATGAAACAGGGTCTCGCAAGATGTGGGTCTCGCATTGATACATATAGATCAATGTCGACCGAGAAGGGTGCTGACGTTGGCCCATGTTGGGCATCCCACATTGGCCGTTGTGGACAGAAACGTCAATACATCTGCACGGTTACCACGTCAGGTATTAATGAAAGCCCAGATCACATCTTCCCTAATTTCCCACATTGGTGTACCTACCTGTGCTACTGAGGATAATTTCCTGGTTTTTACTAGTTTCACCATAAAATGACCCGAAAGGGAGAAATTGCGGGAGGTATCCAGCCTTATTTTTCTCGATTGACTAAAACAAGTTAATTCGACATAGATACTTGACACTGGAAAACAAGTCAGTAACCATTCATAAATTAAAATACATTAGAATGATAATTTTCCGATATTTCCCTGTCCTTGAAAATGTCCCTAAGGGGAAAAATGCACGTAACATCCAGCCGTACTTCAATTTATGGCGTAAAATAGGTTGATCTTGAGTGGATACATGATATTAAGAAACTACATAGTGTATATAGTATATACTGGCTAACTATATTATAAGACTAACAATATATATACTAACTAACCATAAATTGTACATGTTCTTACTTAGAATACTGTACTGTATATTTACTTGCCCAATGAATTTCAATGGATTTCTCCAGCTCTATTCTAATATCACGATGTGATTATTTTATGTAGTTTAAAAATTTCAATTATAATACTTACAGTACTTCGTAATACGGTGTCTTATCCATGAAATAATAGGATTTCAGAAATAAAGTACATTATATCAGCATTGACATAAGAAAAGCTTTCCAACAGCAATATAATTTCGGAAAAGAAATGACACCCCTGGTTCGGAAGAGCCCATATTCCGGGAAAGAATTATAGCATAGCATCACTTATAATATATAAGCTTTCCAACTGCGAATAATTTTTAGAAATCATTTACATAAAAAAATGATATGTAAAGAAAGTAAAATTCCCTACCGCAGCACCGAATGACCCATATCTCTGAATAAAATTTAGCATCTTAACATCTGAATTAGATAAGCTTACACCACTAAAAGATTTCTGAGATCGGTTTAGATAAATTTTTATACACAATGGAAAAAATTAGCGCTCTCAGACACCGAGGCATCATGTTCCACGATAAGATATAATATATCATCAGCTGCGTTACATAATCACCCCGATAGTGAGTGAGTTATCTGAAATCGGTTAAGTATAGTTTCTGAAAATCCCTTTACACATAGCAAAAAAATACCCCCTCTTGCGCCCGAGAGCCATTTTATCAGAAAAAGTATAACGTATCATCATAGTATTAAATAAGTTTTCCAACAGTAAATAATTTTTTAAATGGGTTTAGTCCTTTCTGTATGTTTACAATATATACTGAATGAAAAAATACCCTCCAGTAGCCAAGAACCCATTTACCAAGATAAAATATAGGAAATTATCACTGGTATTAGACAAACTTCCCCACGTCGGAAATTTTTTTGAAATTATTTCAGTAGTTTCTGAAAAATTCTTATACATAGTAAATAAAAGTGACGCCCATACATCGAAGGGTTCAGTTTCTAGTATAAAATTTTAGCGTATCATCACTGGCATTAGACAAGCTTTCCAAGATGGAAAGAATTATTAAAACACATTCAGTAGTTTATGAATATTTCTATCAAATATATTTAAACAAAAATAACGCCACAGCACACGGGAGACCATTTTCCAGGATAAGGTATAGGATACCATCACTGGCATTAGATAAGCATTCCACGCATCGAAAGAATTTTTTAAATCTGTTCAGTACTTTCCGAAATTTTTTATATTTACATAATAATGAATGCCGATCTCTATGACAAAGGGCCCATTTTTCATTACAAAGTAAAGCATATCGTCATAGGAATTAGACAAGTTTTCCAACAATGAAAGAATTTTCGAAATCGGTTCTTTAGTTTCTGAATAATTCTACTACATATATTTAATAAGAAAATTACGCCACAGAGTCCTTGAGCTCATATTCCAGGATAAAATATTGGGTATTATCACTGGCGTTAGACAAGGTATTATATCAAAACAATTTTTGAAATACGTTCCGTATTTTCTGAAAATTTCTTATATATAATGAATCAAAAAATAAGTCTACCTGCACCCAAGTGCCCATTCTTCAGGATAAAATATAGGCTATCATCACTGGTGTTTAGACAACATTTCCAACATAAAAATAATTTTTGAAACCGACTCAGTAGTTTCTTCATATTTCTAATATATATATTTAAGTAAAAAATAACCCCTCACGCGCGCGAGAAGATTTTTCAGGATAAAATGTAGGATACCATTACTAGCATTAACAAACTTTTCCATATCGAAAGAATTTTTGAAATTCGTTCAGCAGTTTCTGCGTATTTGTTTAAATATGTTTAAGCAAAAAACGCCCCAGCGACCGGGAGCCCATTTTCCAGCAAACATATATTGTATAATTACAAGCTTGGATAAACTTTCCAACAAGGAAAGAATTTTTGAAATGGATTGAGCAGTTTCTTTATATTTCTAATATATAATTGAATCAAACAATGAGGTCTCCAGATCCCATTTTTCGTGGTAAAATATAGCGTGTTTTTACTAGAATTAGATATACTTTCCAATAGCTAAGGAAATTTGAAATCGGTTGAGGAGTTTCTAAAAAATCTTATTTATAATGAATGAAAAAGTGACACCCTTACAATCGAGGGTTTATTTTTGGGATAAACTTTAATGCGTCGTAATCTACATTAAATGATCTTCCTAGGAGTGAAAACGTTATTAGAATCGGCCGAGTAGATGCGGAGATCTCGTGATATAAAAATAAAACACTCGAGTTAACAGTTTGAAGAATTTTAGCACTAACATAATTTGATCATGTGACTTTTCTTGACGGGGTCTGGGGGTCATGGAAGCGTGTGTCTTCCGTTAGCTTCGATTCTTTACGGTATGATGTGACATTTAACACTTATCAGCCAATTACTTGCTGTGGAATGAAATCACACACACCGGCTAAGGTAAATGAAGAGAGAGTGTGTGTGAGAGAGAATCGTAGATCACGTGTGACAAGGCAGGCTTTTAGTTGACTCTCGCTGTTTCCTATTATGAAAAAATTAAAAGCCATTTCAAGCAGACAGGCAAAAGTACCAACAGTCGCGTCGGTTGCAGCAATGCCGGTACTACGGATTCGCTGTCTGCGATACACGTATAGTTTCCGACCGACAAGTTTCGTGTACCAAAAATTTATAAGTTTTCATATTTCTTATATTTTGTGGTTAGCAATTCAAGTTTTTCAAGTTAGGTATTTTTGATAATTTGGCACATGATGGAGGATGAACAGATAATACGCAGTGGAGGCCGCATTAAATATAATTTTCAAATATAAGGTTTCTACAGGCATAAAGGAGTCATATAATCATTTCTCGATGTAAGTAATTATTATCTTTAAGATATAACATGTGAGGTATTGACAGAACGTCGCTTATGTTATATGTGAATATTAATACAAATTAAGAAAATCGTGTAATAACAATGAATAAAATATGTAATGTACTATTTTCATACGCAGGTAACTTATCAATATTTGCATTAGAGCATGTGATTTAGGTAGAGAATATCCAAAATCGGATCGTGATTCAAGATAAAAAAAAGTAGCTACACCCATACTGTCACGTAAGAAATTCATGAATCGCAAATATAACGTTAGTAGATTGTGAGCGGTAATGCCTCAATCGCTCTCTCTCAACTCTCTCTTATCTGTATATATACATATAAAATGTATGTATGTTATTATGTGCCTCTATATGTTCCAACATAACTCATGTAAGCCTAGAGGATGGTTTTTGAACCTGGGGATTCGGCACCTAAGTTTCGCGAGGTGGTTTAATGGGGTCGCAAAGGTAAGCGGAAGAAATAAATATAGTTAGAATCTAATACCTTAAATTATTTTTAAATATTATTTTGAATTCTGTTCTTGTAGACATCCAATTTATATAAATACTGTAAAAATCAACAAAAAATAAGTCTGCTAAACATTTTCAAAAGGTGCAAGAAAGTTAAAAAATGAATTTAAATGAAATAGGTATGATATGAAAGTAATGAAAACTGTATATTGAAATGGCAGAAAATGCACATGCAACGAAGCATGCATAATGAAATACAATTAAAATTGAAACCTAATGATATACCTAAACATGGTCTAATTTCACTAGTGCAGGAATGCCCGGTTCAATCTTCGTGACGAATATTATCAAGCCATTTTCAACTGATAAGCGATTTATTTACTTTGTTTTAATCTTTACAATAAAAAATTTTAGCACAGGTACAATATAGCAAATTGAACGATTACTTTTAACGCAATAGATACCAGATCAGGATATTCTTCTCTCCTCATCAGGCACAACTTGTACAAGTCTTCGTTACAGAAAATTAGTTGTAAGGATTTGTCGCAAGATAATTCTGTTAGTTGCTCAAGAAGTTGTGGGTTTATATCACCTAAATTAATGACGTCTTCCATGTTGGAGTTTAATATACATTCTGAACCAGAATCTTCATTTTTGGGAATATAGATATTACTGTTACTGTATTCACTATCACTGCCGTGCCGTGGGGGCGGAGCTGCGGGGCCGAAACAAGGGGGCACAAAATTAGGAGGAGGTGTTAGTCATGTTAGGAAAATGCATGGGCACATGTATTAAAATAGAAGGAAAAACGTAATAACAAGTGCTCAAAATCAAGGAAAAGCAGGGTCTACTTTTGAAAACTTTATTGGGCTTTGTGTCAACCATGTTGGCGTTTCGCAGCTAGTCTGTCGACCTCAGTCATATGTACGGAGACATCGTACTATGCCCTCGCCCCGGGAGCTGATTTTCCATCGCACGACACTGTTATAGAACTAGGTATGTTAAAAATCCCACACAAGCTTATTATAAAACAAATTATAACAGGGTCGCTGGCAAGAGAATGTGATAAAAGGAGATCGTGATAGAAATTAATTTGAGAACTAATGGACTAGAGTAATTTGATCATATTTCTTGTACTATGAAAAAGAGTGTTGTCTTGTTAACTACGGTGAGTGGGAGGGGATATATATAAAAGATTGCTAGAAAATTATCGATATTAGTGTCGAACTCATAGTTTTCGTGGTCGCTTAGATAAATAGTTTGATTTTCGATTTCGCTTAAATCCGATTAAGTTCTCATTAGCTACGAAGGGAGCGGAACGACTTTTCTTTGAAACTCGACTCGACTCGAAACAGACCATTTTGAGGTCTACTCTACGACTCGGATCGAAAATTTTCATCCAGTCGACTCTGACTAGGGTCGAGTCGACCCAAAAAAGCAAAATGCGTGTGTAGTCCTACCTAGACAATACATGGACAATATATTAATTCTATTATCAATGATACTACTACTACAACTTATTTCATTTTTAATAATAATAATAATAATAATAATAATAATAATAATAATAATAATAATAATAATAATTATTATTATTATTATTATTATTATTATTAATATTATTATTATTATAGCACCGTGTATAAACACGAACGATAGACGGTTAGTGTCGTTCAACACAAAAGCTAGTTGACTACAGACCTAGGTAGTCATGATGTCTACAAGGGAAATATATAATTTATTACTCTAATCTGTAAGCGTCGGTGGACTACAGATGGCCAACTATGGACCTCTCGCCAAGAATTGGTTAGCGCATAGCGACAATCCGCGGTGGCCCCAGTTCCATTTGAAAAAAATTTACCTCCAACGGCAGAGACACGACGAAACTCCAACGAACCATAAAATTACTCTCCATAAATATGTTAAATTGCCTGTATGTGTGATTTAGTTATATTTAGGTTAGACAAAAACACTAAAACAAATACCCCGGTGTGTGCGCAAAGTACCAACATTACGATTACTAGTCACGTGTTTTTCTGAGTTCCCTAGGAAAACGATGATAAAAAGCTTGCTTGTAGAAGGATAAATCATTGTAGTTTTAATCTAGCCAATCAGACAAAATCCTTTATCTCTAGTTCTCGGAGATGGAATCCTTAAAACTTTCAGATTTAAAGCTTTCTGCTGGGATACCATCTATGTGCAGAATATGGGCATAATCGCCGACGCACGCCTGCAGTGGCTCTTCTGTTTAATACAATTTCAACAAAAGATGGTGTGGGTCAATGAAAATTTGACCCACGATCCACCATGACTTACTATCACCCACTACACAAATGACCCATTGAAACAGTCTGAACCACCACCCATTGTGACCCAATCTGAGCCAGCACGAACTATCAAAATCTTTGAACCATTGTGACCAACTCCGACCCACCAAACCAAATTCGTCGTGAACTCTGACCCATGACCCACACACTACTTTAAATTGACTAAAGAGGTTAGACTTGTAATAAAACAAGACTGTGAAATTATCACTTATCGGAGTTTGCATTTCTTACGTTAATCGCTCAAGCGTCTCTCTGTTACAATACCGGTGGATCTGACGTTCACGATGTACAATGATAATGTATTTCTCATCTTCCGAATGAAGATGAATTTAAATCTATCATACATAATTATTTCTTTGTTGGCTTACTGATACATTTCGGTAGAAAATAGGGTACAATTTACGAGTATCAAATAAGGATAAAGTAGATCAATATAGAAAAGAGAAACTAATGTTCTATATAATTAAGCATTCCATACTAATTTAAAATGCCAATGTAATTAAGTTTCGAATATAAATTTTATGGAGAATATTTATTTTATCTCACAATTTATGGCTTGATTGCCTTATGCTGTGAACGCTCCATATATTAAACACCAGCTTCTGCAATTATTATAATAGAAAGCAGTGAGTATAAAAAGAGAGGAACTGTAGTTTTCATTTCTCAATTTGTTTCTCAACTAATATCAATAGTTTCGATTATTTTTACAAATCAACCCACTATCAATTTCCAATATATAGAAAATGCACACCCTGCTCATGAAATAAAATTTTAAGAAAATGCCATGACATGTTCTGTTTATTTTTAATGAAAATTATATACTACATTTCAGCTCTAAGTAGAATAGCTTGTGAAATATTCAATTTTTCGCAAAAATTCGTACCCCTACTCCCTCCTAAGGATATATATTATAATGAAAGTCATACGCGCATGATAACTTCCCATTTGGGATTAGCACCTGATTTTATACCAAATGTTTCATTTGACTTGGCAATTTGACCATGATAATCACGCAGACACAGTAACTGTCAATTATTTTTATATTAAAGGTGATTCAAAAATATTTTTCCAGCTGTTATTTCATCTAAAAGCTCACAGGCTGCATCTCAAAATCCAACTCCTATTGCTTTTTCCATTCTTACAATTGCAAATATGAAAATCAAAAAGTGACTCAATTTTTTTGATTAGAAACAAATGAAAAAGTAGAAAAATGGAGTAATACATAGACAAGCTGACCTGTGTTCAGATGATGCTGTCTACAATGCACTGAATAGAATGAGTTGGTGGGTCAGTGTGAGTTAGGGTGAGTGGTGTTTCGCAGTAGGTCACATTGTTCTGACACACGATCCACTGACACACTCAAAAATCTTCACCCATTTCACTCAGTAACCAACCGACCCATTGACCCGGTTCATCTTAGATTTTAACGTATATTTTTCATTCAAAAGGCGAAACACATCCACACAATTTTTTCCTCGATTGCGAAGCTTAGCTTGATATAATAGTTGAAATGGTGACTTTTCTCACGGTGAGAAATTGATACGATGAAAAAGCCCATTTTGAAGTAGAACCATCGTTTAAAGGTCCATCTCATCAATAAAGAACTATTTCCTTCCTTTTTAAAAAAAGTTCGCCCCCATTAATGGTCTTCGGCAGGGTTCCAGGAATTTTGCGTTTGGAATTTCAACATTTTCTCCTCTAAACTTCATCTAAACTTATTTCCGCTTCTTGTGGCCACTAAGACATGCCACAAGGTACAAACTAGCTTCCAAAGTTATTAGAAACGCTTTCTCAACCCTTAAAACTAGAATTCGACCAATTTTTCAGCAATTATTGAGATTTTATTTTTAGCTTTAACAGGCCATAATCCCGTTAAAGCTAAAACAGGTGGGGATAAATTTGGATGTGAACTACATTCTGGGCATCGCTAACCATCAGAGCGACCGAGCCAATTAGGGATAAAGACTAAGTCGTTTTACATTATCTCCATGTCACAGTTCCCAACTTGAATAACTTCGTACTACCACAATATTTACTTCTTAGATTGAAAGTGATATGTCCATAAAGTTTAGCAAAGGTTGTCCCAGAGATTCCGGAGTTTCGTTGCAATAGAAGCTTATACAGAGATATTAAAATCGTTTGAGATGTGCAAGCAATGTCTTAGATGCTGCAAATGTAAATTAAAAATCCAACTGATATGTTTGTTCAGAAGCATTGTTATTTACTTCGGTAATAACGAAACTATGGACTCGAAACTAATATTGGTCGTTTTGAATAATTTTACATGTTACTCCCTTCGACTCTTCATTCCTAACTTAAAAATAAAACTGAATTCGAATATGCTTTGTTAGTAATTTATTACATATAAATACCACTCACTAGATGCTACAGTTACAACTATGTAATAACAAATAACAATTGTGAAACATGTTCTGAACTATTTTTAGATTTATTACGCTATCATTAAACTTATTAGTAAAAAAGGATTGTTCATGAAATAGTATATTTCCTCTTGATTTTTAACTTTTTCATTAAAAATTTTCTTTAACTTTTAAACTTAACTTTTTATTGGACTTGAATTTAAAATAGAGCAATTTACTTAAGTGACCACGAAACTATGAATGCTATACCAATAGCGATCCGTTTCTATCAATTTTGATATGTATCCTGACAGTACTCATTTCGAGAATGTAAGAAATATGGTTACAATCGCTATAGACATATCATATTTCTGTTGAAACACACACATACATTCACTTTTATGTATATGAATACAGATATACATACTCAGTGAGCGCGCGAGCGAGAGAGAGAGACCCAAGGCATCACCACTTTCACATTGGAAAAGCATATATCAGGGTTTATTTGAAAAAAAAATATGTAAAGGCTTTCTGATGTGGCATGTTTTATAACGACGACTCCAGTCTGCTCACGTGATCTTTGTTGTTAATGAATTTGTTGCGAGCGTGCCGACTTTGGATTCTGTATTTATACCCTCTCTTTATGCTTCGCATATTTTTTCAAGAACAAAAATAGCATACTGAAATATGAATGTTGAGAAGTAACATCTCTATGCGAATTAGCTGCAAACAAATACACTACATAATTTATTTCTTGCTATTAGTCTTAAACTAGTTTCTAAACTTATTTAACATTCTTATATATAATACCGACGTACTGTGAACACCTATCTCATATGTTATATTTTAAACATAATAATTACTATGTTCTGCAAATGATTATATATATGTATATATACAACTCATGTATTTTAATGAAATTAGTTTATATAATATTTCATGCATTGTGGAAAATTAAATTTCTTGAACCAAGCATTTACCCAGATGGGAATCGAACTCACAATCTTACGATTTGAAATCCACAGGTTACAAATCAGCCAACACAAGAACTCGTCAAAACATGCTTCCAGCGATATATAACGGCTTTCAAGATAATTATGACATACACATCAACTTCAAAGGCCATTCTAGTTCTACCTTGACTTTTAGTTTAGTACTCAGGCGATAATTATGTCCTATGTCTTAACTTCTTTTTCATATGGAACGATTACTTTAAGTATCTAAATGTTCCATTACGTATGGAGAGCTAAATGGCAAACAAGCATGTGCTGATATTAATGCAAGGATTCCAAATATTGTAACATTACATATGTAAATTAATGTTAAACTTTTCTACACGTGGTAATGTCTAATTATATTTTAAAGAAGAAAAGCACATCTAAAAACTTGTCCCGATTTCAAAGACCGGCTTGAAGTTTCGAACCTGATTTACTTTTTTCCGAAGATACCCGAAGTTGAAATTAGAAAATGCTTGCCTCAAATACCAAAAAAGAGTGGGGCCAACCTTTATGAGACAAGGCGTACATGCTGTCCCTTAAAGAATGACCGCACTCTTTAGTGCTGTTTTTGAGGCAAAAATTTTCTTATTTCAGCTTTGGGTATCTTCGAAAAAAACAGATTCGAAGCACTAAGTCAACCTTTGCAATCGGCAATAATTGTGCAGATATGTTTTTATTTCCTTTTTAATATAATAAAACTTGTTAGTAAGTTTAGAAAAACGAATATTAATTGAAATAATTGATGATGCGATTTTTCGAAAACAATTTTTGCATATCAGCACATACTTGTTTGCCATTTAGCTTTCCATACTTGAAAGAATATTTAGATAACTAAAGGAAGCTTTCCAATGAAATGAATCACAGAGAACATAGTAATGTTAAAAAGAGAATGGCTAATAGAAGGACACAGAATTTTAAACTGATAAGAATAACAATGTCTTGGAAATTCAGTTATATTTCGTTTGAAGTAACTGGGCCAGAGTCGTTATGTAAGCTCAGTGGTAAAAATCAGAGCTTCAAATCGTAAGGTAGTGATTCGATTCACGTATGGTACAGTTGGTTTTGCATGAGATTCTAATTTCCGCGATTTACCAAAATTGATTAAAATAATTAAAGTAAAATAAATCAGTTGTTAATGTATATTCATATAATAATTTCAGGGCATAAGTAATTATTATGTTTAAAACGTAACATGTGATAGGTGGGAGGTGTTGAAACAAGGACGATTTACTATATTTGTTTATTAAATACAAGTTAAGAAAATTGTGTGCAATAGCAATAAATAAGTTGTGTAGTGTATGTATCTGCAGCCATTTGCCATACAGAGGTTACTTGTCGATATTCTCATTTCAGCAAGTGATTTACGTTCTTGAAAGTAAAGAGAATATGAGGGTATAAACATAAATTATGCAAACTCGAATCTTCGCTTCAGACACAAAACTCATGATACCTAAAGCCGTGTTGACAGGAAATCTACGAACACCAGGTATGTCTAAGAAACATATTTATACTTTAGTAAGAAGGCAGAAAGTGATTGTAGTTAATACTCTGGAATGTTTTTGTATCGGGCAGTTGCCTTTTACTCTATATTTCTCTTTTTCTCCGTCTCATGTATTCCATCATAATTCTAGAACGCCAGGAGTAATTTGAACAAACTTCGTACATATAGTACTTACAGTCTGAAAAATAGTTCTGCCTAGGTGGGCTATTAGGAATTGCATGGGAATATATTATATACAGTAAAAGCGATCTATTTAGTGTCGAATCCATAATTTTCGAAGTCAGTTAGATAAATAATATCACTTCCGATTCCGTTTAGATAAAATTTAAGCTCCTACTGGCACCAGGAGAAGGGCTGATGTAGTTACATACACATACCAAAATCGACCATTATTAGTGTTGAATAATACGTTTTCAGCGTTGCTAGGCTAATTGATATAAGTTGCAATGTCATTTAAGTCCAGATTCAGCCCCAGTTTTGGCAAACCTCATTAGACGTCCTGAAGGAATGAGAGTGGCAGACCTAAAAATTATAATAAAGACCGGTATTATTCTCGTATTCATATTTTTTGGGATAGTTTAGATAAAGAGTAAAACTCCAATGTCCTTTTAGTTCAACCTCCATTATCGCCCATAATGCTGTGTGAAATTGGGCAATTTAAAAATTATTTAAAATGGCTAATATTAGTGTCGAATCCATAGCTATCAAGGACCCCAAGTTCATCAAGAGCAGTTATCATGACCTTTATGTTCAGTTTCCACGGCAAATAAGACCTACTGACAGACCTTATAATAATAATTTATTTGTACTTAACACTCGAAGGCAATTATAAAGCACAAATTGTTAATTTTATAATGGTGCAGAATGTGCTACATGTAAAGTAATTCTAACAACTAACCATTACTCATGTTTTGTTCACGTACAATCAATAAGTACCAGATATAATAACAATCTTTACACTTTATTAAGCAACATTTGGACGCATTTTTGTTTAAATATTGAGCATTTTAATTGAAATATGTCCAAAATGAGTTGGTATATTATCAGTTTTATACCTAATATATTTTAACATTTTCTTTTGTACCTTTTCTATTTGTTGCTTTGGTTTTCGGTAGTATGGTTCCCAAATTACAGAAGCGTACTCTAATTTTGTTCTTACAAAAGAGTTATATAATGTTAATATTGTTTTTATGTTTTTAAAATGACAGCACGATCGTTTAATAAATCCAAGCATTTTAAATCCTCATTTGTTTTGATATCCACATGATATGTAAACTTTAGATTTGCATCAAACCATAGTCCCAGATCCCTGACAACTTCTTTCTTTCCAGTACTTGATTTCCTATAATATATTTCCTATAATATAACAGAATTTTTTGTGATTGAAAATGATACAACATTTCATTTGAAATATTGAGTTCAAAGTCGTTTCTTTGACACCATTCACTTAACCTCACCAGATCTCTCTGTAGTTTTTCACAATCATCTCTTGTACAAATTTGTTTGTATAATTTAGTATCATCAGCAAACATAAGACACGAAGAATATTGGAACTCTTCAGGTAAATCGTTTATCATAATTAAAAATAGTAAAGGCCCCAAATTGGATCCTTGTGGTACTCCAGAATATACAAAATATTGTTTAGATTTACAATTATTATATCTTAAATATTGGATCTGTTGCTTAAATATGACTTAAATAGTTGGATTAATTCATTTGAAATACAAATTTTTAAATATTTTAAAGAAGTATTTCGTGATTAATCAAAGCAAAGGCTCGCTTAAAATCTGTACATACTACATCAATTTGAGACCTTACGTTAAGAGCTTCACTAATTGCTTGACTTATATTCAACAGATTTGTTACTGTTGATCTGTTATGTCTAAAACCATATTGTGAATGAGAGAGATACCGTGAGATGTGATTAAACAGGTGTTTACAGATTAATGATTCGAATATTTTAGCTGGAGATGGAATTAAACTTATCGGCCTATGGTCTTGTATTCATTTTACAGATTTAATTTTTGGAACTGGACATATTGCTGATATTTCAAATTTTGCAGGAAAATAACACTGAGTGATAGACAGATTAAATATATAGGTCAATGGCTTAACAAGAAATTCCTTACAACCTTTAAAAATGTAAGATTGTATACCATCATTACTAATTGACCTTTTACCTTTCATTTTGTCAATAGCATCGATTAGTTCTGTTTCAGTGATCCTATCCAGTGATATTGTATCTACAATCGAAGAAACATCATTCAGAAAAATATCTGATAGTTTAATATTAGGTAGTTCAGAACTATATACTGATTGAAAATGCTTAGCAAAAGCTTCGCATTTCAATTTGTTGTCAACAAATTTTTCTTTGTTATATTCAAGTACAGATTGATTTATGTTTGAAGATTTTTTCTTATTAATATAGTTCCAAAATTTCCTAGGTCCCTTTACGATTTGCTCTTCTATTGCGTTGTTATAATCACGAAAAGCTATTTTAATACTATTTTTTACTTGTGTACTTAGTGCAACAAGTAAAAAATAGTATTCAAACAATCTGAGTAAAGTCTTGCATGTAATCTGAGTAATAATATTCTTGCATGTAATCTGAGTAAAGTCTTGATTTTTTAAAAAAATTTTCTATAGCGTTCTTTCTTCCTTAACATTTTTATTATTTCAGGAGTAAAGCAGGTTGGATATGAACGTTTCCTCTTTATATTTTAAGGTGTACATTCATTTAAAACTTTATATAATTCAGAATAGAAAAACTCGACACAATTATCAATATCCCTAATCTCATATAAGGAATCCCATTTCTTACATGTCAACAACTGATAAAGTATCAAGAAATCACACTTACAAAAGTTGTAGACTACGTCTTCCATTTCATTTTGTGTCTTACAGTTTTTATAAAACGGAATACTAATATTCAAACATGGGTGATGACGATCTGGTTGAACAAAATGAACATCAGATTCAAGAACTTCAACGTGTAATACATTAGCAAATACAACATCTAAAATTTTATTGTTTATATTTCTTACTTTATTGATTTGTTAGAAATTTAAAAATTTTACTTTATGTAAGACATTGTTCTCCAAATTAGGCAAATTTTAAAAAAAGCGTTACCATCCAAATAATCTTTTAAAAGCGCCAAATTCAAATCTCCTATAATAAAAGCATTTTGAGATAATGTTAGTTCATTAAATCTTTCAATATTTCGAAAGAAATTAAATATAATTCTTCTGAACTATGTGGCGGGAAATTCACTATACAAATATATATACATGTTATATCTGATTACTGAATTTTAACCCACAAATCCTCATTATCTGGCAATTCAAATCTTGTTATTCTTTCAGAGATATAATTATTGTGAACAGCTTAGAGAACACCACCTCCATCTTTCATATTACTACGCTCCAGGTTACGATTTTTTCTGTATACCAAATATTTATCGTCAAAAAACTCATTATTAAATATTTCATGTCTTAGCCATGATTCAGTAATGGCAACACAATCAAAATTAAACATGGTAGAGCTTAGGTAAAATTCGTTAATTTTAGTTTTTAACCCATTCACATTCTGGTAATATATATCAAACGTACTTTTAACTACTGCCATCTTAAATTATAGCCTACATATTTCAAGATTAAACTGGAATAGAATTTGGAAATCCTGGTACATCTTCAGTTTTAATAATCATAACCTGGCTATTTTCACTTTTCCTAGTTAAAATTTGTCCATTGTCATTTACCCCAAAGTATTTAAGCTGTGTATTTCTTGCAGCTGTTCTAGCTTTCCAAAATATTTGCTTAATTTTGGGAGTTAAATTTACATTCACAAATATTCTACTATCATTATTTCCAGATACTAAATTATTAACTAACTAAACCCGTATTTCCTCTAGTCAACCACCTATCTCTCACTGTGCGGGTTGTAAATTGTACAATTATTCCTAGGGAGAGTGGAAAGTAGTAACGTATACAATGTTTCAAAATTACAGATATTACGGTAGAGTTCATAGTTTCAGGGTTATCGAGATAGAGAGCAACACTTCTTTTGCCGTTTCAGTTCAAGTTGAACCCATTAGTATCACTGCGATGGAGAAATGGTGACACGAGAAAATAATCAAACACGACAGACATTAATATCAAATCCATAGTTTTCAAGGTGCATACGTTGATTGTCGACAATTCTTATACAATTTAAGTTTCTACATTTACCTTCCATTCGCATCCTGGGTTGGTGGAAGTGGTTGGCGTATAAAAGGAGTAAAAAACGAACGCTATTGGTTTCGAATCCATAGTTCGCAATGTCGCAGATATTAATAATTACAACTCCGATAGCATTAAAGTCCACATTGAACCCATAATGTACAGCTATTTTGTGGTTATGCGTTTAGTGCACACGGTTTAGGATGGATGACACAGGTCAGGTTATCAGCGGGAACTCGTATAGTTCGAATTCAAATTTAATAAGTAAGACACTTCTCATATAGCCTTGGTGCTGAACGAGACGTAAAACTCAAAATTCACTCAATCGATTCAAACTCCATCCTCATGGCTAGTGATTAAGGATAACAAATAGAATGTCTCAAATGACGGAAATTAGTGTGAAATCCATAGTTTCGGCTCTTCAAGATATTAAAATCGCAACGTATTTTAGCGACACGTTTTGACATAAACAAGCATGTCACCTGAATTCTGAATTTACACGAGCAAATTGAAAGAGTTGCTCGCACAGCTCTACATATTTTAATGTTCCTGTATAAATGTATATTGCAGCTTAACTGTGGAATGTGTGGAGCAACTTTTAAAAGACGTGCTAGAATTATTACTTTCAATCTAAGAAAAAAAAATATTGTGGTATTAAGATACACAAAAGGGTGGAAGTTGGGAGGATCGACATATAAAAATAATGTAAAAGGTCTGATCGTTGAGTGTTATTCATACTTTTCTTTGGCGTTGAGATGAACAGTGACGTTCTCCATTGCGTTTTCCTCCAAATCAATCTGTATCCTCACATAATGGGGACCTATGACAGCTGAAAAATGAAATCTGAAAAATTACAGAAATATTTCCTGGTCGGGAAAGCGTTCTTGATAAATTTGGAAGGTAGTTTCTACCCACTTCAAGATGAGCTTTTAAATTGTATCAATTTCCCACTTTAAGAAGGAATGAAGATCTCAACTAATATACGTAACAAGCCAACCTTGGCCATGGAGAGAAAATGTGTAGATATGATGACTCTTTTAAATGAATAAGGCTTGTTAAGTCAGAGATGTAGTGGGGCAATTGGTCAAATTTGTCAAGATTTGAGTTGTTCAGTGGACCGTGGGGCCACAAGACGTGACACACTGCGAAAAACCATTCACCGTCACTCATACTGACCCACTGACACACTGATACGTTCTGCTCAGAGCATTGTAGACAGCCACCTTCTGAACACTGGTGAAATTTTTACGTTTTACTTTCAAGTCCTCCATTTTACTTCTTTCTTTCTAATGAAACAAATGAAAAAGGGAATAAGGGTGCAGGTCTTTAAAGTAAAACGTAGAAAAACTCACCAGTGTTCAGAAGACACAGTCAACTATGCACTGATCAGAGTGGATAGGTGGGTCAGTGGGTCATTGCGGGTCATGGCGAGTGGTGTTTTGCAGTGGGTCAAATTTGGCCCACGATCCACTGATCCACTAACAAATCTTCACCCACTGACCAACGAGCCATTGACCCACTCCATCTGTTATTGTAAAATCTATTATTTCATTTAAAAGGAGAAACATACAAACTACACATTTTTTCTCGAATGCGAAGGTTGGCCTGACGCATATATTATTTGAATTGGCCATTTCTCTCAGGGTGAGAAATCGATATGATTAAGAATCTGTTACTTGAAGTGGGTACAAACTGCTTTCCAAAGTTATTAGAAACGTTTTTTCGACCCCAAAAACTATGAATTAGATAAATAGTTCTGTAATTTTTAGATTTGCTTTTTCCAGCACTCCTAGGCACTCATAATGTGAACATGGTAATTAATTTCGATTGAGGGCTCAATTTCCATCTGAACGACTTAGAAAATTATGCATAGCACACTAAGATCATTCATTTTACGTTACTTTTACATGTCGCACCTTCCAACTTTCATAGCTTGGGGTGTCATACTAGCACAGTATTCATTCTTAGATTGAAAGTAATATGTCTCTCAAGTTTGGTAAAGGTTGATCCAGTCTAGAGTTACTCTGCAATAAAACAATAACATATTTATAGCTGTACGAGCAACGTCTTCGTTGCTACCATGTAAATTCAATATCGAGCTCACATGTGCGTTCATTAGTGTTGATATTTATCTCGGTGATCCGGAAAATATGGACTCTACACTAATATCAGTCGTTTTTGAGTCATTGTATATCTTCATCCTTTCGACTCTATTCAGTAGATGTGCTACTGGATTTAATCTCTATTGAAAGTTCAACTTAAAGGCCATTAGAACATATTCTAATGAACTTGGTGACACCGAAACTTATTTACTCGATACTAACATTGGCCATTTTCAATTACTTTTACATTTCACAATTTCACACACTATTCAGGGTGCTAAACGAGAGTAACATACATGGCTTGTGGAGTGTCAGTCTTTAATAAACGACCCACAAAATTATGGATTGCACACTAATGTCAGTCCTTTTGTATCACTTTTATATTAGCCCCTTTCATTCCTCCTAGGAGAGCCATGGGGCATTGCCAAAGCTAGGGCTGAATTTTGTCTTAAATGCCATTAAAACTTCTACCAATTAACTTACCGACCAGTGTCGCATTTAGAAGCTAGAAACCCCAAAAATTACCTATTGCTCAACCTCCTCATTCATAACTTGAAACTAACACTTAATATAATTATACATAGTTAGTAAATTACCAATTTATTAGAGTTAAATACCACTCATTAGAAGCTACACATACGACAACGTAAAAAACAGTAACAAATGGAAATGAATTAAACATACTAGAATCATTAAACATATTAAAATAGTAAACCAGGACTGATCATGAAATAGTATATTTGGTCTTGATTTTTAACTTTTCCATACGAAGAAATTAAAATATTTAATTAATAAATTTTGCTCTCTTCAAACATTTTGTGTTCTAGACAAGGACCTAGTGGGCCTAATGTTAAATGTGGCACTATTAGCGACGGTGAAAACTTCGATTCGTCACTAATATCGGTTGATTTCAATACTTTTACGTCCCTATGTATCCACCTTGAGTGAAAATGGGAACATGAATGGAATTAAGCAGAATTTAAAACAGAACTGTTTACCTATACGACTACAAAACTGTGGACACGATACTAATATAGATCCTTTTCTAGCGAACTAATATAGATACCGATACTATTTCTTTCCAAATTGTAAGAAATATGGTCGAAATTGCCGTAGGCATATCAAAAGTATGTTTAAACACACACATAAATAAACTTATATATATATATATATATATATAGATAGATAGATAGATAGATAGATAGATAGATAGATAAAAGAGAGAGCAAGCGAGCACACAAACGAGAGAGAGAGAGAGAGAGAGGGAGCAACCCAAAGCATCACCTTTCTATATAACTAAAGCATTTCAGGTTTACAACTGAAAACCTATATAACGGGTTTCCGTTGTGGCATCCCTCATACGTACAAATCCAGTCTATTCACGTGACATTTGGGGCTCAAGAAATTCTTGCGAGGGATCCGGCTTTGGATATACTCTGTTTACTCCCTATCTTTACGCCTTGGATCATATTTTTGGAACACAATTGAAATGCTGTAATGACAATGTTGAGAAATAGCCTCTATGTGGCACATAGCTGCAAATAAATACACTACATAACATATTTATTCCTATTTACGATTTTCTTAATTTGTATTTAACATTCACATATATAATACCGACGTACCGGAAAACCTATCTCAGACGTTATATTTTAAACATATTAATTACTTATGTTCTGCAAGGACTATATGAAAATATATATAGTCCTATAATATATATATAAATATGTAGTATATATATATATGTAACATTATTTTAATATAATTATTTATATAATTTTTAATGCAGTGTGGAATAGGTGTTCGAAGAGGAAAAAAGAATCGACTCAGATTGGAATCGAACAGCACCTTACGATTTCAACTACAATACATTCACACCGATGTAGCTGAGGTCAATTCTAGGATATATCTTGTAATTAAAAATTACTTGCTTTGAAAAGAATGACATTTATGTAATTTGCAAACGCTGTTTCTGTTCTACTTTGTCTTTAGTTTACTAGGAAGGCGAGAATTATGATCGATTTATTTCTTATATCTTCTTTTACATATAGAAAGATTCGTTTACATATCTAAATGTTCTTTACCGTATGGAAAGCTAATGACAAAGAAACATGTGCTGATACGAAACAAGGTTACGAAATGTTGTATCATTAAGTATTTAAATCAATGTTGCTTCTCCTCTACACTTGGTGACAAGTCTTGTTGTAATTAAAAGAAGAAAAACACATCTTCACATTTTTTCCGATTGCAAATTTAGGCTTGGAGGTTCAAACCTGGTTTACTTTATATCGAAGATACCTGAAGTTGGAAGCTGGAATTTTTTTCCTCAAAACAGCAATAAAGAGCAATGTCATTCTTTATGGAACAGCATGTAACTACTTAAATGATAATAATAATAATAATAATAATAATAATAATAATAATAATAATAATAATAATATTAAAAACCATCACGAAAACTCTCTTAAATGAGAATATATTTATTAAGCCGATTTTAGGTTAACTACTCTTTTCATCCAGACGTGGACTACTAAAAAAATACCAATCAATTATTTCAAGGTAACTAAGAAATTTGTGTCGTTTTTTCTTCCACAACCTTCGAACACCGATATGTCACATAACCCGTAACTGGAGGATCATAAATTTTCCCCCTCAGCATTGGAGACCTTTCTGTCAACGTTCAGGAAGGCTATGGGTTCCATCACTTGAACCCATAGTGGGAAAACTTGATGGGTGGTGAAGCGAAGAACTGTTATGTGTATTTTGCACCTATACTAGGGATTTGAACTGACGTCACATAAGATGATTGTTCAATTAATGGAATATGTGACCATGGCACAGTGCAATGTTAGGGGAGTACGGCTTATGAAATAGTGTTTCCCATCCAATGCGTAGAATGGTGTCCCGGTTCTTTTTAGCCACGTAGGGCTTAGCTTTTTCCTGTAACAGGAGGATCCCTTTGCCATTCAGAAGTGAGTTTTGAGTTTTCTTGAACACGGCTGAACTGCTGAGAGTACACATTGCATTGATGCTCTGATCAGCTGGTAGCAGTTCCCGATAAACGATGCTGCGAGTAATCCACCAAACACACGGCAGGACATTGTTCTGGTGCAGTGCTGCTTTCGGGACATTTACAAACGGTACATTGGATTCCAGCCATTGGTGACGGCGCAGTGGAGCTTTAACAGGACCTTCTTCTCTCACATGTCAACAACCTACCCAGAGCTCCTCCGTGGCTAAGCGGTTAGCGTACGCGACTTTGGCGTGGGAGACCCGGGTTCGATTCCCGGCGGGAGCTCATGTGGTTCGGATTCCACGTTAATCAGTAGGTCCACGTCTCATATAGCCTCGCTGCTGAAAGGGACGCTAAACTAAAATCAACTCAACTCAACTCAACAACCTACCCAAAATTGCTCCTTCCTCAGACGAGATAGAAAGGAATACAGGTGTCTGCTTGCGTTGTCTTCTGGAACAAACGTAAATCATGTGGGACCCATAGACCTAATTTGTAGTGCTTTTCAAGTTGTGAGAGGTGCTGTCTGAATGGTTTCTCCACATACACCGCATAGTAGTCCCAGTTCTTCATATGTCTGGCCACTGTTAGTTTAAATTTGTCAATGAAAATCTTTATTTTATACATCTGTCGGTCTTCTGGCAAGTGTTCCGTTTTCGAGTGTTTCGTCACCGTCTTTAAACAACTTAAACTACCACTGCACTGTCACGACACCCTCACCAAAGGTGTGCCTATATTCCGCCATATATCAGAGGCGTTAACCCCAGTTTGAACTCTTACAGCATACACTTCCTTATGACGCTCTTAGGAGGACCCATGTTCACTCAGTCCAATAGACATGTTCACGGTGTAAATGAACTGCCTTAACCAGGTAGTATTTTGCATACATCCACACTTACAACGGAACTCCACTTTATCTCGATTCGCATTCGAGTCATTGTGTGATTTCCAATTGGACTCAGACCTCAATAAAGCGACAGAAGTTTCTTCGTTACCTTTATATGTGACCGAAAACTAACGATTATAACAATAGTGGTATTAAAATTGATAATAAAATAATAATTGCCAAAATTTGGTTTGTAGTTTCTTGAATATAGAAAAACAATTAAATTATTTTTAAATGCCCTCAGACATATCTCAAGTGTCTGCGAATTTAATAGTCCTGCCTTATAAGCTTATTTCACCACAAGTTCGTAAGGAAAAACCTCTTTGCAAATTTTACTACTATGGAAGATCGTTGTCAAAGCATTACCGAGCAATACACTCCTCTCCTTGAATATACTAATATGAGTTTGAGTGAATGTGCTCGAAACTTGTTGTTTCCTGTGCTACAATATACACTTGGTGGAGGAGATATAGTGAAGCTGGTAGCGTTTCTTGAAAAGCCTGCACCGACCCTGAAAATCTCTGATCTCTGGACAATGATTAGCCTGAATAACTACCATCCATTAATACCATTACATGACTTTCCCACACTTAGTGGTGACATGCCGTATTCTCTCCTTCACGTGCTGCACGATTCAAAGGTGGTCTATAGAGCCTGTACCCCAGGGGGAAGTTAACAGACATCCATAAAGTCAGTCGATAAGTATTACCTGATGAAAATAATAATAATAACACGTATAGAGTAAAATTTACAGACAAAATTATATCTGCATGAGCGAATGATGATCCAAGAATCGTTCATAGTTCTGTAGAAAAACGATATGGTCCACAGTACATAGATTGCTCACATGGAATGGGGTATATCACTGCTAAGGAGTATTACGTGAGATTCGAGTATCTGAGTTACAACTAGTGAAAAAATTCCCGATCTCGAACATACTAGAACGATCCAGCTCCAGTCTGAGACGAAGTACTCGGTAGTTCAGTGTCGCACTATACGCGATGACCCACGTTCCGTCAAACCATGGAAAATTGAACACCCCGAAAACCCGTTCTCTTTTATGACAACTTTTTAAGGGGGTATCCGTTCCTTTTTATGAACATTTTTAGGTGTGTATTCCTTTCCTTTTATAACCACTTTTACAACCACTATGTAAACAGCAGAAATTACAAGCCACTATGATCACAAGCATGTAACACAGCTAACAAAAGAATATGAACACATTTTCCACCTCTTATGTAACATAGCAGAAGTTACAGAGGACTACGAACACGTAGCAAATCCAATAAGAGTACAGATTACTTTCAACAACTATTTAACATATCACATATTACATAAGACTATAATCGTTCTCTTTTATGACCACTTTTTAGGGGTGTACTCCTTCTCTTTTATGCTAATTTTTTCAACGTCTATTTTAACATAGCAGAGCTAATAAAATACAATGAACACATTTTCCAACCGCCTATTTAACATAGCAAGAATTACATAAGACTATGTAACATAGCAGAGCTAACAAAAGAGTATGGCTTATTTTTCAATCGTTTTAACGTTGGAGAAATTACAAACCCTATTTAATGTAGCAGATCTTTGACCAGGTATACTAAATCTTTTTCAACCCCTATATAGCATAGCAGAAATTTTCATTCTTTTAAGGGGTATACGAAAGGTTAGGATCACCTTTTTAACTATTACGTAATATAGCCTAGGGGTGTACTCGTTCCGTTTCATGAAGATATTTTCGAACCCCTAATTAGCAAAGCGGAGATTTTATTGACTGTGAACATATATTACAACACCAATTTAACACTATAGCAGGGGTGTACTCGTTCTCTTTCTCGAACCCTATTTTAGTATAGCAAAATTACTTAAGACTACGAACATATACCAAATTTCAGAAAAGAATATGGAACCTTTTACAACCTTTTCTAACATAGCAGAAAGGGTACTAACATAATAGGGGTGAACTCGTTCCCTGTATCAACCTTTATGCCAGATAGCAGCAATTACACAAGCATTCGTAAAATACTACATGTCCCAAAAGTACTGACCATCGTGGTCAAATGTTTAAACTCGAATAACTCGTAAACGGAGCAACGTACGGAAGTGCTGTTTCCACATTTAGTAATATGTCATCAACTACTACATGTCCCAATACTACTGGCTATCGACATCAAATGTCTAATATATAAAATCGAATAACTCGTAAACGGAGAAACATATTGAGGTTCTGTTTCCACATTTGGTAACAGATTGTCAACCAGTAAATGTCCCAGAATTATTGAACACCGAGGTCAAATATTTCAAGTCCAATAAGTCGTAAACGGAACTACGTACTGAGGTGCTGTTGCCACACTTAGTAACAGGTCATCAAGTACTACATGTCCCAAAATTACTGACCATTGACGTCAAAAGTCAAATATTTATACTCGAATAACTCGTAAACGGAGCCACATATTGACGTACTGTTTCTACATTTAGTAACAGGTCATTAACTAGTACATGTCTCAAAAATACTGATATTCGAGATCAAAGGTCAAAAATTTAAACTCGAATAACTATTAAACAGAGAAACATATTGAGGCTCTGTTTCCACACGGAGTAATTAGTCATCAACTACTACATGTCCCAGAATTTCTGACCACCGAGGTTAAAGGTTAAATATTTAAACTCAAATAAATCGTAAAGGGTGCATCATATTGAGATGCTGTTTGCACATTTAGTACCATGTTGCCAACTGCTACATGTCTCTAAAACAGCATCGAGGTGAAACATCAAATATGTAACCCTTAATAACTTCTAATCAAAGCAAAGTATTGAGGTGCTGTTTTCATATTTAGTAACAAGTCATCAACTACATGTCCGAAAAGTACTCACTATCGAGTTAAAGGTCAAATGTTACAACCCTAATAAATTTTAAACAGAGTGACACATAGGTCTGTGTGATCTATTGAATTTTGTACCAAGCAGAAAAAAGTGAAGGAATAAATTCTAGTGCCTTGTTTACTTTCTTATTAAACAGAAAAAAGCGAAGAAACGCCATTCATCATTTTAGACTTTTTGTACCATTTAAATAAACAGGATAATTAACTAGGCTATTTAGTTTTGTATCAACCAGAAAGAAAGCGAAGTAGGACAATTTTAACTAAATCAGAATTTATGTACCTTTTTTACTACTCAACAAAGCGAAATAATAAATTTGTACTAACCAAAAAGCGATAACAGATCCATTTTAAATAGCTCAGAATTTTTATACGTGTTTGTGCTATTCACATAAACGAAGGAATAAATTTGAGTACTTATTTTAGTTGTGTAGTAACCTTAAAAGTCGAGGAATGATGATTTTACTAAATCAGAATTGTATATATTTTTGTAATAGCCAAATAAACGAAGGAATAAAATTGGTTACTCTACTTAATTTTGTAACAACCAGAAAAAATAACTGAAGAAGAATGATTTTCAATATTTTTGTATTTTATACCATTTTGCACTACTCCAAAAACGAAAGATAAAATTTGTACAAACGAGAAAAGGCGAAAAAGAGCCCAGTTTAACTTGCTCAAAATTTTTGTACTTTTGTAAAACTCTAATAATCGAAAGACAAAATTTGTACTAAGGAGACAAAGCGAAAAGGGACCATTTTAACTGACTGAGAATGTATGACCTTTTGAACTACTCAAATAAAAAAAAGAACAAGCTTGGATTTTCTACTTTTTGTACCAACCAAAAAAGCGAATAGCGTTCATTTCAACCAACTCAGAATTTATATACCGCTTTGTATTATTCAAATAAACGAAGAAATATATTTGGATGGAGTATTTATATTTGTACCAACCAGAAGAAAGTGAAGAATGAATAAAATTTCAGTGATTATATGCTTTTGTAGTAACCCTAAAAAGTGAAGAAGGAATAGATTCAGTTGTCTATTTACTTTTGTATTAACGCTAAAATATCGAAGAATCGCTGTTTTAACTAATTCAGCGTCTTATTCTATTTAAATAAACGAAGGAATAACTTTGTTGCACTATTTAATTTTGTAAGAACCTAAAAACAACCAAAGAAGGGCTTTTATAACTGACTGAGAATTGTTTAGATTTTGTACTATAACATTTTGTACTATCAAAATAAATAAGCGAATAAATTTATACTAACCATAGAAAGCGGAAACAGATCCACTTTAACTACCTCAGAATTTCTGTGCCTTTTTGTGGTATTTAAATAAACGAAATAATAGACTTTGACGGAATATTGACTTTTGTGCTAACCAGAAAAAGTAAATAATAAATAAAATTTGGGTGGATTATTTCCTATTGTACCAACTCTAGGAAGTGAAATTTAGCAGGGGTATTTTGTTATGCACCTAGGAGAAAAATGAAAGAAATGACATTTTAACTCACTCAGCATTTTATTCCTTTTTGAAAAATTTAAATAGACGAAGGGATATATTTGAGTGACCTTGTTTTAGTTTAACCAGAAGAAGGTTCATGTTAACTAACTCAGCATTAAAAACCTTTCCGGGACATTGAAATAAACGATTGAATAAATTTGTCATCCATTTATTTCCGGTACTAGCTTTTATACTGTTTTGTATATTTTGACTACAACTAACGTTTGTATTCTTACAATAGCGAGGATCCGTATATACATTTTTCATATAACATAGGGCATCTTACTAATGTGGAAGGCAAACGCCTAATAACATTATTTGTATTGTGTAATTTCGTTAGAAGCATCTTATATAGTACATTTCTTATATGTGAAGGGAGAGGAAATCATGATTTATTTAGCAATGCAACTTGTTTAGCATTTTGGTCTATGACAACAGTGTTTTGCTTATTGAAACGGAATATTTTTCTTTTGGTATCAGAGATACGAACTTAAAATTTGGCCATTCGTTTAGTTTTAATGGTATACAAATGGTGCACATAGTAATATGGCGCTCATTGTACAAAAATTGGTCTGCAATACTTTAACATGGTCCTTTCTCTGGGTGACGCAACATATACAAAATAGTATAAAATGGAGCACACAACTAAATAGACAACTCAAATTAATTCCTTTCTTTTATTTGTAAACGTATAAAGGTGTAAAGGTATAAAATGTATAAAATACTGATTTAGTTAAAATGAATATTCTTGTGGTTTACACAAGAAGTAGGTCACTCAAATTTATCCCTGCATTTACTTAAATTGTACAGCAATGGTATAAAATGCTGAGTTAGTTAAAATGGCTTTTCTTTTCTTTTTCTCCTAGGTACAAAGTTGAATACTTCAGGTAAATTTCACTTTCAAGAATTGGCACAAACAAAAAAAATATCTACCCAAATTTTATTCGTTCTCCATTTTTTCTGGTTAGTACAAAACTAACTATTCAGTTGAAAGTTATTCCTTCGTTTATTTGAATATCACGACAAGGTACAGAGATTCTGAGCTAATTAAAATGGACCTTCATTTCTTCTCGCTGACACAAAAAAGGCCACTGTAATATATATCCCTTCGTTGTTCAAATAGTACAAAAGGTATAAAATACTAAGCTGGTTAAACTGGTCTTTTTCCTTTTTTGTGGTTGTTACAAAATTAAATAGGCCACACCAAATCTATTCCTTCGATTATTTAAAAAAGCACAAAATGGTAGAGAAATTCTGAGCTAGATAAAATTGTCTTGCTCGTTGGTATAAAATGTAGAACAGATAAATTTATTCTTTCGTTTATTTGAGTAGGACAGAAGGTACATAACTTCTGAGCTAGTTGAAATAGTCCTTTTTGCCCCTTTTTCTCCTTAGTACAAATATATAACTATGTTTATTTAAGTAGTACAAAATGGTATAAAATACGCAGCTAGTTAAAATGGTCTTTCTTTCGTTTTTCCCGGTTGTTACAAAATTAAATAGCCCACACAAATGTATTCCTTCGTATAATTTAGTAGTACAAAATGATATAAAATACTAAGCTAGTTAAAATATTTTTCTTCGCCTTCCTCAAGTTAGTACACAACTAAATAGACACTCAAATTTATTCCTTTGTTTATTTGAATAGCACAAAATGTAAGGAAATTCTGAACAACTTAAAATGTAGCTGTTTTCGCTCTTTCTAGTTAGTACAAATATATTCCTTTGTTTATTTTAGTAGTACAAAATGATATAAAATACTCAGGTAGATAAAATGGTCCTTCGGTTCTTTTTTTCTTATTGTTGCAAAACTAATAAAGCGCAATGAAAATTATTCTTTCGTTTGCTTGTCTACCAGAAAGGGTGTAAAACGCTGAACTAGTTAAAATTGTGTTTCGTTGATTTGTCTCAATACAAAAGTAAATGGACCACTCAAACGTATTCCTTCTTCACTTTTTAGAGTTATACCAAAAGGAAATAGTCCACCCAAATTTTATTCATTCTTCACTTTTTTTTCTGTTTGTGACAAAACATAGAACGTCTAACATTATTCTTTCGTTTATTTGAGTCATACAAAATGTACAGAAATTATGAGGTAGTTATTATGGTCCTTTTCGCTTTTTCTCGATTACAAAATTATACGATTGTTACAAAATTAAATAACCCACTCAAATTTATTTCTTCGTTTATTTTAGTTATAAAAAATGATATAAATTTCTGAGTTAGATAAAATGGTCCTGTTTCAACATTTGAGTATAGTAAATACCTAAATAGACGACTGAAATTTATTTCTTCTTTTATTTGAATAGGACGAACATTTTCAGAAATTCTGAGGTTGTTAAGATGGATCTCTTTTCTCTTTTTCTCGTTCGTTAAAACATATTTTTGAAATCAGTAGTACAAGATGTATTCTAATTCTAAGTTAGTTAAAATGGTCCATCTTCCTTTTTTCTGGTTGATACAAAACTAAATAGCCCACTCGAATTATCCAGTTTATTTAAATGGAACATAAACTATAAAATGCTGATCCAGTTGAAATGGCATTTGATTGCTTTTTCTTTTAATACGAAAGTACAAAAGCCACTGAAATTTTCCTTCTTAAATTTTTCTGCTTGGTACAAAATTCAATAGGTCACTCAAATGTATGCGTCGCTCCGTATACAAGTTAATATTGTTTAAACATTTAATGTTTGAACACGATAATTAGTACTCTTGGGACATGTAGTAGTTGATAACTTCTTACTAAATGTGGAAACAGCATCTCAATGCGTTGCTCCGTTTATTAGTTCTTAAGGCTTAAACATTTCATATTTGACCTCGATGGTCAATACTTTTGAGAGACGTAGCAGTATATGATATGTTACTAAATGCGGAAACAGCAAAGCAACATGCGGATTCGTTCACGTGGTATTCGAACTAAAATATTTGACTTTTGGTTTCGATGATCAGTACTTCCGGCAAGTAGTAGTTGATTACCTGTTACTAAATGTAGAAACAACACCTCAATCAGGTACTTTCATCAGGTCTTGAAAAATTGTAAGTGAAAGGGAACAAATACACACCCAAAAAGTGCTCATAAAAGGAACAAATACAATCCTAAACAGTTGTCATAAAAGAGAACGAGTGTTCAATTTTAGATTGTTGGATGGTATGTGGGTCATGGCGTAGCTTGCGGCACTGGACTGTTGAGCACTTCGTATCAGGCGGGACCTGGATTGTTTCAGTATGGTTCATATCGGGAATTTTTACGTTACTCTACGCCGAATAGATGTCGATTTAATAACAGGAAATATCCTAATATTTTGCAACATGTGTGCTTCTAGTTGTATAAAATGCATTTCAAGACTTTATTGTGAAAGTTGAGTAAGTTCAAAACTCTGTTCACAGTTCTCTTTTGGTTCATGCATACTTTCGCCAGTTATCCAATGTTTAATTAGCTTACTAGGTTCGTATCGACGGACTTGAATTCGATATAAAATGTATAGGTAGAAAATACTAAAACACTTAAAGAAAGCTGCCGTGCTATCCCCCAAGGCGAATTGATGATTTAAGAGAGATATTTCTAAATACGTTTGTAGAAGTTTATTCACATGTTGCCAGTTTAGGTAAGTCTTTACCAAGGAGATTATGAGCCCTCATAGCAGGTAATGGTGACTATACAAGATATTAATCTTAAATGAAGACTTTAACTATTTCGTAACTAAACCTAAAACTGTCTTTTCATAACAGCGCTTTCATCAGATTTCTCCCTAACTTCACTTAAGACTTGTAACTCACCGCATACTTCTAGAAAAAAGTTCATTTATTTACCTTAAGATGTTGACTGTTCCTCGGGAGAAGTGGCTAACGTTCTTGCTTTTAGTTTTGATTCTTTGGGAGATTTTTTTCTGTGATTTCAAAACGAGTAACTTTTATTTTTAAATCATTCATTTGCTTATAATGTTTAAAATGAAATATTTAGGGTGAATATATTTCAACTAATAATGAATTAACACATCTGGGAATGTTGCCACTTAAAATGCCACTGACATTCATAACGTGGAGAATAGTTGCCTTAATACGAGATTTTTAAATTGAGAACCGGAATCGAGTTCTATTGAGAACACTTGGATACCTGATTTCACATAAAGATGTGGGAAAGTTTCTCGTATAGCATCGGTGCTTAAAGGGTCCCTAAGTTGAACATTAAATATTTTACTCGTTTATTTGCTTACGATTAGTGCCCCATATTAGCCCTAAATTTATGTGACATGTGCTCACATTTCATTGCGGCAGATGAATGAAATTTAATGCATTACGGTGGTTGAAATTGCACTTTAATCTGCTGGTCGTATTTAGCCTTGATGCTAGAGTTGGACGTTAAACTTCAATAATGAAATATACAAGCTAACTGAATATTGCCTTATGTGGGAATAGTAGTTCTTACTAATATCTGTTCTAAATTGGGTACAAGTATAAGGCTTATATGAAATTGATGTTTTCTATGTTCTTCATACCATTGTTCCAAAAGCCGGTAACATTAGTTAAACATGTGTAAAAATCATTTTCGTAGTTTTAAAACTTAGGCCACATCCTTAAGGTTATAAAATTATATAAAACCGCAAAAACGTTATATTATTTGCTTCAATAAATTTATAATTCTTATGTAATTGGTGTTTTTGACATCATAATATACTTCATATTACGGTATATTATTTCGTTAAGCTTACATTCTCTCTGCAATAGACCCGGTGTTGACTAATGTGATTAACGAGTTATTTACTAGGTTGTATTAAAATTGTATTAAAATTAATCTTTTTATGGTTAATAAATAATTCGTCTTAAAGATTACTGAGTTAGAATCCTTTAAATGAGCTAATTTTCATACGTTCGCAGCAGACTCTAAATATATTATCATGATCTGAAAACCGATGATCTTTCAAAAGTGAATTCTGATCTCGTGGCCGGAACAGATTTTCTTGGAAGCTTTACTTCACTAAAGGGTTTGAAACTGTACATTAAATGACACTTACCGTTTGTAATATTTGTTTTAGCTTTCGGATGTTTCTTCACGCTTTCAAACAAATCAAGTAAGATCACCATAATTCCTTCAAACATTAATGTGGAAAACTGCAAAGATAATTAAAATATTTTTATGTATACTTACAGTATATATAGTAAATCTGAGAGTTCGTCGAAGTCAGTGAAATGTACAAATGAAGGGTAAGGAGAAATACAAGGAATGTCTATGTGTGTGCTTTATTTGGTGCTTTGTCCTATCTGTTGGTGACTCGTAGTACTATTTGACAGTATATGCCATGCATACCTAAATGTCGAAATATCCATGTAAAACGGGGCAAAAGATTTGACTACCCTATTCTTTATTACGCGGTTTAAAATATAAAAGCTGCGTTCTCTCGAAAATCCAGCTTTGTGACATTCCTTCTTTTTTTCTCCTTATTCTTCAAATAAAAATTAACAACAACTTTGCTACATAAAGGATTCACAACAAACCTTAGTAATTTTTTGACTGATTTTTCTCTATCGATTCTAACCAGTCTCAATATCTCAAAAAAAATCTCAAAAGTTACTTACGCTACTGTGCAATTCAGGGTCTCAAATGTCATTATTCTTTCCTCCTAAACACCTAATCAAGTGGCTCTTTATGTGTATTCTCTCTTTCTGAAATAGTTGGATTTCTACACATAGGTGTATATTACCATTTTCACTTGAAAACGTACGTGCCCAATATTACAATCACCCTTTTTTAAACTCAATTTCTTTTTTACTAATCGGAACCAATATTTAACTTTATTTCAAAAATGTTGCTTTAGTTTTATCATCTACCTTATTATGACATAGAAATTTTAAAATGTCTTTACATATACAATATTAATGCTTGGATGACACAATTTATAACATGTCTTCAGAAGTTGCAATTTATAACCATAATCATATATTTGATATTCTGTAAGATTCTTGCACATTTTCTCTTCGAGATTCCTGTTAATACTTCGAAAATGATACCGGTAAACTGGATATTTTGTTGTAACATACGTTATTTTTGAAATATTGCGACAATTTTATTACTTTACAAACTTAATTTATCAATTCCTAATATACTTTCATTTCTATCTTGGAAAATAATATTAATTACCCTTATCACATCAATCAGACTGTTAGATTTTAACGAAAGAGACCAAGGAAATTTGATCATCACACCTTCATTGTGAGTATATAACGTCAAGCAAAACACAATTTGAAAGCAGATTAAAGTTAGTTAAATTCACTTTCGGATTGGTCGTCAATATCATTCACAAAAGGGCATACTGAAAGTTGTGGGCAACATGTTTTCAAACCGTAATCTTTATCTGTAAGTGAAACCAAGTGTATCATCTCAATGTACAGTCCTTTCTCTCTTTGCAGACTTTGATGCTGTTTGTTTGCAAGCACGTGATCACAGGCTGGATTTCCAACATGGTGGCCACCGATGTTTCATTTCGACAGCGTGGTGTGATTGAGTTCCTTCTTAAAAAGGACGAATCTGCTTCTGAAGTTCCTCGCAGACTGCAGCGTGCATAGTGATGGGTAAATTCCAATAGAGATATTTCTCGGGAATATTCCCTGGGAATATTCCCGGAAAGATTCCCAAAACTGGGAATTTTCGGGAAATTTATGTACATCGCAAAGAAAATTGCATTCTATTACTATATTATAATTTTAAAGTTAAATTTGTTTTTTCATCACAGTATATTATTACTGTTTTCCCCAGAGGAGCTTTTAAAATGTCTATTCTGAACGATGTTATATTATTTTATTAATATTTTATTATATTTAGAGAGTACTCGTAATGGATATTTATTTATAATATGTTTCAAAAATGGTATAGTAAGTAAACATACTTTTAAACCGCTAAACAGTTTGAATTTACATGTAAGTAGATTTTGTAAACTTGTCTCTACAACTGATATTATAATCATATTAAATTTTTAATTTTTATAAGCAAATTAGGTTGGGTAACTGCCAGAAGACACATGTCCCAAAACATTTGCGCATTAATATGTATGTTCACAATACTTGCAATATAATTTCCTATCTTTATAATTTAGCATGTAACATTACCACACACGACCTTTCTTTCTGCCCATTTCTTGAAATTTCATGCATTAATTTGCATGTAAATAAGTCCGAGTACATCTTCATAAATTCGAGTCAGAGAGGGGTGACACACCCACGCCTATTACTATGGGTAGTTCAGGTTTATTGATAATAGTTCATATCTATTTCTACATAATTCTACATTACTTCAAAAAATGGATCCTTTTCACAATTTTTAAATTAGTACTTTGCTACTTCTGACTATTGTTTAGCTTTGAGGAGCCAGATTTTGGACTTACTTTTCTGCGATATTCCCGATGCGGTTATTTTATAGCTTCATACGTTAAATTACGTTACCAACATTAAATTCAGACAGCATTGCAGACATTGGAGAGCGAGCATAAGCGAGTGAAGGCGAATTAGAGCATCGCAGGGCAGGTTGTTATCTCTCTTACTTACCAACAGTTCACTTTCTCTTCTCATATAAATTACTTCCACTTAACTTTACGGTTTAAACAAATTCCCTACTGCTCTATAAACATTGTGTTCGATACTTTCTTGACTACTTGAACACCACATTCACCTAATTTCTTCCGCAAATCACCCACCTTTTTGCTAATTTTGGCCCCCAATACTAAACAATTACTATACCTTTTAGCGTAAATGGAAATGGAACTTAAAAAAGTATATTATTATTTAAATAAGGTACAGTCAAATAATTTTAAATTTTTAACCTCCAAATTCTTTAAAACGTAGAAGTAAATCATAATATATTAAAATAAATTAATTACTCATATGATTCTTATAATTTGGAAGATAAAGTAAAGACATGGAAATACATTCCTTTCCGGGAATTTATAGGCAAGGAACAACCCTGGGAACATTCCCATTTTCTAAATCCGTCCCACCTTGAATATTTCAATTGCCCATCACTAAGCGTGCCTATGTCTGCATGGGTGCTAGTAGCGTTAGGAGGTGGATGAAAAATTTTAATTATTTTAAAATTTTATCTGTAGAAAACGGAGAAGGATGTTAAGGATTGCAGTAATGTTAACTGCTTATTTATGACATGTACGTCAGTCCTAGTGACATATTTTGCATATATTTTCGGGTCTAGGTCAAAACCCCCACAGCCAAAATCCCCACACTCAAGAAGTGTCAAAACACCCACACAAACGGTCATAACCCCCACACAAATGGACAAATCTCCCAAACGCACGAACGGTCAAAACCCCCACAGACAAAACCCCCACAGACAAAACCCCCACACTCAAGAAATGTCAAAACGCCCACACGATCGGTCATAACCCCCACACAAATGGACAAATTTCCCAAACGCACGAACGGTTAAAACCCCCACAGCCAAAACCCCCAAATGTATTTAAATGAAGTACAAATTTCCAAAATATAATTTGTTATTCCACTTTGTAAAAACATTAGACTATTAGTTAAGTTCTAACTAAATATTGAATGATTTTTCCAACCTCATAAAATATGTAGTAGTGTCACATGTGTTCAATATCACTAATAATTTTTCCTTTTCTTCTCTTTATAGTTTCATACAAAGCCAAAGCTATATTGCAATAATGCATATAAAGGTTTCGTTTTTAAGATTAAATACATTTCATAGTTGAAACAATGATAAGACATTATTTGAAGGGCTATTTGAGTTAATATTGTTTCAGTCTCTCATCCTCAGGCCTTCAGTTGTTAAGCCATGAAATGTGATAAAGGAGAAAGCATTGGATCGATAGTTCGACATCCCCAATAGAGTCCACAATGGCTATGTTTTCACTTTTTATACATGTATATAATTGATTGGCATATGCTACTAATAATTTGCTTTGTTTACAAAAGTAAAATGATTATCACCCACAAGAACAAAACATGAATGAATAAACAAATGAACACATTGTGTCACTCTGATACTTAACGAGCATCTATATATACATCCATGAATTAATGGAGTTTATCGTCTGTGATATTTTTAAGTGTTAGATAAAATGCTTACAAGGGACATCACGCAATCGTCCGCCTCCGATTTCAATGAAATTTTTCTAGCTGATAGAGGACATATATATATCTTTTGTGATGACAGAAATTTTTGCCATGGTGCATGTTTTCTATTTTTTAAACAATTTTTAAGAGTTGGGATATGGTTATTAGAGATTACTGCAGATGACCCTTACTAACCTTTGCAAACGGAGCGTTAATGAAAGAACAACCATGTAAATACATATAAGACCTAGGGGGAAGTTGTATGGTAAGTATGATCTTGACGGCAGCCATCTTAAAATCCGCCATTTTGAATTAAGGTCAAGTTTTTGAAATAGAAATAGGGTAATATGATACATAATTTCGGACTAGAATTTAATTAGAAAGACATTGGTGAAGCTGGTTTTAAAATGCACCCATTTGGAAAAAAGTTACAGGCATTTAACTGCTCGCTTACTATGTGCGAAAGGCCCTTACCTTCGCGTCTAACCAACGTATTAATGATAATAAGTTGATAAAAACTTCGGTAATACATATTATGCCTAAAGGGTAGTGATACAGTAAGGGTATCCTCGACGGCAGTCATCTTGAAATCCGCCATTTTGAATTAAAGTGAAGCTTGAATAATTAAAACCATAGCATCTGATGCCTCATTTTCATAGCAAATTTTCCCAAAAAGCCATTGGTATACTAATTTGGTTCTATATTTAACCAGTATGAATTTAAGACTGCTTGTAATGTGCACCAAACGTCCATTATTCGGTCTTTCAAATTGATGACAACACTTCTAATTTTCACCGCATGTTTTAAGATTCCAACTGGCACTTTGCAATTGTTGCAATAGCTCATGTTTTCTAAATTTATTACATTTTTTTAAGAGTTGAAATTTGTCAGTTCATGAATAGTGTTCGGATAAGCATCCAGCAATCTTTCTGAATTTTGAACATTTGCAATGTAATTATTAATTTTAAACGAAAATACATGAGGAACTTAGGGACCTATGTGACGTAAAGAAATGCAAATTAAATTATAACAAATAGGTGTTATATAAACACAAAATTATCAGGAAATGTAGCCTACATGTTGCGCAAATGACAAACAATAAAATATTGTTAATAAATACAATTTTAAAGGAACAGCAGCAATAATAGAAGATGTCAAAGAGACATAATATGACTGTTCCCAAAACATTGTTTGTACCATGAACATAATATGAAAACAGGTAACTTGTTTATAAAGAGATGTGACTTAATTGAGTTCCCGATCAATACTGATTATAAATCATATAAACATGAATCATCGAAGCAGGGGCGGATCCATTGGGGCGACCGGGGTGACCCAGAAGAGGAAACTTTCTTATTTTATATATATAAATAAAAAACATCCTAAAGTTTGGAGCCCTCAAAAGTAGCAGTATGACAACTCACGGCCCCCCAGAAGTCGGTCCTGGATCCGCCCCTGCATCGAAGACAATCGCTAGAAAACGAATGACTTTTTTGTCTAAGTAGCTAAAAAAATTGCCATAGAAAATAAATAAATAAATATACAATAAAGAAATAAATATAAAACAACAAAACAACAAAACAACAAAAGACCCTTCATTTACACAACAATCATATTTCGTTTTCCTTTTTGAAGTGAATTTTCATTTGATTTTTCCTCTCATCTACTATACAAGCTACGCGTTCGGTATTAAATGAATGCAAAGTTGGAATTGTTTCGTTGTGCGATGGTTCATGTCAGTAAATGAGTTTTTGAAGGGCAAGTATAGGAAGTAAATAATTACATGGCAAGTCTTGAAAATTCAGAAATATTGCTGGATGCTTATCCGAACACTATTCACGAACTGACAAATCTCAACTCTTACAAAAAATGTAATAAATTTAGAAACCATGCGGCATGGCAACAATTGCAAAGTACCAGTTGGAATCTTAAAACATGAGGTGAAAATTAGGAGTGTTGCCAATTTGAAAAATCGAACAAACGACGTTTGGTGCACATTAGAAGCAGTCTTAAATTCATACTGGTTAACTATAGAACAAAATTAGTATACCATGAGCTTTTTGAGAAAATTTGTTATTAAAATAGTGTCCCATGCTATGGTTTTCATTTTTCAAACTTCACTTTAATTCAAAATGATTTCAAGATGGCTGCCGTCAAAGATACCATTACTGTATCACTACCCTTTAGGCATAATATGTACTACTGAAGCTTTTATCCACTTATTATCATTAATACGCGGGTTAGAAGCGAAGGTAAGGGACTTTCGCACGTAGTAAGTGAACAATTAAATGCCTGTAACTTTTCCCCAAATTAGTGTATCTCAAAACTAGCTTCACCATTGTCTTCCTGATTAAATTCTAGCTCGAAATTATGTATCATATTACCCTATTCCTATTTCAAAAAATTGACCTTAATTCAAAATGGCGGGTTTTAAGATGGCTGCCGTCAAGATCATACCTACCATACAACTTCCCCCTAGGTCTTATATGTATCTACATTGTTGTTCTTTCATTAACGCTCCGTTTACAAAGATTAGTTAGGGACTTCTGCAGTAATCTCTAATAACCACATCACAACTCTTAAAAATTGTTTAAAAAATAGAAAACATGCACCATGGCAAAAATTTCTGTCATCACAAATAATACATATATGTCTTCTATCAGCTAGAAAAATTTCAATGAAATCCGAGCCGGACAATTGGGTGATGTCCCTTGTTAGTAGCAGAAGCTGCTTTATGTGACCAGAATTTTAGCTTAAACAAACTTGGGCATATGTCATACTCTGATTCCCATATTGTATTGGTAGCAAGCAATATTTGTAAGTTATATATTAAATAGCTCACCAGAAACTCACTCAAACGTTTGAAACACTCAAGAATATCTGAAAGGTTTGTCAATGAGTGCCTTAAATTTATTAAATCCGTTTAGGGTGAGTTAATTAAGTACATTTTTCTTAAGCCAACAAGCTCTTCTATAGTTGAACCCTTGGTTTACCTTGATTTTGCCAAGTATTTTCTCACTTATTTGTAACATTTTGTATTTATTATTTTCTGAATTTTTACTTGTATGGAAGTAATCAGTATAATTTTTTCATATTTTCGTATATAACTTTTGTTTGAAGATGGTAAATGTATCTATTTGTATCTATATATATCTACCTATCCCCAAATTTAACATTAAATACTTTATTCTTATAATTTAGTTTCATCACATTATATTGGAAATCATACATTAAAGATTTTGATGAATCTTATAGTCATTCCAACACATATAAGTTTATAAAAAGTTTATTTGGTTTTATTCAATATTGCCGCACATGGATTCTCTGTATCAACAATTCAGTTTTTAAAATTCGGTTGAGCAATTAGTTTCTCTACCATTGCCATAGAACAATCTACTTTTACAGCATTTCATCTTTTACTAATATGTTCCATTTGTTTCCAAATATTGAGTTATCAATTAACATTTAGAAGTTTTTCTCAAAATCATTTATTGGTTTAGTTCTCATTTGCGTGTTTAAATCTATGCAATTCTTTAACCAACTTGAATGTTGAAACACTGTTACTAGTTATGTTTACTTTAATTTTAATGAAAGTGACAAATATAGTTTTAAGTTTGAATAGTGAATCACAAAATTTTCATTACCATACAGTGTTGTTAACAGACAACGGAATCAATACATTCTACAAAATATGTTATAGCCCCTTAACAAAAAGCTCCAGTATAGTCGAGCTTTAAACGTTTAGAAAAGAATACAATCTCGAGTATTTTCAAGCATTATCACTCTTGAACCGTACGTTTGTTTTAAAAAAGTGGTGGTTTGCCCACGTCTCTAACACGTTTCACTGTTTCCATTAGAATTCACTATATTCTCAGATTAGAGTGAAGAATATAGCTCATTGCAACTGAAGTTGTGTTGTATCCCCATTTTAAAGTTACTGGTTTCCAGTTTACTTCGCGGAAGTCGTTAAGACGTATCTCTGTTCCGCAACAATGAACATCGAGGAAGAAGGTTAACAATATGATATTGAATTTAGTGGAATTAAACTAGTAACGAATATTATGACGATAGTTCGGAATCAGAAAGAGTTTCATCAAGCTAGAGTGTTTTTGATATTGCAAGTGCTAGATAATGGTGTGAAATAGATACTTCGAAACCATTTCCACCTTCCGAACCACGTTCCTGTTTTAAAGGAAAGCCATCATTAAATATAGACTCACATACTGATGTTTAATTTTACCCAGTTCATAGATGATTTCATGAACATTTTGGTGACTGATACTAACAAATACAATATGCAACAGAAACAAACGATCTGAAATGGAACAACACAACGATGTATTTTCATTGCATTGGTATTTTCCGAACTTTGTCAAAAAACCTACATATCAAATGTATTGGACAAAGAATGTTTACTTATAACTGCGAAGTTTCTCGAAATTCTTGCATTTAAAATACTTATAATCTTGAAAAGAAACTTATTTTTCCAATATCACTACATGTGATGCCTAAACATACCCACAACAAAAATTGTATAAAATGTGATGTATTATCGATCACTTATCCAAAAAATCTAGATTTGTATGTATCCTTGAAAGAGATTTAATAATTGACAGAACTCTGATGTAGTAGAATGGACGATTGGGATGCGTTCAACTCTTGATTCTGAAGTGTGCTAGCTTTGGCATCAAGACATTCATGTTGTGCTAATCATCAACCGGTTATAATTGGTTCCTAATAATATAAACAGGTAACAGAACCTTCCACAGTCATCATAAATAAGTTGACATTGAAGAAACCTCTACGTCATATGAGATATTAGCTAACAGTAGATAACTATTAAAGTTCGCCCGAACTCGAAGCCCGATTCTGCTGCCTGCTACCAGAATATACATGCATGAAACTGTACGACCTACAACGAATTACGTGTCATTATCGTTTCACAGTAGGAAACTGAAGAAAGGAGGAATCCCAGCATTCAAGAAAGGGAAAACGTCTTACACTTAAATGACAAGATAAGTTGCATGTCTGCTTCTTATCCACAATTTGAATGTGGAAACGCACCAAATGAAGAATACCGATCTTGTGAAGCCAGTTGTTGGTTTCGATTACAATCATAGAATGGGAAGATAAATAAGGTGGACACACACTTAACAAACTACCCTGTGCCCGTATTAAAAGGAAAATTTATTAAAAATACTTCTCCCTGTTCCTGGATCTTGCAATTTGAAATTCGTTTGACCTCTACTAGAAACACGGAGGAAAGAAGAATGAACTCGGTTTTTTATTGATGCTGTTCAGAAAAGCGTTCGACAATTTGACAAACAAAAATTTTCTCGGAAGGCTTCTGGTCGTTGGTCTTTAATAAATTACATTATGAGTTGTTGGCCGTAATTTTCCTTCGGTGATTCCTCCCACTGAGAGGAAGAAAAGCCCAAGAACGTGGTGCAGTGTGTGTAATAATGCAAGTTACGTGGGAGGGAAGAAAATATGGGAAGAGTAAAAATACCTGTTTTACGAATGTTGACCCATGTTTTGCAGGCTATCACAGCAGAAAACTCACATTCAGTGATCTGTCACCTACATACTAGAGTTATTTTTGTATAAGATTCATTCATATTTTAGCGCTGTTTCTCTTTGTAGTATTGTGAAATGCTAATGTAACAGTTACTAGATTTTTCACGGAAAACTTAAGTAAATAAAGGTTTTTGATTAATGTTACGAGTATACTCGCGGTTTTAATAAAGGTAGATTTTAGGGTTATGTTCATCGTTGGTCCATTCTTTAAAAAATAATATCATTGTTCCTATAAGATTTGTCGCTTAGTGATTGTTAGAATTTAGCAATAAAATACTGTATGAAGTAGAAACACTTTTCCAGAAGTAATAGTTACGTTAAGGGTATATTTAATTTAATTACAACGCAACTACAACCTTCGTCACTTTTCATTAATTTAGTAAGTCCGGAAATATAGGTGTATTAATGAACCATTTGGGTATCCCATGGTACAATCTGTACCATACGGTCTGTTACATGGTACATTGCGTTATAACTCTCCTATTTGAGCTTTTTCGTCCGGGTTTTTATTGTTTTTCAAGTCCAGAGGCATTGTAGAAGGCCTTACGTATGGAACCACACCTTCCTGCGTCGAGACATAGGAGGTGATGACGTCATCATTTTAAAATATATATTTTCTTTTAATATTTGGGGCCAGTCTAAGTTCATTACTTTTTGGCGGGCTTAATTTTGTAGGCAGAAGATTGACATTTTGCACAAACATTCAGCCTACCGAGTAGTATTTACCAGATTTTTTCAGATTTCTGCGTTAAAACAGAGGGAACCACAGGGGCAAAAAGTTGAAAAAAGGGATATTTTACCAAAAAATCCGTTTCTTCGCAATTTTCCCGCCTTAGATACATGATGGAGACAAGTGAATGGTACCGCCTGAAAGGCATTTCTATTCTCAAGAGAATGATGTGCGACATTTGACCCTAGAGTAATTAGGGAAGTGTCATTGAATTTTTATCAAAATATACTTCTGTATAGGATAATTTTTGACATTTTCGGTATTATTTTTTGCGGGCTTATTTTTGCACCTAGAAGATTGAAATTGTGCACAAACATTAAGTCCACCGAGGAGTATTTGCGAGATTTTCTTTCATAATTATGTGTTAAAACAGGGGGTACAGAGAGGCTAAACGTTGAAAAAGGGAATTTTTTACCAAAAAATCCCGGTCACGGTATTTTCTCGCCTTAGATACATGATGGAGACAAGTGAATGCTACCGCCTGAAAGGGTGTTCTATTCTCAAGAGAATGATGTGCAAACCATGATTTTAGGATAATTAGGGATGTCTCAGGGAATGTTTAAAAATTTCCCTCTGTATACGGGAATATGTGACATTGTAGGTATATATTTTTTTGGCGGGCTCACTTTTGCACCTGGAAAATTGGAATTGTGCATAAACATTCACCTCACCTAGTAGTATTTATCAGATTTTTTCAGATCTCTGCGTTAAAACAGGGGGGTCCAGAGGAACTAAAAGTTGAAAAAAAGGATATTTAAACCCAAAAAATCAATTTTTTCTGGATATTCCCGCCTTAGATACACGATGGAGACACGTGAGTCATACCGCCTGGAAGGCAGTTCTATTCTGAAGAGAATGATGGGCGAAATATGAACCTAGGGTAATTAGGGATGTCTCAGGAAATTTTTTAACCTGAGATCATGGTGTTTTACGGTAATTTGGTGCATGGTGGGAATTCCTGATAAAATTTCTCCCGCCCTTAGTATTCAAGATAGACACCTGAAATTTGGTACACATATTCAGTATACAAAGTACTATTTATCAGATTTTTTAGATGGCTACGTTTGCACAGGACCGCTCCAGAGAGGCCCAAAGTGTGAGCAAAAATTTCCCTCCGAAAGTTTCCCTTTGACATCATTTTTCCCGCTCTTGGTATATGGTATGAGCATGCAAGTGGAACCATTTAAACGCCAGCTCCATTCTGAAGAGAATGAGGTATAAACCATGATCCTAGGATAAACAGTGACGATGCGGTGGCTGCTTGACTGAAAGTCTAAAAAGTAGTCCCAAAAACCGGGTACCGGAAAGGGTAGAAAATCTAGTTTTATATCAGAACCTTATACAAGAGAGAAGCATAATTAGTAAATCGATTGAAATAAGATGGTAACTCGAGTGTGATAACAGAGAAATAGTTTACATCAAAGATTATAAACTAGGACAATGTCACATTAGTAACTTAATTTCTGATGTGTCCCGAGCAAGATAACACACAAATGTAATCACATGCTAAATATAATATAATTATTTATAATGTAATATCCGCACTCATGGCTTTATTCTTAATACAAAAGTTTTGTATATATATTTTGCAATGATGTAAGAAATGGCAATCATCATATTTCGCCCAAAAACATAGAGTGCATTCTATTTCGTTGGAAGAAGAGAAGGAAGAAATATAAAATATCTCATCTTTTCAAAGTAAAGGAAAATATGGGAACCGGTCAAAACCCCCACAGCCAAAACCCGCACACTCAAGAAATGTCAAAACGCCCACACAAACGGTCATAGCCCCCACACAAATGGACAAATCACCCAAACGCACGAACGGTCAAAACCCCCACAGCCAAAACCCCCACACTCAAGAAATGTCAAAACACCCACACGATCGGTCATAACCCCCACACAAATGGACAAATCTCCTAAATACACGAACGGTCATAACCCCCACAGCCAAAACCCCCACACTGGTAGTCGGTCATAACCTCCAACGGTCATAACTCCCACACAAATGGACAAAACAGCCACACATAGCACAAATGGACAAAACTCCCACATGAAGAATTAGTCACAACTGCCACACAAATTGACAAAACCCCCATACTCATGTATTGCCCTTGTACTTTTTAATAACATTTTTTATTCCACTTAAAGTGATGTTGCAACTATTCTTCTTGGGCGTCATAAAGAGCCGCAACAAAGACGTGAAATTACGATCATTTCAGAGTGTGGGGGATTTGTCCGATTTTGTGG
Organism: Thermobia domestica; assembly: GCF_964235325.1. Lineage (NCBI taxonomy): Eukaryota > Metazoa > Arthropoda > Insecta > Zygentoma > Lepismatidae > Thermobia > Thermobia domestica. The sequence continues at coordinate 262,986,659 of NC_137456.1, forward strand.
GAGTTTTGTCAATTTATGTGGGGATTATGACCGTTGCTATGTGTGGCTGTTTTGTCCATTTGTGTGGGGGTTATGACCGATTGTGTGGGCGTTTTGACATTTCTTGAGTGTGGGGGTTTTGGCTGTGGGGGTTTTGACCGTTCGTGCGTTTGGGAGATTTGTCCATTTGTGTGGGGGTTATGACCGATCGTGTGGGCGTTTTGACATTTCTTGAGTGTGGGGGTTTTGTCTGTGGGGGTTTTGACCGTTCGTGCGTTTGGGAGATTTGTCCATTTGTGTGGGGGTTATGACCGTTTGTGTGGGTGTTTTGACACTTCTTGAGTGTGGGGATTTTGGCTGTGGGGGTTTTGACCTAGACCCAATGATACAAAAGTTCTGATATAGTAATATTGCTTTCGATACTGCAAAATTAGGGTCTTGTATGTTTTTGTTGACACTGGTACTACTTATATACTAATGCGATATGCTTTCGTTGCAGGGTGAATCATGGGCCGAAGTAAGAAGTGGCCAAAAGGAGCCATTATGTTTGGGCGTGCACATGGACTTTCCCTTCAGGAGGTGGCTGACTGAGTTGGCGTGTCCGAGTCCACAGTCAGTGCTGTCCATGCACACTGGAAGGCGTCGGGCAGCGATCAACTGTGGCCGAAACCCATCATGACTGAGCGCGATCCTCGACGTGTGGGGAGATTAGCGACTTCTCAACGGTTTCAAACCCGAGAGGAACGGCTACAGTTTATCATAGAGTACCTAGTCTTCCAGTGTCTGAGCGAACGCTGCGCCGAGAACTGCATAGGTAGGCATATTCAGTCGTATTACTTGGGACGCCCGAGGCTTACTTCCACACAGAAGAAAAACGACTGGTGTGTCAGAAACAAAACCGCCACTGGACTACTGAACAATGGCAACGCATCATCTCGTCCGAAGAGTCCCGGTTCTGCCTCTATTCCAATGACGGCCGGGATAGGGTGATATAGCGGACCGGAGAAACCTACAAAGCACAGTGTGCAACGGACTGTGCAGAAGGGGGGTGTTTTATCATGTTCTGGGGATGTATTTCCAGTGCCACTGTGGGCACCTTGATAGAGGTGTGCAGCCGCATAACAGCTACTGATTATGTGACTATTCTGGATAATGAGGTGGTGCCATTCGTCCAGTTTCTGTAAGATGGCCACATCCACAAGCCCCAATCCCAAGACTACAACTGTACTGTTCACCGAGCCAGGATTATGCGTGATTGGTTTACTGAGCATAGGTGGAGATCCCACAACTTTTCTGGACCACAAATTCCCCTGAACTCAATATGATGGAGAAAATTTGGGACATCTCGAAACGGACAGTGAAAAAGAGACAAGGACATATATAAACGTTGGCCGATCTACGTCCCCAATTGTTCCAGGAATTGACCATACTTTACGTTAATGTCATCCGATCCCACATTGACAGTATGCCAAGCAAAATCATAGCTGTTATCCGAGACAGTGGGGATAGCAATGTGTAACACGGTACTGACCAATTAAGCACGTACTTCGTAATTTTTTGTCCGGGGTGCTTATACCTGTATTAGGGTGGCCAAGCATAGAATGGAAAAGAGAAAAAGATGTCTGATCGAACCGCATAGTTGGCAATCTTAATCAATGTGGTCTAAATGTACTGAATGAAAAATTGTATGACAGTAAAAATATTTAGAGGTCACTCAAAGCCTTCAAATATGCTCCATACGTGTTATTTGAAGTATTAAACGTGTTCGCATTTCAGATGTGATGGACGTTTTCGTTGTTTTGTGCAATGCTTGTGAATTTCGTTCAAACAACATTTAAAGTGGCCAGGCACGTAACTAGGGTTTCGTAATAGGGGGATGGGGGTCCGTGACATGAAAGAAACAAGTTACAACAATATCCACTTTCAACTTACACCCTTCGCTTTTCGCATACACACCTGCTAATAAGGAAGATTGACCAAGCACTTGCTGTAGCTTTTTTATTCTTAATGTTGATTCTTCTTTCTCTCGTTTATTTTTGTTTAATCCTTACTTAATATTTCCATTTTTTTGGTTTCGAATTTTGGTCCATACTACGCGTTGGCTACGTGCCCGAAATGGCGTAAATATAAGACATATAACTCCACATCTGGAAGAGAGACGGAGTTATATTTATGATTGATGTCGTCTAAAATTCAGATAAATCTCACATAATTGCTTATGCACCTCCCTCAATTTTGGAGAACATAAAATGAAATTGAAGTTTATGCGTAATTTTGAACGATACCTGTCATAAATAAAACTCGATTTTTCTTGCTGTCTTAGATTTAAATGTCTTATTTTTACGCCTAGAACAATAGTTTTTCAGAAACCCCACATGAAATCTTGTTGAAGAAATTTTGCAAGCTCTACGCCACCAAGAAAAAGGTCCATCGCTCTCTCAATATTAAAGTGTTGTCATAAAACTTAAAACAAACAGTTAATTATTTATAATTTCTTAGTGTTTTAACAAATTTAATCGTTCTAACAACAATGAAACAAGTACAAAGCATAACTGTGCGGAATAAAGAGTCCTAGAACAGTGGTATTGACGTCACTGTATGGAGTTTCAGTCTAGACTTCGAGGAGAGCAAACGCAGAAGAATGAGGGTGGTAGTTCCTGTAGATGGAGATAGGAGGGAATATTTTTGCGAACTTGATCTACTAATCAGTACAGTCTGTACCATTTAATTGTGATGTTCTGTTGCTGTACAAGTAATAGTGAAGTGGCCTGAAGTATTTTCTTAGACTTTTCAGCAATTGCTTCACGACAGAAAACCTGTTTATGGTTAATCGGTCAACCTGAACAAAAGTTACCAAAATTAGATCTTCCTACGAAAAGCGATGTTTTAAAAACTTTCTATCGCTACCATAATACATTAAAAAATGATGCATTAAAATGCTACCACAGATGAAATAATTTGGTATTTGGAACAAGGCTCTTATCCCAACAGAATTCGAACAGAACATTGTATCCAAGATGAAGTCTTTGTTCGAAGAGTATATGCTCCTGAAGAGAAAAGTTCGAAATTCTGAAGCTCACAACTCCAAACAAAAGACAATACCGGAAAAATTTAATCATCGATATTACCAACAAATATGCGGAACGTATGATAAGAATTCCTACCATTGATGGTAGTGAAGAATATGAAGGTTACGATATTAACGATTACGAGATTGAAATTCCTCCGTGCTACAGAAAGCAGCTACAGGAAAATCAAACATCTGGAGAACTAGACCTTAGTGGTGACGATACTGCACCTAAAGAAGCATTCATCCTTCAAACCATGCTCAACTATTCAGATGTTGCTTCAGTCTTAGATCGTATCAAGCTTTCGGACAGAAAATGTACTATACTTGCGGCAGAAATTGCCAAAGCAGATCTCCAAAACCTCCACAATGGAACATTGTCACGTTCTACAGTGAAGCGAAAGCGAGAGTCTCGTGGGGAAACCATTGATAAAGCTGTGTGGGAGGAATTTTCTAACAATGAAAAATATCCATTAGTCTTCCACTGGGATAGTAAGTTGATGAAAGATCGAACAAATAAAATCAATCCAAAAACAACTGTGGGTAGACTGCCACTACTTGTGACTGTTACGGCGTTAACAAAATACTACGTGTTGCCTAACTACCATCTGGAACAGAAAATGCACAAGCAAAAAGGATGCACCAAACCTCTTCTTTCCGAAGTGCTGGATGATAATGTGGACATCATTTTCGATACAACAGCTGCTAATATAGGTACGATGAGGGGTGCCTGTATTCTGTTTGAACAAGGTATTGGAAGAAGTTTGATGCATTTAGCTTGCATTCACCATATCCACGAACTGATCATTTCCACAGTATTTGACACGTTGTTTGGGCCTACTAGAGGACCAAATATTCCACTGTTTCAACTTTTTCAGGAGTTTTGGCCAAACCTTAAGCATTATAATTTTAAGGCCCTGGAAGACGAACGTCGTACCAAGCCATATGTATTAACACTGAAAAATCAAGTTCTCATGTTTGTACAAAATTGTATTGTAAATAAGAAAGATAAAAACTATGTTCCCCGTGATGACTATAAGGAAATGATATAGCTTTGCATGTTGATACATTGTTAATTTCAAAAGAAGGGGTAGATTTCAAGTCACTAAGTGTTTACCATATAACTGGTTAGATGGGAAAGGTAGTATACTGTTTCAAGATACACCTTTTCCGCGAAATGTTTAAGCTTACAGGCAAAGAAGAAAAATCTGCGGGATGTGTGTTTGTTTTCAAGTCTCATATACGTGAAAGCATGGATTTTGTGCCCCAAGATATGCGATGCCCCCTGCAACGACTTACATCTCTTCAAGTAGATGAAACAATACGTCGTAGTGAATAAATCTGTGTTTGAATCTGTAATGAACAAGTTTCAAAGTCACTTACGGTATCTTGGAGCAGAGTTATTTCCACTCTCACTGTTTTTGAGAAGTTATCTTTCGAGGAAAAGCGGAAGATTATAAGTCGTATTAAAGCTTGTGAAGAAAATTGGAGTTCAAGAGGCATAAAACTCACAGACTGCAATGGCTTAGAAACAAACAATCTTCATGATTTTATTAATTCAGCCTCTCTTTGCGCCTTAGTTCTCTTCGAGTTGACATCGATTTCATGTTCCAATGTGACTAGCACTGGAGTAACTGTTCGAAATTCCAAAAAGGACAAATTAATCGTCGAGTCACTTAAGGTTGTCAACGACGCTGCTGAACGTTCAGTGGCTCTTATGTTAAATTTCAAAGACTAAATCACAAAGAAACAAAGTAAAATGCAGAGCCTAATCGAAGTTGTTGTGGTCCACAGAAAGCGTATTTCCGAGCTCTTTGAAAAATTTTATATTTAAAATGAACAGCAGCTGCATACTTATATTTGTCTTACTTATTTTGAAATCAATAAATGGTAATTTTGGTAATAGCTATTTGACGTTTAGTGATAATAATAAATAATTCATTTGTAGGGCAAAAAATACAATTTATTTTATAAGGACTGAATTTTTGAACCTCCAATATGTGTCATATACGACGTGCATCCTATACCACAATTTCGTTTCGGTTGAGCGATTCCTAAATGTTATCTAATCGAGTTGATTTTTTGCAGTGAAATATACTTGTAGGAAATGAACAATATTAGCAACTATGCGTAATTAAATTCGAAGAAAATATATTTGAACAACCCTAATATTTATATATATCTGACCTTAAATAATAATAATAAATCAATAAATAAATGCATTTTAATAAGGGAGAAAGAAGGAAGAAGATATAATCTACAAAATTTATTTGCAACTAGTGGGATATATATTATATCGGGGAAATTATAAAGAGAATCACAGAACCTACAAAACAAGATAAAAATAACGTTAGGTTGGAAAGGGACAAAGATGAGATCTACAAACACATAAGAGACAAGGGACATGCAGTAAATTGAAAAGAAGTAAAAATTCTATTCCAAGAAGAAAGAAGCATAGCGAGAAAATGTAACGAGGCAGGATATATTGAAATTAAGGGTCATAAAGCGATGAACTGGAACACAGGACTTAACAAAGACCAGAAGTAGAATAAATTGTTATACAAGCTTAAAGTATTATATTCTTTACTTACAATTATTTACTTAATTATTTATTAATTAATAGTTTAAATTAGTTTAGTTAAGGTTGTAATTTTGTGTTATTAGGAATAGAAGGATCTATATATTATTTCTCAAATAAGTATACTTGAAGGGGATTTGCTGCTTCTAGGAGCCAATCAGAAGAAAAATGTGTCAGGATTTGTATATATGTATAAGATTGTAGAGTTATCCTATATCTCATAGTGTCTGATGAAGCTAAAGATTTAGTTGGTGAAACAGTAACACGTACTGAATTTTTAATGAAATTATATGGTTTTGCTTAGCAATCAATTACATTGTATTTAATTGACTAGAGTGTTTTGACGCATACCTAATCACAGACAGAATGAGACATAAAGACAATTACTGATTTAACAAAGAGGAAAAGGAAAATTAAGTTTCTGAGAATAATCGCTTGGAAGGTGAAGTCAATTTAAATGAGAAAATAGTTCATGTTCCTGGCTTATGGTATTTAGTATAATGCAGAGCGATTGCTTTGAAGGAAATGGTGGTGAAAGTAAAAGTTTAGTGATTTTCCATCCGGAAAACTACCAGGATTACTTAAACTAAGAATATACATGCCACACACTTGAATAGTCTGTATAGTCTTTGTTCAAAAATAGATTAAAAGTCTCATACAAATTCTCCATGTGTATCAAAATAATACGCTGTTCCCGAGTCAGCCTAAATCATAGATGATCACAGGACTGACTGCTTCAAAGCCAAGAAATGCTAACCCGATTCCTTACTCCTCCCCAATACTAGCTATAATGAAACATTAGTTTCAACCCCAGCGAGTAACATCTGATTGTGGTTTGATACATTATTTCTAAAAATGTGCTTCTCTTACGACGTGAGCTCAAGTGGTTCGGAACTCTCATTAACCTATAGGTCCAGGTATAATTATCGTAGCTGCTGAACGGGACGGTAAACTAAAATTAACTACAAAAACCACAGATAATATTTTAGGAGGTAATCTGTCGTCCATAAAATTCATAATGTAATGTTATATGTATCAAGCAGAACCAACACCCATGTATAAGAACAACGATCGCGTAAAACATTCATAAATATTTACAATTCAAAAGTTTTGGTGTAAGATGCTCTGTCAAAAATAGTTTTTAACAGTCAATGAAGGGTAATTTAATTATGGTTAAGTCTGATCACTTGCACCATTTACTAAGAAAACTTTGGCGTTGTTTCTTATTTCTTAAGTATATACAAACGAGGAATAGGATTGTACTTCACCCTTACATGTAGTTGGTGGTGCTATTCAAATCTTTTAACAAGCAGTTATCTCTCTCTCTCTCTCTCTGTCTCTATATACAGGAAGGAGCCATCTTTTGAGGAATGACAGTATTGGTCATGACAATCAATCGATCGAGAAATCGATGAAAAGACCACTTTATATTCTACACATTGCTTCGAAGATACATATCCCGAGAACTAATGAAGATATTGGAGTCATTTCAAAAACGTGTTGCATATAGGTAAAACACATAATAGGCATTAGAGGCCGTTCACATATTTGTCTACGTAACGCTATTTCTGATCAAATTTACACCCTCCCTCTCCCTTGTTATACTTCGTAATCGTAATGTAAGCCCATCCCCGTTGTTACGTAACACATTTGATTTTTGTTTTTTCACCAATTTTGCTTATTGTTGGGTTTATCACAATTAATAAAGTAATTTTAATGGCAGAACTTTTTCATTACAAACCCTTGTATTTTAAATATATTTGCAGTGTTTTTCGCCAACAAATCAAACTATTAGAAAATGGTAGTACCGTGATAATATTTTAAGCCCATTGATTAATTAACCAGTCTTAATTCTTCAAGATTCAATATTGTCGTTTTACCAAGGATATCGTACTCAACCTGTTAGGTCTCCGACGATTGAATAGGAGGAAATTCTGCACAAAGATACAAGCGAAATTTGATCTAGAGAATCGACAATGACTTTTTTTAATCCAGAACGCTTTCTGTATTTAAAGTTTTCCACGTCTACGGTGAAGTTGGTTCTGATGGAGAACACTAACGTATCTGTGGTGAACTTCACAATATTTTTGAATGGACGAAAGAGGAACACATCAGCAGGTTGTATGAGGCCTGCACATTTCGGAGCAATCAGCTTTCTGTAGAACTGAACACCGTCAGGAACTGTCATGTTGTAAAGAGTGTCATCCTTGTTTGGAATCCAGGAGTAAACCAAAAGCAAAACACGATCCTTACCCTGAAGATCGGCGAGAAAACTTCTTCCAGGAAGATTTGCAAATCTTGTTTGGTCATATTCGCTGATCTTCTTGCATATGCTTTCACGTTGGGGAATTCAGCGATCATGCGGGCTGGAAAGTTACCACTGGGTTCCGAAACAAGAACATACATGATGTGGAAGCAATATACCGTCCATCTCAATCAGAGGCATAATTATATAGGAAACCGTCGTTGCGGTAACTGAACGTACGACACCAAAGATTGGGTTGCTTCCTTTAATGACAATGGTTTTGCCAGAATGCAACTCTTTAGCAAATCACGACTGATCTGTATTAAGTACCTGCTCTGGAGACAACTCGTGCTCTACAATCAAAGACTTGATCTTCTTTAAAAAGTCTGTGGCGGATGCTTGAACTGCACCATAATCAATGGCGACTCGTGTACTAACTTTATGTGTAATCTGTGTGAAACCAGTTTGTTTTTTCGTTTGAAGCGCGTGACCCATGATCTGGACGCTGTGAATGATAATGTATTGTGAGGATCATTTTCTTTCTTAATATTCATGGCCCAGATACGTATTGTGCGGTCGTGAATTGCATTTCATTTTCTCATTGCGATGAAATACTCGAGTACAGCATTATTTAAGCGTTTCTGTAAGGAGTGCCGGCGTTTGCAAGGTATTTGAGTGTTTTTTCAAATTTTTGTAAGAGTTTTTTTATTTTTCGTTTTGTGCCATAACGCTAGTGAATTTTAGACGTGGTGACATATCGATCGCTAACACAGGAGAACACAGCTGGGGGGACCGGCCCTGTCGGCTGCTTGGTCCAGATCTTGTATGCATCGGCCAAATAGTTGTCCGGGAATTTTGTGAACTGTTTCTTTGGTGGAGATGCAGCATAAGATGACGACCCACTGCTTTCGTGGTGGGTTGGTGGACTTCGTTCTGGTAGCAACATTGTTTTTTTGCTAACGCTGTATCATCACTGAAATCACTTTCAATATCCTGAACATCTGTCCCATCCTCATCCACCACTAATGTATTAAACTCATCTACAACACTTTCTTCGTTCCACAACTGTGTTTTAATCTGAACTGTAACGATAAGTTCCCCCCTGCGTTGGTGTTTCTTGCGAAATGCCGAACACATATGCTTACAACTTCACAACTACAGATTGTCGCATTTTTTCACACATATGACGCACCTAGTAAATCGCACTCGTGCCTGCTGGATAATAAACAGAATTGCTTCAATATATGCCGAGTCTCACAATCTTTGTGCTCTACCTGCGTTCAAATCACTCGCTTCTCCTATTCCAATAGCAGATCAATATTGATCTAATGTGGTATTTTTCTAATACATCATTAACAAAACCACACGCTACAAGTGTACAAATCAGTTTCCAAAGTATACCCGCACTCGGTCCAATGCCACTTCCTGACTGCCGTTTGTGGTGGCACACACAGAACATAATCCTCGCTCAACATTTGTACTTCTCCATAAAAAAGCACTAGTTGTGTCTCGCGCCTTTAAGTCCTACACTCTCTGCTCACTTCCTACAAATGCGCCCTCTATCTACGTAGTTGCCTGTGGCCCATAGCATGACAAATTACTTCGTACCTCTTTTATTTCGTAGTTGCACGCCATCTGATTTCGTCTTCTCTCATAAGATCACTGCTTGGACAATCTCGAAGGAAAACCATTGTATTTTATTAACAAAAAACGTTCGGTTCGCTCTTATAGCGATTGCCATGGAAACAACAGAAGCAAAAAATGTCCCCGTGTTTTGGAGGCGTCCATACTCTTGTCCATATGTTTGTTGACATATATCCTACATACGGCGAGGCGGCATTTGCGGTTTTTTGTCTACGAAATCAGCGAATACACAATATACACTGTATCGTCAATTACCCGGGTCTTCTTCCAGTCTATTTATTTTTCTAGTCAAGGATACGATCAGGGGTTTATATCTTTACTTCCGAGACCACATCGGCACTTTCGATGAGACTAGGACAGATGAGGCATGCAGGTTTGGTCCATGCTACCATATATCATCCCGACATTTGCCTTCTGCAACGACGGCTAGTAAGACACAATATGCAGAATGGCCGGCCGAATTTTTTCTCTATTAATATCCACACTGGACCGATAGTGTAATAGACGGATGAGTGGTTAAGCTCTTAGCTTTGTATTCAAGGGTTCCCGGATTCGATTTTCGGTGGGGACACAAAAGTTTCGGATCCCTCGTTAAACTGTATGCCCCGTCCTTTATACGTCATTATCATCCCATGGAATTCAAGAGCAAAGCAACCCAGGTTCATCCAGCCCAGGGATCTTCAGGGTAAAATCTGCCTTCAGACAGAACACCGATCATCATATCATCATGGAACGATGCTCCCAAACACTTTCGTTTCTGTGTTACCATGTG